>NW_026019930.1:2963600-3563600 GCF_900185275.1 Solanum verrucosum | reverse complement strand
CCTCCACTTAATGCTAAAGATGTCCAAGCTTGACTACTAGAGATCATTGGTCAGTAGGAATGAACTCAGATGACCATCACAAGATGTATAGGTGCATATATACATACTTAAGAGGTATGTTTGGATAGACCAATCCCCTCTTAGAGATCTCTTTCCAGATCTCTTTCAAATTTGTGGAAATCCTGATGCCAATGTTGGCGATTGCTGGACTGAACAGGGCTGGGATCTAGTTTTTAGAAGACTTCTCAATGATTGGGAGGTGGAAAGGGTGGCTGAGATATTAGGGATGCTAGGCGGAGTGACCATCAATGCAAATGCCACAGACAGGATGTTGTGGAAGCACAGCAAAGATGGCCTCTTCTCAGTCAACAGTGCTTACAGAAGAGGTCTCCAGGTGATGGCAGGGAGACCAACACACCTCTGGAACTATTTTTGGAAGGGGGATATTCCTACAAAAGTGAAATGCTTCACTTGGCTAGTGATAAAGAGAGCTTGTTTAACACAAGAAGTACTTCAGAAGAAGGGTAGACAGCTGGTCCCTAGGTGTTTTTTATGCAATTTGACAAGTGAAACTAACAGCCACCTCTTCTTGCACTGTAATTACACTGCTCAAATCTGGAATTTGTTCCTTAGCATCTCAAATCTGAATTGGACAATGCCAGAACGTACATCAGACGTGTTGAAGAGCTGGGTAAGAAGAGGGGGTACAAAGAGCCAGAAGAGATGGTGGAGGTTAATACCATCATGTATATGGTGGTCAATCTGGAAGGAAAGGAACAGTAGATGTTTTGACAATAGATCCAATTCCATACACAAGGTCAAATGGAATTGTATAGTATCTCTACTTTTTTGGTGTAAACAGTTGTGTATAGTAGATACAGATCAGATTGTAGATTTGATAGGAAGTTTGTAATTGACACTTTTTGGTGGTGGCCAGCATGCCCTTAATGCTGAAGAATACAACCTTACCAGTTTCAAAAAAAATAAAATATACATACTTAAGAGGTCAGTGGGAATAAGATCAACTTATCAAACTAGAGAAGACACCTGTTCTTGTGATCATTATCTTCGTTTGCAGTCTGTAATTGTGAGCGCAACAATCCCTACATAAGACAAAGCTAAGGATTATTAATACATTAAATAAGCTTTTTAACCCACAAACATTTTTCCATATAAATCCTAAGTTCAAGATCCTTTTTTTGGTTGTCCCGGGTTTAGCCTGGAGCAAAATCATGTCCAAAAAGTATCTGCAGCTAAAACGTTCTCTGTGGAGGATAAAGGTGAGACATTGGGGAATACTGAAGGTAAGGGCCTTTTTTTAAAAATAAAATAAAATGGAAGGTAATGGCTAATTTAATCCTCCTACCTTTTCTCTTTCAAGACTAAGAAGGCGACCTTGAGCCCGTTCAACTTCATCCATTAGGAGATTGAATTCCGATTGCTTTGCGGCTCTCTCTTCCTCTAAATTACAAATAAAAAGGGTAAAGTTATTCATAAAAAGTGTTTCCATGAACAGAAGTCTAGAAGATCATATGAGTTAAGAAGTCAAAAGAGTAATCAAGTAAGGAGATCAATATGTTTATGAGAAGGTTAAAGAAAAGGCAAAGAGAAAAGTTCTTAGCGAATTTTATTTAAAGCTGCAGACTTACTCCAGAAACATGATATCAACAAACAACAGTATAAGTCCAGAATAGTAGATCACCTGATTGCGCACGAACTTCAAACAACTGGCTTTGTGCAAGTTCATGCAACTTTTGCATGGTAGAAACACTTTCTTGAGCTTGTCGTAATTGATCCTGCAGTAATTGCTCCCTGCATCAAAAAGAAGCACTGCAAATCATGATATGCCAATTCCATCCGGACACATACTACACCACAAACATATACTAAAATAAAGAGGGATGCAACTTTGTTCCAATGTTATTTATGTGGGACAGAATCAGAGAAAAATAATCATCCTTTTGCTCATTGTAAAATGACTGAGATGTTATGGAGTTTGTTTCTTCATATCAAAGGCTTACAGTGGGTCATGCCTAAGACATCTGGAGACTTACTAGCTTGTTGGAATTTCAATGGAGGAGTTGTAAATCAGGAAAGATAGTGGAAAAACATATGTGGGTGCATATGGTGGATAATTTGGAAGGAAAGGAACTCCAGATGTCTTGAAGAAGTTGTTTATTTTTGGTGGAATGGCGATTTTTTAAGTGACACAGAATCTCTGCAGGCATTATAGAATCTTTGCAAGTAGAACAAAGATTTACTTTTCCTTGTCAAAAGATAAAAGAACAAAATATACTTTCGGAGTTTTGGTTGGCTTTTGTAAGTTGTAAAGATGGCTCTTAGCACAGCCTTTGTGCTAAATATTTTGGGAGAAGGCATAACTGCATAAGTACCCCCTTGAACTATAGTGAATTCCTAATTGACACGTTATCTTTATGTGGGACCTACTACCCCCTTGAACTTCTTAAAAACACAATAAATACCCCCTGAAAAGACATAAACAGTTTTATGTTAACGTAGCAAAAAACACGCGACTACCAAGTGTATATTTCATTTTTATATTTTTTAAAAACATGCAACTACCAAATGTTTTCTGGTTCTCTTCTGCCAATAGAATGTAAAATACCTTTCTTTTAAAACCTCAAGTGTTTTCTGGTTCTCTTCTGCCAAACTGCGTTGCTTGATTTCTACAATTTCCTTGACTTTTTCCTCCATCTAAACCACAAGAGAAGAAACATTAGAGGAGAAACCAAAATGAACCTGTCAACTATCTGTTTCAAACTTTCAGCGTAACTTAAAATGCACTTTTCTCCATAAGTCAGTGCTTGGAGAAGCTCATATGAGAGTTCAAATGCCTCAGCACCCTTTCCCAGAAATATTTTTTTAAGAAAAAGGAAGCATGGACAGGATGAGAAATTTGGTCATTGGCTCAAAGTTAAAAACCACTTATCAAAGGGGTGACCACAAGAGAAACTTATTCCTCAGTTACACCAGCTTGACACAGCTAAGTTTTTGTTTAAGTTTGAGTCAAGCTTAACCAAAATATGAGCCAAGCTCAAGCAAATGACTACCCAGCTCTTCGTCAGATTCTACAGTTGCATCTGTGTTTGTCCATAGTGACTTAAAGAATAAAATAACTGCTTTGCTCTGTTGCACATCAGTAAGCATTGGCATAACCTAAAAGACACACAAAATGAATTGCATGTCTCTTTTTATGCCTTTACATCACCAAACTCTCTCTTTTTAGTTTTTTGAAGCCCCATCTCCCTTCTAATTCAAGCTGGTTTGCACAGCTATTTCTTCTACTCCTAGCCACCACCTGCCACAACCACCACTAAAACATCTTCGACAAAGGCTCCTAAGTCAATTAAGGGGAAAAATATCTTGAGAGTTGAGACTAGTCTCTAGCTTCTGATATCAATGGCAGTTTAAGACTATTTGTTTTAGAATTTTGAAACAGAAAAGAAGGATGTTCTGTTGTCAGATCTAATGGAATTTTCCATTCCCTTGTGAACATTTCTGGTTTAGAAAATTGTAAGGACTGCAGCAATACCAAGCTTGAACTTCCCATTTTGTTTGTAAATCCAGTATAAGCCAGGGATGGAATTGGTTCTGCTCAGCCTGGTTTCACTCATCTAGTTCAACCTGATAATGTAACGTTTACAGAGTATTGAAACAGAGAGAATCTAACAATTTCACATATCACATTTAAACACCAAAATAGTGAAGTGGGACAGCAGAAGATTCAACAAAATTACTGTCAGTGTTCTCTCGGGTCATTCTTGAAGGGAATACACTTGATGTGCACACACTGATAAATAGATGGAATTACAATATATACTAGCCTGTTGCTCTAACTGGCGGCACCGCTCTTCAAGTCTTCTTATTGTCGCTTGTTGATTTTTCAGATGAGTTGCTTCCATGCGAAATTCTTCAAGTTCAACCTTCATTTTTCGGTTCTCAGACTCTAATTCTGATAGTTTTGAGTCCTTTTCCTGTAAAGTGACATGAACAATCAGATACGAAAAAAATGAACCTAAAAGTTGAAGGAAAAAGATAAACTTAATATCCTAGACATGCTTTTGAGCTGAAATCCAATTCCAGAGCTCTAGTGGAACGTCACATATATGCTTTGAACACAACATCCTGAAAATTCCATTTTTTTATAAGGAACGCCATCTTGAAAATTCTCTATATTGAAATAGTTTCTCATCAGATAGACCCGCAAATCCCTTTCATATCTGACGATATTTTGTCACAAGCTTCATATGAGTCATGAAAGATCTTATCCAATATACAACACTCCGTGTATGTATATAGATGGACATTTACATATGAAGCGAAAGTAATTCAGAAATGTGATCTTCACGTTCAAGGCCTTAACCACCCGTGCACTGCCACTTCATGTATGTTTATCAATGGACATTTAACTCCAATTCCATTCAGCAATAAGAAATTCAAAGAAACAAGTTTATCAGGTACAAACTATTAAAAACCAACTAGCTTTTTTTCCCTCTCTTCATTATTTGTCCAATTCCATTTAACTTGGCATATTACAATTGTGCAATATCTGGCTGGATAAGTCTCGATACCAACATTCCATGAAGATTTTAGGTGGAAGCAGCTATCATGCATGATATGTCAAAGGTAACCTATGAGAAAGAGCATTCTTCTTCCAGGTGGTCCATCTGCCTCACAAATTGCAGTTGCAATGAGTGCAACTGTAAATTGCAAAACTCCTAGTTGGCTGTGTAAGCACATCTAGTAAAAATCCTAACAAAGAAATGATAACATGGAACGAACCTCCTAAACGTCTTAAATTTCTCTCTTTTCCTAACCATCTTATTGCGGAATACAGCTTTTTGAAGTCACCGTTATTCTTAAACTGAATCACTACCTCTTTTCCCTTAAAATTGACAAGTAATGTCTGGATAATCTGAATGTGAAGCTTTCCTACTGCTAATCAGCAAAAGATTTAAGCATTTCCAGTCCACGTACACCACAATCTGACGCCATATCCCAAAGTTCATGTGGTGTAGATAATTACATATCTTCTTTGAAGTTACCATTATTCTTAACTACTACTAATTACACTAATAGTAGTTAACATGCATGCTGAAACCATCCATGGGCCACCAATGCAGTTACTCCACAACTCTGTAAGAAAGGTGATCATATGAAAGGCCAAAGTTGAACTTACAGCAATTGAAGCAATGACTGGATAAGGGTCTGGTGCCTCATATAGTTTTTGATAAATGTTAAGGAAAGCATTTTCCCCATACTTAGCTCTCTTGGTAAGATTGTCAACCTCTTCTTGGTAGCCCTTGAGCAAAGAGTTGAACAAGCTCAACTTGTCTTCAGTTGAAGCTTTTTTAAAATCTGTCAAGAGGTGATAGACATAGCTTAAAATAAATGGTTAAATAGAAGTCGAAGTAAATGCAATTTACTATTAATGTTAAACAGCAGCAGAAGGAAAGGTACATATCGCACCTCGCGTGCTCTCTGCAAGTTTTCGTCGGTTCTTCTGACTGTTCTCCTGATTCTCAGCAATCCTAAGACCTTGCTCATCTAGTGTACTCCTTTCTTTCTCCAAATCAAAGTCTGGAAGGAAAAAATCAGATACACTTTAAATGTGTAGAAAAAATTAAATTTTCTTAGACAAGACAAAAGATATCACGAGAAGAATAAATTTATACACAGACCAATCTTTTTAAACAAGGTTCTAGGCTAAGGACTAACTCCATAAGAATTCATGAAAAACGTGTCAAAAATAAATTCACAATGAAGCACGTAAAGCAGATTGAGTTGTGTTCTCCATATACCCACAGTTTTACTTCATCTTGTCCAATGGAAATTATCTAGATAATTAGTCAATTGAATAGTAATAAACCGGTGAGGGATTCTATCACAGACAGGTGTTCCTCATGACCAATCAGTTCAACAGAACTTAAGAACACATATTAGCAAAGCCAACCAGCAAAAGACAGTGAACACAGCCATGCAGTCCCTTGTATTCAATAGCTTCTACATCTGAAAAGGAGCCAACTAGTTCGCTGATACTAAGTGTCTGAGAAGATTGGGAGAGTTTTCATTATATAAGAATTTGCTCAGACATGCTATTCCAAAAGAAAAATGCCTACAACTACATCTTGTTACCAATTTCTGGTCACGGATTACATTCGCTTATTCAAGTAGTCTGCTGAAAAGATATTGATCATATTGGCAACGGAAGTACAATATACAACTACATCTTGTTACCAATTTCTCGTCGTAAACCGCTTATTCAAGTAGTCTGCTGAAAAGTTATTGATCATATTGGCAACGGAAGTACAATACATATTTCAGGCTCGCGTATTTCTGTTACATAACTGTAAATTACGAAATTAGTCAAGTTTTGTGGTCTTCTTTGGTTTGTATCTCAAACCATATGCTACTTTATATAAATTAAGTATACAGAAACTAACAATCCTGGTTGTAATCATTAATCAAAGACCTCTCAAACACTCAATGGTTCTCATATTAGCTCTTTCAAATGCTAGAGTGAAATATAGCAAAGAGAATAATAATCTCAAACTGTTAAATGGAGCATGTTATCGGTCATCTTATTAACTTACTATTCTGTGATCATAAATGAAGTTCCTCACATGGTTTTCATATTGACTTTTCAAATGCTATAGTGAAAAAATCGTAAAGTAACTAATATCCACACTGCTAGATTGCAGGTGTTAATAACTCAATCTGCATATTGCAGTGGAAATTGAGTATTCGGAACCTAAAAATCTGATTGCAAAATGAAAATAAACCAAACTTATACTCCTAGAAATGAAAGGTGAACTCACATTTCCATTTGAGACATATTGAAGTGATGAATTTCCTGATTTTACTTTTGATGATAATCAGCAACAAAAACCGACAGCAGATATGCAATTCGCAGAAAAAAAGAGTAAGATTATGACTTGATAATTGCAGCCGGAGATATACCTTTCCAGAAGCTGGCAACGGCAGCGAGGGGAGTAGACGAAGAAGTTGAGTTCGCCTTGTCTCTCTCCGGTCCTCCTCGCGGGGAATCCATTGCTGATCCGCCACAAATTCAGCTTTTGCTCTACAAAAACTTCAATCTGTCTATTTCTCTACTCAATGAGAAGAAATTGTTACGAAACGATAGTTCTACTGGTTTTGATAGATCACAGATCTCGAGCTTTGTGGTTCCTTCGGAATTAATTTTGTTGCAGCATATGATGAAAGAGAGACGGGAGTTCGATGGAGAAACAGCTCCGGGTCACCCAGATTTTTCATCGGGTCTTTTTCCGGACCTTGTTTGGTACATAAGTAAAAAATTTTGGGAATTAAAACATTGAATAATTACAAAACTAAACGATGAGGAATCACCAGAAAATGATTTTAGTTAAATGAAGGAAATTATGGATTGATGCATGATAAATATGTTTCTTTTAATGGAAAATTACTTGGTTAAACAAACTTATACTACTTAATTATTCATCATAGCTATAGTTTGCTATAATTACTACTTACGACTAATATTTACTATTAATTACGTGGGCTGACTTCGAGTTGTATAATTAGTCACGTTTGTATAATTCGCCACATTTGTATAATTCACAACTAACAGTTCTTCGTTTGATTTGTATTTGTATATGATGGTTTGTATTTGTATATGACGATGATTTCCTTTGATTTTTCAGTTTTGTCACCATATACATTCAATCTTTTTGTGTATAAATTTTTAAAGTTCGTATAAACGTGTAGTTTTGTATAATATAATTTATATAATGTAATTTGTATAACTATTTAAAGTTTATATGTTTATGTTTGTATCAATTCGTTATTTCGAGTTTTATCATATTTATACAATTTCAGACTTTATAATTACTCAATTATACAAAAACGCGTGAATTATACAAACGTGCCCGCGAATTATACAAAAGAGATGTGAATTATACAAATTATTTTCCTCTCTCGCTCGCCTCTCTCCTCCCTCTCCCAATCTCGTTTGCCATATATACAAATACATATGTATAATATACAATTATCTAACTGATATACATATAAAATTCACTTCTCTCCCACTCTTTGCCCTCTCTCGCTCGTCTCTCTCCTCCCTCTCCCAATCTCGCTTGTCATATATACAAATACATAGGGGTGTTCACCGGTTGGTTTGGGTCGGTTATTGGTCAAAACCAAAACCAAACCAACTTAATCGGTTTTAAAATTATCAAAACCAAACCAAACCAAACCTAATATACATTTATCGGTTTGGTTGTTATCGGTTTCAGTTCGATTTGGTTCGGTTATTAACCATATACATAAAATTAAAACAAATAATTCATTCAAAATGTGGAAAAAAAAAGTGACAACAATTCAAAATGAAAAATAGTTAGAATGACTGACATTACGAAACTTTCGATCATTGAATTTACAATGAATAAAGCTTCAAAGTTCATTACTTTTGTCCTAGAAGGAAGAAACATTGATATTTTCAATCTACAAAAAATTGTCATAGACATTCATATACATGAAACCAATAAGATAAATGTTCTTACCTTGGTCTTTTTTACTTTCATAAATAAATTATAAATAAAATTTTGATGAATACATATATAAGATTTTTAAAATTGTTTATACAATAGTATATTATGTATGTATAATAATAAAATTTATGTATATTATTTATCGGTTTTGTTCGGTTATTTCTTCGATTTTTTTCGAACAAAATCATAACCAAACCAAATACTATTGGTTTTTTTAAAATCTAAAAACCAAATCAAACCAAACCCTAAATAAATCGGTTCATTTAATAGGTTTGGTTGGGTTTTTCGGTTTGGATCGGTTTTTATCCAAACCGTGAACACCCATACAAATACATATGTATAATATACAATTATCTAACCGATATACATATACAATTCACCTCTCTCCCAGTCTCTGCCCTCTCTCGCTCGCCTCTCTCCTCCCTCTTCCAATCTCACTCGCCACTCTCCTCCCTATAACACGTAGCTACGAATCATAATTAACAAACTATAGTTATGGAGCGTAATTGGGCTATTTTTGAGTGGCTACTGGCTATATGCGAAAGCTTCTCATTTTTTAAATACATCAAATACTTGCATCAAAATCAAAATCGATAAATTTATCACGATAGAGTGATTTAAAAAAATATGTATTGGCAATTAGTATAACCAATTAGGCTCAATCAATTTTATTTAAAAAATAAATTGTTTTTTTTAAACAGGTAGAGCTCGATCCACTTTATGATCATTAATTTTCAAATAAACTAATTGAAGAATTCACTTGGCTCAGTCAAATTTTATTTTTCCACTTTTTAGCTCCAAAAATTTATTTGAGCTGAGTCGATTATCAATCAAAAAAATAAACCGGCCAAGTAAATCAATCTATGATCAGTCCGAAAGTTAATGATTTTTCCAATCAATTATTGATATGCTTTTTTTAATAATTGTCATTAGCTTTTAAGTTCATTTCTACCAGTTAAATCAAAGTTGCTCCACTGTAATAAATTAAAAAAATATATACATTCAAAAAAAATATTTAATGAATCAAATTTGTCTAGGTAAGCCATCAGGGATAATATTTGGCTAAACTATATAAAAATATGTACTCACTTCATCCCAAAATAAGTATTATCTTAAGAAAAAAAAATCCCTTGATAGATGTCTAAAACAAAAATTAGTTTTATTTTTCCACTATACTATTATATTCTATATTCTTAATAACGCTCAACTTTCATGAGACATTTAATAAATAGATAATTAATAAATCACTTATTATATTTATTGAGTTTTTAATAAATGTGATTTTTGTTAAGATTCCCCTCATTTTGGACGAAAGATACAATAGAACTTCTCTAAATTAATATTTGGTAAAATAATAAACACTTTAAGATAATAAGAGTAGTTTTCTCCGGTCCTGATTTGGGCCAATGATAGCCCCTATATAAATATGTGGTCCAATTAGTATTATAAATTAACAATTCTTTAAAATTACAAATATATCTAAGATAATTTAATAAAATATGATTCTAATGTTTTATGTTAAAATTTAAATCTAGTTGAAGCTCATCCCGACATTTTCTTATTGGATTTAAAAGTTTTGGTTTTGTTTCTCATACTGCACAAACAAATGGTGAAGAGTTCTACATGCGATAAAATACTTCTTTACGAGTAATTGAGTGAAGAGTTCTACATGCGATAAATACTTATTTACGAGTAATTGGTTTCAAAAATATTTTATCAATAATATTGTTTTCTCCTATGATATCTACAATTTCTTTTAAACCGTGACTTCTAAACATGTAATCGATTATTGATATTTACTTTATTGCGGTAATCGAAATCATTACTCATGACTTCAAATTCATAATTGTCATTTTCATAGATGGATCCATTTAAATTCTTTGAGGCTTCATAAATGTCGAAAACATAATTATAGTAATATTTTTACAAAATAATAATATCTAATGATCCCGACAATAACAATAATAATAATAATATCTAGAGCCCGTTTGGATTGACTTAAAAAAATAATTTTAAATAAAAAATCAAAAGTCAAACTTAAATGATTTTAAGTCAGAAAATAAAAAATAGAAAAAACCTACTTATGATTTGTGACTTATTTTAAATTATTATTCTTATATTTATCAAACACTTCCAAAAATAAAAAAAATTGACCAATTTTTAATCCAATCCAAAGAGCAATCTTATTCCCATTAAAGAAAAGAAAAAGTCATATTCCCAGAAAGTGCTTGGTATCTTCCAATTAACTGTTTCACCAGTCGTCAGTCATCATCCATTATTCTATTCAGTTTCATTGACTTGGTGTTCCATATAGAGCTAGCAGCAGACTGGAGCAGGTAGAAAAAAGGACACTTTTCTTTATCTTCAGAGCAGTACAGTAATGGAGGAGACAAAAAACTCTCCTCCAATACAGGGGGTTGTGATAATCACACTACCACCTCCTGACAACCCTTCTTATGGCAAAACCATAACAGCATTTACACTCTCCGATTCACCCACTCATCAGCAACAAGAAGAAGAAGAACCACCACAACAAAGCCAACCGCATAACCAAGATTTAAATACAGGCGTTCTTCGTGCTTCTTTAGAAAGATCGTTCTTTTTCCGCCCAAAAATCGTTTTTGGACTTCTGGGTATCTCTCTGATTGCCTTATCTTTCTGGTCTTCACTTACCCAAGAGACCGTTTTCGAATTACGTGATGTGGAACACGATCATAAGAGTTCCAACAGTTCGTTTATTCTTCCTTTGTATCCTAAGCGTGGTGGTGCCTGGAATTCAAGGACGGATGATGAAATCAAACTTGGGAGGTTTGTGGATTTCAAACCGGATATCTTTATGGATCAAGAAAAGATTGCCAAGTCTCTTTCTGCTGCAACTAAGTTGGACTCTTCTGTTAATTTTCCTGTTAGGGGTAATATTCATTCAGAAGGGTAAGTTTCCAACTGAATTTCCTTTTGTATATTTGATTTCATGATTATTTCTGAAGTCATTAACTAATCGGTGCCTGTTATGTGAATTCTCCATATCCATTCCATTGCATTAAGGTCCTTTACATATTTAGAGTCTTGTCACACAATTTGACTGTTTTTAGCTGGTTGTCAACACTCTACATGTGAACAAGATAAAGAGTTAATAACCCTTTACTGGCAGAATTATATCAGGGCGCATTGCGAAAAAGGAAAAGCTGCTGTCTCATGGCATCTGTATAATGATCAAGTCAAATTATTGTAGTCGACTAGGACTTGTAGAACATGATGATAGGAATCTCATTAGTTGACAAAGTGATCATATGAGTTAGTCTTTCAAATTCATAGATTATATATTGCTTGAGTCACAACTCATGAGAGAGGTTTTCACATTTTCCTTATCAGCCTATAGTGACATTTTCTTCTCAGTCTAAAGTCTAAACCTTTTTTAACTTGCTCAACTGTTGCCTGCCAAGGAGAACAGGAATGATAACTTGACTCTCCAAAGTGCCTATAGAATTTTCATCTCAAAGGTTAAACTCAGGATGCCAGGTCTCTCTAATTGAATAACCGATTTATTAATAATTCCCCGTACTCTTCATCTTTGAAATTTGCAGTGCACTCTAAGTGATTTTGTTGCTATAAGCCGTAATTGGGTCATGAATTGTTCAACTGGAGTACAAAGTTGATTTTAACATCATTTCCTGTATAGGTTGTACTACACATGTATGCGTGTTGGGAATCCTCCTAGGCCTTATTTTCTTGATATTGATACGGGAAGTGACTTGATGTGGATCCAATGTGATGCTCCATGCACTAGTTGTGCCAAGGTGATGCCTAGACCTTGCTTGTGTTGTTACTAGTTGCTTCTTCTAGTTCCTCTTATTATCACTAGCATAACCAGAAGGTGCAAGCTATGATACTACTATTTGATAGGGAGATGGGGAAAACAAGATTGACAAAGATGCTTTTAGTTAATAATGACATGTAGTTCCATATACCATGGCATTAGTCAGACACACTGCAGATTGTTATTGCTCTAAAGACCACACGTCCTTTTCCCAAATAACCAGATGAGTTTTGGTCAAAGTTTTAAGATATTCTAATTCAAGTGAGAAATGGTCTAATGTTTTCGTATTTTTATACTTCTTGTTGATGTCGTCTTTATTGGTTCAGAAACAAAGCTCATTATGAAGGATGATGATGTGATAAAAGTGTGTTGTTCTGTTATTGGTATTGAACTTGGAGTCCCCATCTTATGCTCGCCCCTCCTTTTTCTGAGGTCTAGTCCTCTCATTGCGGTGAAGTGCTCTTGTCAGAAATCATCTGTCTATGTCTTACTTGTGGACCCTTTGAAAGGGGTTGATGAGTGTGACATGCCTTATACACCTTAATATTGCACCTAGGTAGTGGTGGACGGGGTACTTGGCCTCTCCAATCACACTTTCTCCACCACTTGAGTTGCCCAAGCATAGTTGGAAAGTCTGCTCTTTATTTTCAAACTTGTGATCCTATATTAGTTTCTAACGTTACAAGCTTTCTCAGGGAGCCCACCCATTGTACAAGCCCAGAAATGTCAATATGATACCTCCCAAAAACCCATATTGTGTTGAGGTTCAAGAGAATCTGAAATCCAAGTATTGTGATAACTGCCATCAATGTGATTATGAGATAGAATACGCTGACCGCAGCTCTTCTGTTGGGGTTCTTGCAAAGGATGAACTTCAATTGGTGCTTGCAAATGGGACACGAACCAAGCGAAATGTTGTTTTCGGGTAAACGTTAATTCAGACCCTTTATTTTTTGGCCATACTACTTCTTTATAAAGTTGTAAGTTTTGGTTTGTGTTTGTCAGCTGTGCATATGATCAGCAAGGCACACTTCTCAACACTTTAGCAAGCACTGATGGGATCCTTGGACTTAGCAGAGCTCCAATCAGTTTGCCTTCTCAGCTAGCGAGTCATGGGTTAATCAACAATGTTATTGGACATTGTCTTCGCACTGATACAAATGGGGGCTACTTGTTCTTAGGCAATGACTTTGTCCCACAGTGGCGGATGTCATGGGTCTCTATGCTGAATAACCCTTTTCCGTGAGTAAAGTATTTTGGTGGCTGTCCTATTCCTTCTCAGTACTAGTATATTTACTCCTCCTTTAGCTTTGCTTATAATTAAGGTCTGGTTCTGTCTTTTTGGTATTTGAGATGCCTTATTTGTTCTATTTCTTGCTTGCTTTAGGTTATAATAAGATCGCCAATTTATATATCTGGTTCTTCTTCACATAAGCTTTAAAGGTTGCAAACTGCTTTCTCTGTATATGGAATTTTCGTCATCCTCTGGTGCTACTTAAGAAGAGATGCTGACAAATGTCCAAACTATAAAAAGCTAAACAAAAGAATGACAGAAATACTTCCATATCATGCTTGTATCATTTTACTTGTCTGAGTTATCTTCTTTTCAGTTTCTGTAGGTTCTGATTACTTTCGCCCCTGTATGTGTCCTGACTAAGGGTATATTCTCAGGTCCTTATTAACCCTCATCCTTTATGTTCAGTAATCTTTATCAAGCACAATTGATGAAAATGAACTATGGAGGCAAAGAACTTCGATTAGGCAGCACAAGCTATGGACAAGGTACAGTAGTGTTTGACAGTGGCAGTACTTATACATATTTTACAGATCAAGCATACAAAGCTTTGATTTCCATGGTAAGTCAGGCTGAGAAATCCATTCCTTCAGAAGATCACAAATTTCTTTGATGATTATTCACCAACTATTTGCACTATTTTTCACGATGATTGCAGCTTGAAGAGATTTCCAGTGAAGATCTTATCAAGGATGCATCAGATACGACATTACCCATTTGCTGGCGAGCTAAATTTCCAGTAAGGTAGAACAATAATACCTGTTAATTAATGATTGGTTGGCGGAGTTGACAGTTAAATTCGGAAGTTTTATAGTACTTTTCAGTGTTTCCTCTGGTTTGTTTATGCTAGTTGTTAGTGTTTTCAAGAAAATTTTCTTCTAGGGCTAGCACAGTGATACAGGAAATAATATTAATTGAGAGATCCTCAAATCAGCACAAAACCTTTTGCTTCACTTTGTGATGTAACTTTTGATACCAAATCTAAATGGAAATGATTTCTGCTTGAAGCCTGAGTTACATTTACAAGCCAGCTTCAGTATTGATCTGCTTTGTTCTCTAAAATGTTGATCGAAAAAGAAGAATTCCCTTTTCTTCATTCCCGTTTCTCTTTTTCTGTTGACTCATTACTTGTATAATTATTCTATTTTGTTATTTGCATGCAGATCCATTGAAGAGGTTAGACAATTCTTCAAACCTCTGAACCTTCAATTCGGAAGCAAGTGGCGTATCGTGTCCACTAAGCTTTGGATTCCGGCAGAAGGGTTTTTGACTATAAGTGTGAGAAACGTCTTACTTTTCTAGGTCATTGGTACTTTGCCGTCCCCTTCCCCCTCCTCTTTTGCTTCCTCTCTCACCCAACAATGGAGAACTATTATACTGCAGGAAAAGGGTAATGTGTGCTTAGGTATACTTGATGGAAGCAACGTTCACGATGGTTCTGCTATAATACTTGGAGGTATTGTTTCCTAAATTGACCGAAGGTCATTATAGACTTATTTTAGCTGAATAGATGTTCACGAGCAGTTCGTTAGTCAGTAGGACTTGGAGCTTTTCTAGATTTGACATATATATATATATATATATATATATATATATAATCCTTTCTGAATATGATCAGTAGTGTTTTAATGGACTATGATGGATTTGAGCCATTAAAAAGTTATGATGAAAGCTTTTTTCTATTGACTTGTTAGCCTCCTGGTAATTGCACAACCAATGAATCTGATGACAAAAGTCCATAAGCTTTGAACATAGGAAATTCATGTGCTCTGGTTTGAGTTTTAACTATAGCTATCATTTGATTCTTCTAAAGTAAACTATTCCGTTACTTCTGTCACCCCTTGCAGATATTTCACTACGTGGCCAGTTGTTTGTGTATGACAACGTTAACCAGAAGATTGGGTGGATTAGATCAAATTGTGAACGGCCAGAGAAAGTTCCCAGCCCTCCATTTTTTTGATAGAGAACAGTATAACGTCATTTCTGCAGTGATCGCACACTCTTAATCTTCCTATTCTATATGTTTGGGAAGAGGCTGTATATATTTATTCTGCTTTCTGATGTAGCTATGGTCATAGTGTGCATATCCAATTTTAAGCTTCATTTTTTTCTTCTATTTGATGGAATGGTAATGAAATCGCGAGTATTTGTAGTACAAAATTTGAACAGTCCAACCAAATGTTTTGAGCAGTCTATTAAGTTATCCCACTAATTGTACCATTTAAAACCAGATTGTTCATGTAAAACACGTAATCCCATTTCTCCAATTTAATCAACCGCATTAATAATACTACTGCCCCACTAGACGAAATCGGATGTAATGTTATCTTCCATTTTTTTTTGGCTGGGAGGTGTACGTTGGTAATGTACTTTGTGGCGACCTCAAGACAATTTGTAAGCACCAAAGAGCGGAAATCATAGATTCAAATTCTAGCCGAGATAAAAAAAAAGGGGTGGGGGGGGGGGGGGGGAAGGGGGGAATTCTTCCTAATGGTTGTCACCTTAGCGACAAAATTACTCAGTACTTGTGCTGGTGGACTGTTGAAGGTATTTAGTCAAATAATTGAGATGCGTGTAAGTTGAGTAGAATAATTGAGGTGCTAATGTCTTCAGTCAATGTGTACAAGACGGGGAAAACATATGCATCAACACTTGCCTCTCATTCTACTTTTTAAGTTTTCCCTGTTGGCCTTCTCATTTTCCCAGAGAAATCTGTCCTCGGCAACTCTAATCAATATGTAAGTCACTCTTTCTCCAGATTCCACAATACTACTAGTTCTAATTCATGAGCAATTTCCTTGAGAAACCACCAACACAACATAAAACCTGTGCTGAAGTTCTATTGTATTTACTTTTATGGTGGGTTGAAAGAAAAATGCTGGTCATACCTTGAAGTAACTTTTCTTAGACGATGTCCAAATATGCTTGACAAGAATGATATTTGATATCTAAAGACGACAAAAGCTCTTGTACATCTTCGTTCACACTTGACAATAGACAAGGAGAAAACTACATTTGAACTATTCAATTTCCTTTAACCTAGACAACATCATCACTTGGTTGCTTGTAGGGCTTGGTTGGCGAAAAACCTAACATCAACATCTGGGTCCTCGCTAAGTTCAACCAAACACGGTCGAATTGTGTTCTCCACAACCTGTACATAAAGACTCATGGTTAATATTGGCAGACTCATAAATTAGAAATCCAAACTTTCCTCTTTTTCTTTCATTTTTTAAATCTTTGATTTCCTCTTTTTCCTTACTCCTGCAAACCCACCCCCACCCCCTTAAAATAAAAAATTTCACTGTTTAGAAGTTGATTGACTATTAAACGTACACTACCAAGATTATCATACCAGATTAGAATTTGACAGAAAAGAAAATGGCGAAACTATTTGACTGGCAAGTCATCACTCAAATTTCTGTTCTTTACACACTTCCAGCAATAAAAACTCATCTCGCAGAATTCGTGAGGTGATAAAAAAAAGGCCCCTATCAAGCATTTCAAGCCAAATCTTCACTTTTAACTTTCATGAATATATTAGTCATTACATTATTACTAAGGCTCAGTAGACAGTCTATCAATCAACTATACATCATCCCAAAATGATTGGATAGGCTATAAATCCTTATTTTCCATTCTGCTCTATTCGGACGGGTCCATTTTGTTCATTTATTGTTATACCTGGATGCTGATGTAACTCGTGCCAAGCGGAGTGCGACCAAATGCATTCATTAATACAAACAATCATCATAATTTGCCTATTTTTATACTTACCTTCAACCTAGCATAACTCTCCTACTTTGTCGGGACTTGGGACTAGTTATACGGAGTTCAAATAGGCTAATTAGTGTAGGTGGAGTTGCTCATTAGACGGTCTAATTTACAAAAATAAAGGAAATGCATGAAATACACAAATACACGCATGTCAGCCTTTAAACCAGGGAGAAGTAAATTGACACTTACAGATTGTTCAACTATTGGAATAACAGACTGCAACACCTTAGCCACATTGAACTTGATATTCGGTACCCTGGAACATATAAGTTAGACCTGTAAGTGTAACAATTACCCAACAAAATGGTAGATCATAAATATACTGAACATTAACCTGTCTTTTGATGCAGCAATTATAACTGGCAGAAGTTTGGAGCAAGTAATTTCTGAGCCCATGACAGGGGCAAGAAGAGAAATTGCATGAAGGATGGTCATCCGGTAAAGATAATGTGGGTCATTGATCATATCCAACACCTGAAATATGAATCAGTCAAGTTATTTAAAGAGGAAAACCTAAGACTCCCACCCCCCAACCAAAAGAAATGTGAAAGGGTCTAATAGTTGAAACTGAAGTCAGATAATGTCCACTAAAAAATATTGATTCTGGAACATTGTACAGCAATGTACTGATTCTGGAAAAGATATTCCACATATCACGACTCATCAAAGAACAGACCAAGAAATGATTTCTTCATGATCAGTGATAAACAATGTATGAAATAGAGAACAATAGCATTAATTTTTTTTTGCTTGAAGAAGAAACTGCTAAATTATCGCAGCACCAACTATCAACCAGCTTATTAAAGGCAATAGCAAAACCTGTGGAATTATATGCTCCATTGCCCATGTTGGACCGAATTCCTCAGCAAGGCGCTTAACATTGTTTGCTGCTGCATCTCTAATAGAGTAAACCTGCAAGTCGACAAGTGATAATAAGGAAGACATAAAAGAGAAATACAAGAACATTACAAAGAGTTGCACAACGCCATGCAATTTGTTTCATTTTGGGTATCTCCTGAAAGAAGTCAGGAAGGATGCACAAGTAATATTCAAGATACTAAGTGGCCAATACAAGAAGCAGCATAAGATATGATCTCAAAAGGTTGAATTGAGACCAAAGAATCAGGATAGCAGAACTATTCCATCATTGTAAGCCAGTGACCTAAAATATAGATCCTTCCTGAGTAAGCAAGTTCCCTGTATTATGACTGAGCAAAATCCCATCCTCCATCAGGACATCAAGAAATGGTATTTCATAATTCATATCATGTAGCATTCTGTCGAATAATGGCTTTCCATCCATGTATGCGAAGGTCTAACATGGACATCACATCAGAACTCTTTCCAGAAGTGCCATTTAAAGAGGCAGTCTCAATAGCAACTTTTAAAAAAAAATGTCATGTAATATTGCTCCTTATAACTTTACGACATTAATGTGTCTCTCATTGTCAGGATATGCCTATCATGTGACCAATTCCTACTGACATGCTGACTTTCTTTCTTCCAAAACATATGCTGCTTCCCAGAAAACAGTCCATAGTGATTTTTTATGCTTTTATACCACAGTCCACGGAACAGGCATTTGGTTACAATCACTTTATCCAGACATAAACTAGAATATTCACAGTTCTTTCTTTCTAAAGCATCAGCAGACATAACAAGTAACAGAAAGCTTCATACAAACCTTATCTTTTAGCCATTGCATGCACAGAGCACCAAGCTTGTCATCAAAAAAACCGACCCCCAGCTGACTTGCCAATAGAGGTATATACTCAATTATAGCAAGCCGAACCCTCCAGTGTCTATCCTCTGCAAGTTCAACAATTGCTGGCAGCAGTGATTGGGAGAGCAAATCAATTCCAATTACCTGCAATACATTGATTTAGTTTGAAATAGGAGAACATGAAAAACGTGATATAGGTACGTAGATTCAGAAGCCATCAAGCCTCAAATAAGGCAAAGTGTCTTCAAGTACAGAGTTATAATAATTAATTATAGCTAACCTGGTTCACTTGATCAAGCTTACTGATAATATTCAAACGAACATCAGGAAACTCATCCTTCAGAAGAGAGAGGAAAATTGGGAGAAGCTGCTCGATAGTTGCATCCTATAATAACAAGTACAGTAACATTAAACTCCTGTTAGAGACATAATTGACTAAACATTGGACAAAGCCGCAAAGAAAGTCGAGCGTATTCCAGGAAAAGGTATTATTTTGGGTTCAAAAACTATATTGAGAACGATATTGTAAATGACTATCATCAAAGTCAAAAAAACATAAACGCCATACTGGCTGTAAGACCGAGGAAAAATTTCTTCAGGATAAGCTGCTAATCATGTGGTTACAGTAATCAATAACATACTGCTAAAATATGTTTCCAACTTTGGACTCGAGAAAAGGTAAGAAAAGTTAAAGAAGGACTAAGCAGACAGAAGCACAAGGGAATGAGCATGTTATAATAGGACAACAATAAGAAGCAACCTGGACAGAACCTGAACTTTACTGTACTAATATATACCATAATTAGAGAGCAAACTCAATATTTTGGTGCACTGACGAGGGTATTTATACCTTTCCTAAAATAGGCGCCAATCCCATGATAACTGAAGCCAAAGCAGAACGAACATGCTGGGATGAATCTGATGATAGTTCCTATGAAAAAAGAATGTGCTTTAGTTAAAGTTACAAAAATCATTAAGGATCATTCGATGATTGATACTTAAATGTACTAGGAAAAGGAATCACACAAGGAGACATTATCTGTAGAAACCAAAAGATAGGAATATGGGACAGATAAATAGAGAAGGAACTTCATAAAGTTTCTACCTTTACACAAGGAAGGATATGCTGGATAGCTATCTCAGGGCTCAAAATACGGCAGAACTTAGTCACCTTGCCAGCAGCAGCTATACGCACTTCAGCCTCATTATCACGAAGTAGCCGAACATAGGCAGGGACCAAATCCGTCCTGATGAATTTTATGATGATCATAAGTTAGTCATAAGGGAGAGAACTTGCTAGAAAACCAAAAATAGAAAAAGAAAAAGAAATCCTTGTGGTGAGCAAAATTTGTGATATTCATATCCACATCATGTTCAGTTCCGAGCATGAAAAAGAAAGAACAGAAGATTCAGGAACGAAAAAGACATGCTTCATTTGACTGGCAAGGTTGAGTTATCAAAGGTGTAAACCGTAACACAGATTACAGAACGTGAGAAATGAACAGTATCACAAATATCTACCTGGTACCCTCCGGTCCAACTGCCTCACAAAGTTCATAAAGTTGATTTGCAACCATGTAACGAACACGCCAAGACTTATCCTGTTCAAATGGATAAACAGGTAATTAACATCAGTAACTACCGTCAGTATGACACTATAAACTGACAAAGCAGCACTGTTTGGTTGCATGAAAATATCACATTAGTTGATCATACAAATAAGCAAAAGAACCAAATTCCAGAAAGGAAAAAAGAAAAGATCAGCATAGGGGTTATATCATCAATGTCATTTGTTGGAATTCACTGACAAAACAATAACTAACCCCACCCCTCACCCCATCGATTATGTCAGGGTAAAGAATGGCAAAAAGGAAAAACTTAGTTCAGCACTTAAAATCCTCTTCTACAACTTCAAGGCCTGAAACAGTTTGCATCCTTTCGAACTACCTTCCATGGCAGAGCAAAAACTTAGTTCTGCACAACTCATAATGGATAAAAAAGGATTTATTAGGATTTTTTCAGCCTATGCATCAATATGAATATACTTTAAGCTCATGCTAACAATTTAAGCTTCACTCCAGCTATAGTTGGGGTGTTGGGGAAATGTGAAACAGCAAAAGAACTCCCAGACAATCGCCTAATACCTCGTCAAGCTTAAAGTGTCAGGACTGAGCAAAGCTACAGTCACACGGGACAAACGAAATACAGCACCAATATTACTATAAGATATCCAGAAAGACCACATGGCAGAAATCTTCATAAACTGCATTTGCATGCAAATAAAAGTTCAATGTAAAGCTGGTGGCCAACCTGCGCAAAATTAACTATGACGGGAAGAATTTGTGCTACACAGTCTTTAGGCTCCAGCAGCTTCCCCAAAGCAGCACAATCCTCAACAGCCAATAAACGGACAGAATCTTGATCTGAATAGAACCAATTCCTCCTTAGTCAGACTGATATAAATTAAGTAAACCAAATAGAGCTCAACAAAGACATCAAATATTAGCCACTAATGGAATATTGGTATGGTCAACAGAAAGCGAACAATTCTTAAATAACGCACATGTCAGGCTAGTCCTTGACAAATAGAAATTGATCAGGTTAAATTTTTCCTATGAAAAGGGGAGGGTAGACATGATTTGATAATGGATAGCTTCAACATTTATCAAGTTTTAGTGTATACTGAAGTATCACCCACACTCATGAACTGATATATTAAGACAAAATGAAACAGTCCAAGTAATTAGACTATGATAATTGTTCCTCTATCTCAGATGAGTGTATGCACTCAAATCTAATGAACAAGAAAGGACCCTTGAAGATGTACCAGAACATGCACACAAATAAAGAACCTCAATCAGAGAATTTTTTGAGAGAAGGTATATTTTAGTAAGATAAAGAGCACCAAACGTGTGCTGTATTTCAAATGACTTTGACCTTTTTGCATGTTCATTTAACTGTTGAATAAAGATGGGTGTATCAACACTAACTTTTACCATTCTTTCCAATACTTCTCTCATACCTAGACACTATTATGAGCTGTGCTACTAGAGTCAACAGAAATGATGAAGTAAAATAATTCTGAACTGTTATTTACTCAGACAGCATATTGAGTAGCCCAAGTGCTAGAACCAATCCTAACATCAAAGCAGAGCCAACTTGGAAATGCTCATTCCAAAATAATTCTCAAAAATCATACTAGTTATCCCCAAACACTATGTTAACCTAAAGACTAAAGAGAACCATAAAGAGCCAAACAGAATTAACAGGAGTTCAAGGACTCCAGGGTCAAGAAAGATTTTTGCTCCAAAAAGAGACCACTTTCAGAAAGCAAATTTCGACATTCCAAAGAAAAGATAAAATACAAAGAGTACATAATGAAAATACCATACCATCCTGTGTCAGGGTCTCAAACATTGACATGATGTCAGTCTTCAGATGGGGTTGTTCAATAGTCGCAGCAAACTTTCCAAGATTTGTAGCAGCAGCTCTCCTCACCATAGGCATATCATCTTGGCAAAGTTGGCTATATATGGTTCTCAGTTCATTCTTTAATGGCTCTGGAGCACTAGGATAAGCAATGTGAAACAATCCACAGGAGGAAACTCGAGCAGTGAACCACTCTCCAGCAGCCAGTCTCTGGTTACAAGAAACCACAGAGATGTTACACTACGTCTCAAAAGATAAATTTTTTTTTTTTGAACTTGGTAACTTTATCTCAAAAGATCAATTTTGAAGGATCATATCTATGATACGAGCACTGATCTATTATTTCACCAACCAATGAAGGAACTACAAAATTAAACACAAGCAGTAATAATCTAGCATGGACTTGGCTATATTTCAGGTGTCCCAAGATCCTAAACTAACACACACGCGTGCACCATCTGTATTTAGGCGATATCTTCAATAAATACATAAGCGCTCTTGTTTTATGTGACCTTTCTTTTTCATATAAGCCAAGATAAGAAAACTTTTTACCAGGTGGTGTATTATCTATTCCCAGAATTAACATTTACATCAAGTAAATTACATCGTAAGTTTGAATCACACACAATATCCTCCTCATAACCTAAGTTACTCGGACTCTTCACTTTGGGTGCCGCACCTGTGTCGACACGATGTGGGTGTGGGTGTGGGTGCGGGATCCATACCCGCTCTAGTCAACTAGTTTTGGGTACTTTGACCAAATTCGAGGGAGAAAATCCGGACAGATTCGATGATTTCTATAATCAAAACAAAAACTAAGGTGAAATTGAAGAAAATGAAATACCTTTTATAAATAAATTTCTATTGCCACTCCCTTTCCTTTTATCTCCTTTCGGGATTCTCCTCTTGATCAATATTTCTCCTCATGTTCTCCACATAATATTTCATAATTTAGGTTTTATAACTCTATTTTTAGATATTGGAATTATTTTATGCCGAATCCCCGCACCCTTATCCATACCCATATCGGAAACCCATACCCGAGTCCAAGCAACTTAGCTCATAACCAATTCAAACTATTCTAAGGGACAGTGCATACCAAATATAGTAACCAATTTATATGTTTCCTCAAATTCTGCACCTCATTAGAGAAGGATAACCTGAAGGGAGCATCTTTAAAAGCTCAAGGATTATTTACAAGATCTCTCCTGCTGACTCATATAATGAACCGTGAACCTTCATTTCTTTCTACCATCTTTGCAATAGTCAACGTGAGACAGAGAATGAAATACCAAGAACAACGTTAGCTCAGCATTTATCTCAGCATCCTCTGACTAGCCGGAGAATATGTGTTTTTTTTTCTTTTTCTGTTCTTTAAAAAAAAAAAAACTGAAAAGGTTAGATATGTTTTCTTTATTAAACTAATTGAAATCAGCACCTACCATATTGAAGTTGCAGCAGCCTTAATTTAAGGTCTCAAAAGCTCACAATACCAACCAAAAATGAGAAAAAGGAATAACCCTATTTTACAGCAGGCTGACCTATACAGCTATACTAGAATATAGGAGTTACCAATCTTACAGATTTTGTAGAGCTGTATAACAAACATAGAAATAGAGTCAAGCAGCATTTCAAAGATATTAGGACAATCGACAAACCTTCACAAGTGGAATAAATGACTCCACCAAATCCGATTCCTTCATTTGGGACCCAATTCTGCATAATGACTCAACTGCCTTTTCTCTAACACAAGTTTCCTCAACACTACAAAGACCTTCCAAGGGTGGAAGCAATACATGCGCATGTTCAACTCCTCCAACATATGGAATAAACATGCCCAACTCTTCGGCCATTGCAAGAAGAACTTCGTCATCGTCATCGTTGTTCTCACTTAGAAATGGAATCAACTCTTTCCGTGTTCTCTCCTCACCAAGAGCACGGGCGATGGTAGACAATCGCCGGATTGAATTCAATCTTAGCTGAATGTCTTCATTCTTCAACTCATCAATCAAAACAGCAATAGGATACAATGGCTCATCAATACCCGACATGGTTTCTCGCAATGTGAAAATACCTGTCTATATATATTCATGACAACTCAAATTATTTAACTGTACAAGAACAATAGATATTTCGAAAGATCAATAGCTGGGATTTCATTCTTTTATTATTTTTAATAGAAGACAATTAGTAAATGTCCGGAAAAATATTCATTCACATCAGTAAATTAACTATGGCTGGCACTATTTAACATTAAACAATATTTCCATCGGTATAACAAATCTTACTCACTTATAAATTAAAGACATGAAAGATTTGCATGAATAATGAAGTGATCTGATCGAAACAACTTACCATAGAAGAAATTAACTAATCAAACTGACAACAAAAAAAAATCGGTCAAATTACTGATCTTTCGCATTTTCCACTCTACATTTGTGATCGGAAGCATAAAAGTAACTTGTAATTAATGCGCATATTTATGAAGCAGTTTTTTCAGATAAAATGAAAACTGACTTCGATAGCGTACAGAAAAAATCAACATAATTTTAGCGACTATGTGTCTGTCTAGTTTATAGGTTGAGTGAAAGCTTGAACCTTAAGATACAGAAAATAATAGGGAAAGAAGGTTCTAGAAAACCGAGATATCAAAGCCGAGGCATCTAGACTGTATCCTCTCTGTGTGTGACAGAGAGATTCGTACCTGAGAAGCAATAGACGGAATGAGAGCAACAGAAATTGATCAGAAGACTGATCTATTGCCGGAGAAGATGAGAAGGATCTGCTATTTCCGGTGCTTTTGGCTTCTTCTTCTTTCCTTTTTTCCTTTTATTATTGGCATTTTTGGGATTTTAAATTATTTATATTTTCTTTCCCTTTATTTTTATTTATTTATTTAGAGTAATTAATTATTTAATGACTTCCTAATACCGAAAACCTCTTTTACTAAATTACTAATGACCAAAATAAAGAAGAAGAAAGCGAAAGAGAAAAACTCACATTAATGGAGTATAGATTTTCATCTCATTAAATTATTAATTATATTAAATTTATTATAAATATATCTTGTGCATAAATATTTACCAACGGAATGAACCAAATCATATATATTTCAAGTCATTCCCAATCAACACACAGTACATTTTATTAGTAAGAATTAATTTGTTTCTTATTTTATAAATTTATTGTATGAGTTATGTCATTCGTTCTTTAAATATACTAAATTTAATGTTTCTTAAAATGAATTTTGGAAATAACATGGTGTAAGTAGTAAGTTATTTTTTAATTTCTTAAATTAAACAATTAAAATTGAATATATATTTTTAGTATATTGAACTATATAAATAAAAATGATCGTCAGTATTTTTTTAAGAAAGAACATTCTTGAAGTAAGTTGATTGAATACAATTATTTTTAGTTGCCGGAAATTGCATCAAACTTACACGATCAATTAATTTGATTTAGTAAATGAGCAAAGAACATCGTTTTATTCCCGTATCTTCACTTTTTTGTACATTTCTTTATTGTTGATTTGAAAACGACATTAAAATTATGGAGAAACCCAAGATAGCGACCAAAAAAAGAAAAAAAACCGTAAGCAGAAAATGAGGTAATGTATATCCCCACTTGACTTGCATTCCTTGACAAGTTTTATTAATCTTAAAGAATAATTAGTTTAATTTCATAAAAGAAAGTAAAAGTATATATATAAATTATAATCGCAATTTAAACTTTAAAGTATTAATTTCAGGAAGGTCACTCAACTTCTATTTATTGCACCAAAATCAATAAATTGTTTTTTTCCTACCAAAGAGTCTGTTTGCTTTAATCTGGGAAGCCACTAAATTATTTTTCACTGGTGAAGTTTGTCAAGTATCACAAAGGTCACCAAACATTTTTATTTTTGTGGCCAAGAAGCTTTCAACTTTGCCCAAGTAAAATGTATTTTGTTTTCTCATAGTGACTTTTTTCTGATACTTGCGTGAAGTTGAGTGATTTATTGACGCAAAGGACTATCATCATATTTCCTTTTATCTTGCGTGATTATTGTCTATTGATAAATTTATCCCGGTTACTGATAGTTAAAGTGTAAATGTATATCGAGTTGGTGAAACACATTGAGTGATTTATCGACGCAAAGGACTATCATATATCATGCAGGTTGGCATTTCTACTTGTTCAGGTATGTAATCTCAAGTTCTACCTAACTGAAGGAAGACTGCATCTACACATTGATGCATGTATTCTGCTGTACTAACATCACAAAAATGCTACAAAGCTAGTAATCTTCTGTTTTCAGACACACTATAATCTCGAAAAGTACCAGAAATAAAAAGCACACCAAAGAATTGAACATAGTGTTAAACATGATATCCTGCAAGTGCAATCGTCTATCCCTTTCCTCCATCAATATCCTATAGACAAAGAAGGGCTCCGGGGAAGCAATCACCCCAAATCATCGATCATTGTTAGCTCAAAAGCAACAAGTGTAATCGAATTCACTTCTTAAAGCACCATGGTGAGTACAATTTTTTGTTGAAATAAATGATAGTTCATGTCTTCAGCATGACAAACACCTGGAAATAAGGTGTTTCGGGTTCTTTTCTCGTACAATTTGGTATTTTCTGCAGTAATATACATGATCCAACTCATCCATGCGACAAAAGTCTTAAAACTAACACAATATTGTATAAAGATGAAACGAAAATTGCATGAGAATCACTCTGTGAGCATTCTTTTGACTTGTAGTTGAAAATAAAGAATCAACTTCCATACTTTCATCAGTATATTTTGCACTACAATTCCACATGGATACAAAGTATAAAAACGTCTACATTTCAGCTTGTAAGAGTAACTTTGAATCTAAGTTGGGCACTCTTAGCTGGACTTCTGTTTTACCCATAATTATCACAATATGAAGACGTAATTCTTCATTAGAAGTGAACTTAGCAAACTTATCTATTCCAAACTAGGTGCCTCTTCAGTTGGATTTGACTCGAACACATCCGAGTTAGAAGCCTCTGGTTCTTCAAGAAGTTCTTGTGATTCCATTGCTTCCTTATACACAGGAGTAGCCTTGAAATCTGTAGCTCCATCGTTATATGTGGCCACAGCAATACCACATGCAATTAGCTGCCAATAAAGATGCCAAAATCAAACGGGTAAGAACCCTATAAAGGATATTAAAAACACCACCTTAGAGAAAAAGAAGATGCAAAAATAGAAAACAAATACTAAGTTTTCCCTGCATTACTTCTCAATACATAACATACTGCAAAAGGTGTCTCAAGTTGTTCCATTTTCCCATTTCCATGGTTGTGATACCCAAACAGAACCATTATGGAAAACAGGCATAGGCTTCCTCTAGTTGAGATTACACCAAAACCCATCCTAATTTCTAAATATTAAATGACATGGCTCATCATTTTGGTTGTCTTCTTTGGTCAGAGAGAAACAACTGTTGCTGGTAATCCAAACTAATCTAAAGTAGCAACAAGAAGAAACAAGAGACTTATTTATAACTTTCATGACCAACAGCAAGTCGTCATGGGTAGTGCACCAATCATTAAATAACCCGATAAAGTCGGATAAGCTAACTACACAATCTTTTAAAAAAAAATTTATAGAGGAAGCTAACTACACAATCAAGAATGAACCAATGGTAACTTCACCTGGTCAATGTAATTTTTCAGCTTTCCATTATTCCCTTTCATCTCATAATATTGTCCATATCGAAAAATCTTACAAAAATATCATGTTTTGCATATATGACAATAGAAAAGAAACCACTTAGTTTTAATCCTAACCTTTCATAAAAGTTAATGTTAGTCCAGTGCACAAAGCATCCCACTTTAGCATGGTCCGGGGACTGGTATCTTATGCACTGTGGTAGTGAGTGTGAACAAGATTGTGGAACATCTGAATATCTAAATGTGGGAAAAGAAATTTTGAACATGAAAAAGTTGTTCTTTATAGTCATTTGATCTGTTATAACCTATTGACATAAACTCAGCTATAATATTTTCTCTAATTTTTGGTATGTCATGTAGAATACAAACCAAACACCTATTTCACCCAAGGTGGAGCTAGAGTATTAATTACCTGTTCGCACGAACCCAATAGCTTTTGCTTAGACACTAGTATTAGGAAATTCATGAAACATGCAAGTTCATAATGCATAAACTTCAAAACCTGGCTCCGCCTAATTCACACATATTCAACACAAATAAATCAATACCAATCAACATTAACTTTTAACCAACATTATACGAAGATAAATTAGCAAAGGGGTTGAGGATGCACCGAAAAGAGAACGCCAAAAGCCCACATATACTGAACAAAGAATCCAAATCCATCCCATTGAGGTCCTTCCCAAAAGTCAGTTTCCTCTCCAGGAAGCTTCGGAATCACAAAAGCATCACCAGTTGTTGTAGTTGCAGAAACCCTATCTTCACTACCAATACGAATATTGATCGTCTGGAATTCTTCTTCTTCTTCTTTTACTGGCTCTTTAGTTGAAATTGAACTTCTCTTGTTCTTCCCTGAAGTGAACTTCTTTGCAGCCAATACAGTGAATTGACTTCTTCTCCCCTGAGATGGAAGTAAGAAGGGACGGCGAAGAGGGAATTGGGTAAACGGTATTTTTGTTGATGCGCTGTTGCAGAGAATTCGATTTCCTGTGAGAGCCATTGTTGTGGCTGATAAGAAGTGTGTGGACGAGACTCTGATGATAAACTACTTTCGGATCCGAAATGCGATCCGGTTCATTGGTCGTTAAGATCCGACTCACACAGGATATTTCGGTTGATTTTTCTATATATAAAAAAATTAGTTTCAAATCACCCAAGGAAAACTACCTTATTAGACATGCATTCATACCTATATATATTAATTTTATCTACACTTTTAAATAACTATATATCTTACGACTAATTAAGAGTTATATATATATATATATATATATTAATTTTATCTACACTTTTAAATAACTATATATCTTACGACTAATTAAGAGTTATATATATATATAAACGAAGATATACTTAAATATATATGTATTTTTCCTACTAGATATATTAAATAGAGAGAAATGAATGAGATTACGAGGGGACGAACGTGATGAGAAGGGAGATAGTCATGTATCCCAGTTACATGTGAATCACACTAGATATAAGTATATGGTGTGATTCACATATATCTAGTATACAAGATACATAAGTAGGCGAGTGATATTATCTATGTATCTCAGATATATATCACTTGGATACAATTTATCCAGAATAAATTACACTTAATTTTAACTTCATGTATTCCGAGCTACATGTATCTTGACGTATTTGAATGTAACTAAATCTGGTAAGATTCGTAATATTGCAAACTAAAGTATATCTAAATAATTAGTCGGTAAGATTCGTAATATTGCAAACTAAAGTGTATCTAAATATGTATATACTTGTCTTTTTCAATTGATTTCTAAATATTTAGAAGTTGTCTCTACTTAGTCATATTTAAGACAAAAAAAACATTTGTTTCATTTTGCTTCAAGTAAATTCTAAGGGGTCGTTTGGTAGAGTGTATTAGAAAACATAATGCATGCATTAGGTGTGTGTATTAGTAGTACGTTGTTTGGTACACTTTTTCATGCCATGTATAACTAAACACTCTATTGTGTATTAAGTTGTGTATTACTAATACCAAGGAATTCTAGGTTTTAGTAATACATAGCATTTTAACACTTGCATTAGATTAAATAATTACAAAACTACCCTTAAAGCCTTTTCATTTTCTTTGTTGTCTTAAGTATCTTTTTTATAAAAAAATAATAATAATCCAATTTCAATATAATTTAATCAATTTTTTTTACTATCGTGACGATAAATTTGATAAAAAAAAGTTATTTGCCAACTTTCCACAAAATTTTTTTGACGCAATAGTACAACTATTTAATATTATCTTTGCAAAAAAAAAAGAAGAAGAGCTAATGATATTTTAGCAAAGATTTTTTTTTGATGTTTTAGCAAAGAACTTTGTTGCAAAGGAAGTGTACAAATAAATAAAGTGTGAAGGGTATATTTGTAAACATATATTTTTTAATAGAAATTATGTAAGATTTGTTATTTCTAATACATCAAACCAAACAATGTATAAGAGATAATGCTTGCATAACTAATGCACCCTATTTTGCATTATTCTTATACACTCTACCAAACGACCCCTAAATGTAAAAAGTTTTATTTCTTAAAGAAATCAAGCCTGCCTATTTTCCTAAGTTAGCCAAATATTTTAAAAAGTCGGATAACCGCGTGTTAGTGGACACTTCAAGTACTTTCAGGGGCAGGCATACTCGAGGAGCGGGAAGGGGGGTCCTTGGGGAAGGCGTTCTCGGGGTAGGCGTCCTTAGGGCAAGCATTCATGGGGCAGGCGTTCTCGGGGTAGGCGCCTTAGGGCAGGCATTCTTGGGGTAGGCGTTCTTAGGGCAAGAAAACTCGAGTAGAAGGGGTATCCTCCAGGTAGGCGTCATCAAGGGAAGGCTTTCTCGCGGCTAGCATACTCAGGGTAGGCATCCTCGGGGGTAGGCGCCCTCGGGGTAGGCGTGCTCGAGCCTGGAGTTCTCAGGGCAGGCATCTTCGGGGCAGGCATCCTAGGGATAGATGTCCTCAGGGTAGGCGTTCTCGGGGCAAACGTGTAGATATCCTCAGGGGTAGGCGTTCTCGGGGTATGTGTTCTCAGGGCAGGCATATTCGAGGAATACGTTATTGGGTCAGGCATTCTCGGGTCAAGCGTTCATCTTTCCAATTTCAAAGATGTTAAACCCCATTTGAAATGAAGACCTCCGTGGGGCATTCTCAGGTCAGGCTTTCTCAAGTCAGGCATCCTTAGGTCAAGCGTCCTCGGGTCAGGCATTCTCAGGTCAGGAGTTCCCAAGTCAGGCATTCCTAGGTTAGGCGTCCTCAGGTCAGGCGTTCTTGGGTCAAGCGTCCTCAGGTCAGGCGTTCTCGGGTCACACGTTTGCAGGTCAAGCATCCTCAGGTCAGGCGTCCTCGGGTCAGGCATTCTCTAGTCAGGCGTTCATCTTTCCAATTTCAAAGATGTCAAACCCTATTTGAAATGAAGACCTTTGTGAGGAATTCTTAGGTCATGCGTTTGCAGGTCAGGCGTCATCGGGTCAAGCGTCCTCGGGTCAGGCATTCTCAGGTCAGGCGTCTCAGGTCAGGCGTCCTCAGGTCAGGCATCCTCGGGTCAGGCATTCTCATGTCAGGCGTTCTCAGGTCAGGCGTTCCTAGGTCAGACGTCCTCAGGTCAGGCAGTCTTGGGTCAGGCATCCTCAGGTCAGGCATTCTCAGGTCAGGCGTTCTAAGTCAAGTGTTCATTTTTCCAATTTCAAAAATGTTGAAGCCCTTTTGAAGTGAAGCAAGAATTCTCGGAATAGGCATTCTCGGGTCAGCATTCTCATGTCAGGCGTCCTCGGGTCAGGCATTCTCAGGTCAGGCGTCCTCGGGTCAGGCGTTCTTCGGTCAGGCGTCCTCAGGTCAGGTGTCTTCAGGTCAGGAGTTCTCGGGTCAGGCGTTCCCAAGTTACGCGTTCTCAAGTCAAGCGTCCTTAAGTCAGACGTTCTTGGGTTAGGCGTCCTCAGGTCAGGCGTTCTCGAGTCAGGCATTCTCAGGTCACGTGTCCTCAGGTCAGGCGTTTGCAAGTCAGGCATTCTCCGGTCAGGCGTTCTCAGGTCAGGCGTTCTGAGTCAGGTGTTCATTTTTCCAATTTCAAAGATGTCGAAGCCTTTTTGAAATAAAGACCCCTGTTAGGCATTTCTCAGGTCACGCATTGTCAGGTCAGGCGTCCTAAGGTCAGGCGTTTGCAGGTCAGGCGTCCTCAAGTCAGGCGTTTTTGGGTCAGGCGTCCTCAGGTCAGGCATTCTTAGGTCAGGCGTTCTTGGGTCAGGCATTCTTGGGTCAGGCGTTCTGAGTCAGGCATTCTCAGGTCAGGTGTTCATCTTTCCAATTTCAAAGATGTCGAAGCCCTTTTGGAAATGAAGACTCATGTCAGGTATTCTCGAAACATGCATTCTCAAAACATGTATTTTCGGGTCAGGCATTCTCGGGTCAGGCATTCTCAGGTTAGGCGATCTCGGGTCAGGCGCTATCGGGTCAGGCGTTCTCAGGTCAGGCTTCCTCAGGTCAGGCGTTTGTAGGTCATGCGTCCTCGGGTCAGGCATCCTCAGGTTAGGCGTTCTCAGGTCAAACATTCTCAGGTTAGGTGTCCTCAGGTCATGCGTTCTCGGGTCAGGCGCTCTCAGTTCAGGCGTTCTCAGGTCAGGCGCTCTCAGGTTAGGCATTCTCAGGTCAGGCGTCCTCAGGTCAGGCGTTCTCGAGTCAGGCGCTCTCAGGTCAGGCGTTCTCAGGTCAGGTGTCCTCAGGTCAGGCGTCCTTCGGTCAGACATTCTCAGGTCAGGCATTCTCATGTCATGTGTTCCCAGGTAAGGCATACTCGGGGCAAATGTACTTAGTGCAGGCATACTTGGGGCAAGCGTACTCAGTGATGTGTACTTGGGGTAAGCGTTTTGAGGTAAGCTTACTCGAGGCAAGGGAGATGGGTTGAGGCAAGCGACCTTGGGGCAAACCCTACCTTTTAACCTTGAAAAATATTTTTATTTTACTAAGTTTTTGAGAAAATACTTAAAATAAATAAAGACAAATATAAATCCCTTGAAAATAAATTAACTTAAAGCACCTAAAATAATTTATAAAGAAAGTAAACTTTATTACAAAAATGATCAGGTGAAGAGATGGTAAAATCATTTAAAATATAACAAAAATGGTTAGTCTTTTAGGGGATTAATTAAATTAATTAACATTAGAGTCAAAATAAATTACAATCATTTAATCAAACAATAAGGAGAAAAGATTCCTAATTTTGATCAGAAATAAATCTGATAGGCCCAATCTCAGTTTCTGTCCACCTGGGCTGAGATTTATGCCTTTCTATTGCTGCTTTGTCTTTGGGCTTACGCCCATTTTCGCTGTATATATTCATTGTATATCACTGTATCTATGTGTATACAACCCTGCATTTCAACTCGTTTTGCTTTCCCTATAGTTCAGTTTCCTTTTCTTGTACATCAACTTCCCCTTCTCGAATAACATTTAAGGCTGACTTCGATAAACGAGTTTGGGCTTTCGTAGCCATCAGAAATGCAAGGAGAATGGATTTGGATCCAACTTGGACTCCATACGAATTCACATGTAAAAAAAGTGAAGAGGAAAGAAATAATGAGAATAATCCAAGATTGTCATTAAGCAATTTTACTAATAAAAAAACGTGGATTCATCGAACTTTCTCACATATGAAGGTATTAATTAATCGAACAACGACTAGAACAAACAACTAAAATGCATACTCAAGGACTTCACTGGAAACATCGCTATGAACTAATGGATATGAATCAATTTTAAATAGGATAAGCATTATAACATTTGTGGGAAGAATTAAAAATGCATAATGGATAAGCTAATGAATCACGACCAAATTTTCCTATTTACAGTACCTCATGGTGCAAATTAGTAGCAGCGAAATGCTAGAAACCAGAGTTACATCAAACAACAATCACTCATTGAAATATTTATGGCAACATTATCAACTCAGCCAAACAACTAAAATTGAACTTAAAATTAGGATTTCCCCAAGAGAGGAATGATAAACAATCTTAAGGGAGAAAAAGATGTATCTAGAGTGCTGCTACTGGAAACATACATCTCAATCCATCAAGTGTAATCGATAATCTTTGAAATAATTCAATAAGAAATTCATGTATGCAACCACGTGATACTAAATGTGGCAGATCATGATATTGTCAAATTGTAAACTATAGAACCTCGAATCAACTAATAATCATACATTATAAAGAAAACGAAACCATTGATTATTTCCTTAACCACGTAAAGAGTGCATATGAACGAGAAAATCTTGTTGAAGACCAATCATAAGATACTAAGCTATAACGAGTAGTAAAGAAACAGAGCTTAGACGACTACAAAAAAGGAGATTTAAACAACCACGAGTCTTGAAATGAATTGACCTTAGATCAGAACAGGAACAAGTTTTAGTTTAAACGAGCAACAAGAAAAGGTTGAACTAGAGCAGACAAGTGAACAGCGACTATGAATTCAAACAAACATAAAGCTCAAAACATGATTGAGGAAAGTTCTTAACAGAACACAAATCTAAACTAATGATACATAGACCTAGGCTAAACCACATGAATCCTTATACTCGCCATGAAACAACAACCAAACTCGAACAAGAAAGCAAATTACAACAAAGCGTAATCAACAGATACTTACGAAATCTACAAGAAACACAATATAAAATAGCAGAGACAATCAAGAAGCTGACTTAAAAGTAAGGACTAAAACAGAGCCAAGAACACTTAAAAACAAGAGACATAGAATAACTAGGAATTAAATAGAACAAAATTAAGAAAAGAATTTACTTCTTTTTGGACAGGAAACTTGAACTAGAGCTGCTGGAGACTATTCCACCACTAGTGAATTCTTCCAACGAGAACATTTGAAGTCAACGAAGATAAAATCCAATGAAACTTCAACTCAAACTTTCGTTGTTGTCGAAAATGTAGAGCATTCTGATTTTCTGATGTTATTTCATGAATCTTTTATGGTGAAAAAAGATTGTAAAGAAAACTTTTGGAAGAAGAGGGGGGTTTTATAGATGGGGTTTTTGGGTTCGAATTTTTGGGGGGGAAATTGGATAAGAATTATTGAATTTTTGAATTCCAATTCTTCCATGGATGAGGGACAACTGGTTCTTTGTGACCGTTGGAGTTGAAGTTGTATGCTGCTGGGTCTTGAGCACGTTAGAATATTGAAGAGAAAAAGAATGGGCCGGACGGGTCGGGTCGGTTTTGGTGTGTTTGATGGGCTGCTAAGTGGGGTCTTTTGGGATTGGGAAAACTATATAAATGGGCCATAAAATCTAAAATAATTACAAGTTTTGGTGTGTTTGGTGGGTTGATTGAAAATGGCCAATCTCGATCTTGAATTGGGTTTAGGGTGAAGTAAAAAAAGTTAGTTATATTCGCACTTAAGCTCAAGAAATGGACAAATGAATTAACAATTTAGCCATTCGAAATTAAGATTGTAGCTAAATTGATTAAATTTAGTAAATTCGTCTACAATTTAAATAGGACGAATTAATATAATTAACTAACAAGCTTCATAATCTTAACGAAATAGAATAATTAACTTAATTTTAAAATAATTAATTTAAAATTATAACCATAATTTGAACTAAACTAAATTAATGAAATATTTAACTTAAATAAAATCTTTTCGAGATGATTTTTGAATATTCAAAACATCTATTAATTATATAAACAATTATATAAAATATATTTATTATGTGAAACTTATAAAAATGACTAAATCACTTTGAAACTTGAAAAAAATATTTTGAATTTTTTTATAAAACTAATTATTCCAAATCATTTGAAACTAAAGAAGCTTGAAAATTAATTCATATTGTGGAGGGTCAAAATTGGGCATCAACAAAATGTTTACGGAACTCTCCATAAACTGATGGAGCAGTACGTTCAATCTCACTATTTTTAGATTTGGGTATTTAGGGAGAATTACAGGAATTAAGCGATTTTTGTGATTTTTTGTGTGTGAACGTCCATGAATAATTCGGTAATATATTGCTTACGGGCGAATTTTCAGTGAAAACCTTACCGAAATCTCCGTAGGGAGTTGGGCATTTAAGGTAACTTTACATGAATTAGGTTATTTTCTCAGTTTTTTCATGTGTAACACTCATGAATATTTTGGTGATATGACTTTCAGATAAATTTTTCGTGAATCCTTGAATATATATATATATATATACACACTTTTCAACAATTTTGTAAAAGATAATAATAGCACTAGTGATTAATTTCGTTGAAGAAATGAAAGAAGCTCAAACATGGGCTTGACTTACCATACTTATCAGGGACATTAGTTTGATTACAGGCCACTTGGGGGATTTATAGGAGATTTGTGAAGTATTTTTATTAGAGTAAATATAAGGAATAACAAAAATAAAAACCAACAGGTAGTTGCAAGGCCAATGCACAAACAGGTATAAATGTTGTAAGAAGTGATAGTTGTCTTGCTGTAAAATGGATAATTGATTCATGAGCTTCACATCATGTAACATGTTGTGAAGAACTTTTGAATTAGCTAAAATTAGTAGATAATTCTAGGAACAATAAGGTACAAGTCCCTGCAGGAAATAAAATCCAAATAGAACACATTGGAGACACAATGATTCTAGGAAATCATTGTTTGAAAAATGTACTGCATGTGGGAGATTTTAAATTCAATTTATTGTCAGTCTCCAAACTCACCAGGGATTTCAATTGTATGGTGTCCTTCTATTCTAATCAGTGTGTATTGCAGGAGCTCTCCAATGGGAATGTGACTGGGATAGGTAGAGAAGTTGATGGAATTTACATCCTAAAAAATCACACAACACCAACCTTTGGAGTTGTTGTCAAGGCTGAAGATAATCATAGACTGTGGAATGTAAGGCTAGGATATCGCCTGTAGAAGTTATGAAGACTTTAAAGCATAAGGTAGATGATGTTATACTTCAAGAGTGCATGGTTTGTCCATTAGCTAAGCAATATAGGTTAAAATTTCCAGTTAGTACTTCTAAGTCTACAAGTCTATTTGAATTGATTCACCTAGATGTATGGGGTCCTCATAAACATCTTACATATGATAGAAAATACTATTTCTTGACTATTGTAGATGATTATAGTAAGTTCACTTGGATCATGTTGTTGCAATCTAAGAAAGAAGTAGTAGTAGTGAGATCAGATAATGATACTAAGTTTTGACTTGTTGATTGATCATGGAATAGTTCATCAAAGTAGTTGTCCATACACACCTCAACAAACTAGTGTTATTGAAAGAAATCACATATATTTTAGAGATACACAGAGCTTTAAAGATACAATCACATATACCTAATAGATTTTGGGGTACATGTGTATTGACTGTTGTTTATTTCATAAATAGATTGCCTATTGTTCTGTTAAATGGGAAATCTCCCTATGAAATAATGTATCAAAGGGCTCATAATCTTGATCACTTGAGGGTGTATAGTTGCCTATGTTTTGCCACTGCATTGCCTAAAAGAGATAAATTTACAGCAAGAGCCAAGAAGGTTGTCTTCATTAGATACTCTTCCACACAAAAATGATACAAATTATATGACTTGAAGTCTAAAAATATATTCATTAGTAAGGATGTGACCTTCAGAGAACATATTTTTCCTTTTAAAGGTGACCAATCCCAAGACCCCTTTTTTTTACAGGATGTATGTGTTTTATCAGATCACACCTCAGATGCAATACCTTCAAATGTTGCACAATCAAAGATATCACCAGAAGTTTCAAAGTTATCTTCTGATGATTCTCCTCTTGCTGCAGAGACATTGAAACAAGTTACTGAAGATACTATGGCTCTTGAAACTTTACATCAAGAGACACATCCTGAGCATCTTGTTGAAGATGGAATGGCACCTACAGCACTATCTCAAGATTTATAACTGGTTATTCCTTCTGTACCTAGATGGACTAGCAGGACATCCAAGCCTCCCATCTGGATCAAAGATTATATTGTATCACTTAAATCTAGTCTTTATTCCATCACTGACCATGTATGCTATGCCCATTTGTCCAAAAATTATCAGGCTTATGTCCAATTTTTTTCAGCTTTACTTGAACCTCAAACATTCAAAGAAGCCTCACATGATGCCAGATGGATATCGGTTATGCAGAATGAAATCAAGGCCTTTGAAGATAATACATTGGCTCAAAATGACTATATAAAATCAAGTACAAGTCTGATGGTACAATGGATATATTCAAAGCTAGGCTAGTGGTTAAAGGGTACACTCAAAGGGAAGGACTAGACTATGACTTTCTCTCCAGTTGCAAAAATGGCAACAATTAGGCTAGTTATCAGTTAAGTTGCCTTCTACGGCTGGGACATATGTCAAATGGATGTAAGTATGCTTTTCTGCAGGGTGATCTGCATGAGGATATTTATATGAACTTGCCTCTTGGATTTCACAGAATAAGGAACAACCAAGTGTGCAAGTTACAAAAGTCTCTATATGGTTTGAAGCAAGCCTCTAGGCTGTGGAACATTAAATTCGCTAATGCTTTACTAGAAGCTGGATATAGTCAAAATGCTTGTGACTATTCTTTGTTCACCCGAAAGCATGAGGTGATATTGTAGTGCTTCTGGTGTATGTTGATGACTTGTTGATTACTGACTCAAGCTCTAAGATGATTGTTGAAGCTAAGTCTACCTTACATCAACACTTCAAGATGAAAGATATGGGAAAACTGAGATATTTTTTTAGGTATGGAAGTGATGGAATCCTGCTAAACCAAAGGAAATATGCACTACAACTCATTGCATACACACATCTTAGTGGTGTAAAACCAATCAGTACTCCTGTTGAATTCAATCATAAGTTTGCTTGTCTGACTTTTGATCAACACATAGGAAACAGTTCTGATCATGAGTTGGTTGATGTTACAATATATCATAAATTAATAGGGAAACTGATTTACCTAACAATAACAAGGCCAGACATAACATTTGAAGTTCAAATTCTAAGACAAGTCATGCAACATCCCAGGGTGTCACATTGGGATGCAACCCTTAGAATTGTGCGATATATCAAAAAGTCTCATGGCTTTGGTGTTTTTTTTAAAAAAGGGTGAAATTACAGACTTGATAGGGTATTGTGACTCATACTGAGCCTCTTTTCCCAAACACCAATAGATCTTTAACTAGTTATATGATAAAATTAAGGGGGGTCTTTGATTTATTCGAAGTCCAAAAAATAACAAACTGTAAGTAGAAGCTCTGTTGAAGCTGAGTATCGGAGCATGGCAACAGTGGTTTCATAATTGATTTGACTCTCAGGGTTATTGCAAGAGTTGAATGTGCCTATATCAGTCCCTATTAAACTATATTCCGATAGTAAGTCATCCATTCAGATTGCAAAAAATCCCATATTTCATGAGAGGACGAAGCATATCAAAATTGATTGTCACTTCATTAGGGGCAAAGTAAAGTCTGGATTTATAGATCCTCAATTTATATGTTCCAACATGCAGTTAGCTGATATATTGAGAAAGGAGCTTGGCACAGGACAACATGAGTTCTTATTGTCCAAGCTTGATGTGTTAGATGTGTTTCAACCACCAGCTTGAAGGGGAGTATTGAGATTCAATAGATAAAAAAGCAAGGAGTCACATATTAAGTCCTACTTACTATTAGTTAAATAAACCAACTGATTATTTGTTATGACATTTGTTAGGCAGAGCATATGTTGCACATGAGTTAGTTACAAAAGATAAGTCGGTGCACTTCATATATAATGAGTGCATTTGTAATGTAGAAGAACAACACAATACATAATATTCTGACCATTCAAAAGGAAATGTAATGAAGTTGGATTTTTCTTTCTAATGGTGCATCTAATTTCTGCATCTTGTATGTGAAGAATATAGCTTAGATTCTGCAATTTATCAAATGATTAGACATATTATATAGTGCATCTTCAACTTATGAGGACATAGATAAATGGGTGTAGAGATCACATATTAAAATAGAAAGTTAATTGTACATTGTCTCACTTTCCTAAAAGTTTCTTTTTCTTTGAATACTACGTACTATTTTTCTTATTATTTACTATCTCTTTAATTCTCTATATATATTTTCCTTTTTACTGGCTTTGATATGCATTACTTAAACCGTGAGTCTTTCTCTCTACCTTCACGAAGTAGAGATAAAATTTGCATGTACTCTACATTCTAAATCTCACCTATAATTAAGATCATGTTTGAGTATGTCATTATTGTTTTATATATACTGTTTAGTATAGAAATTTTCTAGAAAGGAAAAAAATGTCACACTACAAACTAGGGGAGGCGCAACGGGCACTCAGTACATTATTTGACCAAGCTAGCCACATAAACATTAATGAAAAAAAGGACAATGAGGGCTGACAAGGCCATTATAGTTAACTGCTAAAACAAGATAACTAGACCAGCGAGGTCACAACAATATCAACAACATAATAAAATGGCTGACAAGCCACTGATAAAGAACTAGCAAATTAATAAGGCTGGAATCGAACTCATATATATAATAAGCTGATAAGGATATGGATTAAAGCTGAGAAGACCCAACAAAGTATGTTCACTAGTCTCTGTAAATATTACAACAAATGGTTGAGAAAAGGTCCCTAATGATACCAACAATTATATACAAAATTCAACTGTGCAAAACCTATAGACAAGCAACAGCTTCACAAAGAATGAAGCTTATCAATTCTCAGCTGAGACATCACCCCCAATGCAAAGGTCGATCAAGACTTATGTGAACCTGCAACACGAAATGCAGCGTCCCAAGCAATGGAACACCAGTACAAATGAAAATTATTAGTATATAAGACGGAAAGTAAAATCATAAATAGATGCAATAAAAAAGGTAATAGAGATACTATCTGAAACTAAAACTTTGATAGCCTTCATGACTGACATATGACCTCATATTAATCAACTATGTATGGTATGCTCGAATAATTACATGTCGTGAATATGTATGTATAGATGCAAATGCATGAAATATCCAACAAAATGCTAGCAATGACGGTATGTTTCGATAGCTAACTAATATCATATTTTCCAACATGTGGTCATCTGTACAATATATATACTCTTTTGAGAAAATAGGTTTCCTTCCCTCCGATTATAGCTCGGAATGAATGCATAACATTTCATGATATGAATTCTTAATGCACATAATATGTCATAACAAGAACTTAGCCAATTTTGACTCTTCCATACTTTTATTCTCATAAACTTGTAATCACTTAATTTTGTATAACATGTAAAGTCTAATAAAACCTCATAGGCGTTAAGAATAAATATGAACACTTAATCCGACTCTAGAAAGGTAACTTAAACCTAAGGATATTCATAAAAATCTTAAAGTGCTTAAGGAATCTTCGTGAGTTCATTTAACTTTAATACGATCATATGGTATTATAAAATTCATAATAGACTCGAAATTTTTTACTCAGTTTAGAAAATTAATCACTTAGAATCTCAAAAGGAGACTGGCAGGCTTAACTTGATTCATAAAAAGACACCAATTTGATAATAGTATAACCCTTTTCATAAACATGGTTGCTTGACAAGTATATACCTAAAAGGAATGGAGTACAAGATTTAATATTCATATCATTTTTTAAATAATATTTTTGTAAAAGCTTTTGACAAAAAAAAAAAGACTTAACAACTCCCTTACGACATAATAAGTCTCCAATATTTTAGCTTAATCTAATTAGGACAATCGCTCGCTAATAGATAAAATTAATGAGAAACTTGACGGAAAATAATTTTAACTTTCAAACATATTTCCCAATGTTATAAGCTCAATAGTGATGCGATAAAGTCCGAAAGTAAGATCAGTTGTCATCCCAATGTCCTTCACAGAGTGTCTTTCTAGCCTAAGATAGCTCAAGGGTAAAGCTAGTAAAATATTTGCTTTAGGCCCCACAAAATTTTGAGGCCTCCAAAAAAGAAAATTAAAAGTGAATTTTATGATTTTAATTTGAGAAACTTTCACATATAGCAAACAAAAAAATCATATTTGTATGCTATAGCAAAGTTTGCATAATTGCGCTCCATAGCAAACATATATATGTATAATTCGCTATACATATATACAAAAAGAAGCAATTGTATAATTCGTTGGCTCCTCTTCAAAATTGTATAATTTCGCTGGCAGACCATTTATATAAATTGTTGTTAGTCTCTCGTTTGTATAAATCGTTGACAAACATAAATTATACATTATACAAGCATAAAACTGGGCAGGGGAATATTTTTATTGTATAATTATAAGTGTATAGGACGAATATATATGTATTTGCATGTGTATATACAATTTTCTCTCGCTTTATACAAACAGAAACATATAAATTGTTGTTAGTCTCTCGTTTGTATAAATCGTTGACAAACATAAATTATACATTATACAAGCATAAAACTGGGCAGGGGAATATTTTTATTGTATAATTATAAGTGTATAGGACGAATATATATGTATTTGCATGTGTATATACAATTTTCTCGCGCTTTATACAAACAGAAACACAATTTATACAATTCTGTTGTATAAAACGAGAAAGAGAGAAAGACAAAAGAGAACTGGGCAGGGGAATATTTTTATTGTATAATTATAAGTGTATAGGACGAATATATATGTATTTGCATGTGTATATACAATTTTCTCTCGCTTTATACAAACAGAAACGCAATTTATACACTTTTGTGTATAACGCGAGAGAGGCGAGCACAGAGAGAGTGAGCGAGAGAGGAGAGTGGCGAGCGAGAGTTTGAGGGAGAGAGGCGCTGACAAACAGTTTGCTATAGGACACAATTAAATCAAAGTGTGGTTATACCATTTAATTTGAATTAATAGTTTGCCATTATGTACAATTTTCCCTTTTAATTTCACTTGAAACAATATTGAACATTATAAAAATAAAGAAAAACTACTTAATATTTGTTATCAAGAATATTAATTTTAGAACTTAAATTAAACAACTGAAATCTTTATATTAATAAATAAAGTTTTTATATCAACATCCAACGCCATGAATTGCAAACAAATATCTAACCTCTTATTAACTAATACTAGTTCTTATTCTTATAAATAATAATATTATTATGTAAAATTATATGCTTCATATCTTTAAGAATATGTACTAAAAACAAGTGAATCAAAAAAATGGAATTCAAAATTAATAGTAGTATTTTTATGCGTGTTATATATTTAAGACCTCTTATTATAATTTGACTTTAGGCCACTAATTTTATTGAGATGCCCTTAATTTTAGCTATAAAATAATAAAATCAACTTATTCGATAACAAAATTCATTTTAACATTAGTATCAAAAGAACAAATATTTATATATATAGTTAGCTAGTAAATCTTTTATACAAGACAAACAATAACCATAAACACCTGAAATGGTACACAGTTGGAATCAATTACTGATATGTGCTTAGTTGCTTACATAATCTTTTAAGTTAACAATTTTATTTTCTTTTTTATCATGATTGTTGAATGAAATGTTTTGTACCAATATTTAACCATGATTGTTGAATGAAATGTTTTGTACCAATATTTAACCGTTGAAGTTGACAAAACATTACATTTATCGTATTTAACGACTTTGTATAAAAAATAAAATAAAAAAATAGCAACTTATACTAATATTTAGCATCGTTATTCCTTTTTCAATCTTTTTAAAATGTACAAACAGCAAACTAATATTCTAAAGCTATTAGATTTCGACCGGAAAGGTGAAACAGGCCGCCGCGACACACCTATGTCTACAAAGCCGGTAGGGACTCCGGCAGCAGTGACAACTCTAAAAAATTTGACGGATCTGCATAATCGAATAATCCGCCCACTGTGACAAAATCACCGTCATTTTCACTGCCGTAATTATCTCCGTCCATGATCCCGGCAAGCATCCCCAAGTCGAATGAGTCATATCTCAGTAATTCGTTTTCAAATCCAATCGTATTTTCCAATCTCGATTCGGAATCAATATGGTTTTCGGGGGAAAAGCTGGGCGGGAGGCCAAGCTCATCGTCCGAAGCTTCTAGAAGGTAGCCGAGATCCGATTGAGATTCGCCGGAATCTGACAACGTTAGGTCAATTAAGATATGAGGAGATGGCAGAGTTGAACGATGAAGGATCTCTTCTTCAAAACTCTTGATTACAGAGTCAAGGTCCTGATTTTCTGGTACACCATCGCCCACTGTTTCTGGCTCATCAAGTATATCCAGAATATCTTCTCTAATCTGCTTAGCCTCCGGCGAATCTACGTCTACGTCTGTATCATATTCATCAAAATCCGGCGAACTGACATGACCTTCCTGATTCGACTTGGACGAGTCATAAGAATTCACCTCTAATTCCAGTTCAACTCGGTTCAACTCAACCGAGCTCGAACCTGCAGTTGCCTCAATATGGACTCGCTTCGACTCGAACACTGAGTCCAAACCCGAATCCTCTCGGGTTCGCTTGTTACCGTTTGCTTTAAGTAGTATATACTCTTCCATTATGTATCTAATAGATCAAAAGATCTTATGAAGATGAACTAAGTTGAGGGATAAATATTATAAAGTGTAGAGAGTAAAAAGTTGAGATGCTTGATAGAGGAAATGAAGGAGTTTCAGAATTTATATAGTGGAGAGAAGTGAGTAGGAGGGATTATTTAGGTGATGATATTTTAAGAAGAAATGATGGGCGGGAAATTAGGAGGAGATATGAGGTGGACGTTCAACTTGAATGCTTCCCTATTCTTACATCTACAATGACGTTTTCAATTGTCTCTCTCCATACCTTTTTTTTCTCGATTGGATGCCGTTTAAAGACGTGTCGTGGGTCTGTTGTCAAATCTCTTGGATTATAGTGGTTCACAATAGCTCGGTCATTGATATTTCCCCTTGATATTTTATTATGGGCGGGCGAATGGATTGTCATTTGTCAAACAAAACAAGGGCCGGTCCCTTAATAATTTAGGTGTCGTTTGATTTTATTATATACTATTAAAAAAAATCAGGATGATTAGTACTATTTATGTTTGATGATATTTTAGTTGATATATAGAATTCGCACATGAAAAAGAAATAAAACTCAATTTTAACTTCAACTTCAATAATGGAAAAGTTGGTCATATTAGGTAAAGAATCAAATTTTTATCTCGTAATATAGATATAAATATTTAAAAAGTAAAATAATTATTTACATTATTAATAGCTACATTACTTCAACTAACAACTAAATAACTCATTCAACGGTTTTATACATTTAAAAGAAGTTTAATGATTTTAATAATAAAACTATTTGTTTACATCATCTATATATCTCGTAAATATCTTTTAAGTGTCACTTTTTTTTATTAAAAAAAACTAACATGTTACATAGTATATTTATTTAAGTCATAAAAGTCAAATGATATTTTGGTCGTATCTTTAGTTTAAGCACGTAATATTTTACAAAAACATTTTTAAAATTTTGTGTATATTTAAATTAAAACCAATTTAATTTGTCAAAGTATGGCCCGACTCTCAAACGGTGTGATGTGATGAAACAACTGAGCCGTATCGTGGGCGGCATGGCATTCTAGAAATTTAATACTAGTATTTGTTAGAAAAAAGGAGGAGATGTTAAAGGATGAGTGGAATTGGGTCAGCATTTGCGCCCATGCACGGCGCCACGTCTATGCACATATCACCACGTGGCGGAGCCTACACGATAGCCGCCGCCCATAGAACTGCTCCGCTCGTACCTTTTTAATCTTCTTCTTTGAAAATTGAAACGGGCGTTGCTTTTTATACGTTTTCAACCTTTCTATCGTGTCAAAAGCTAATAGAACTTTGTTAGATTTAGGTCCGTTTGGTAGAGAGAGTAATTTAGAAGAAATAATATACGGACTACGGGGTACTATATATCTATTTTTTATTTTTAGTTGTTCTTAATTATTTATCTATTTTAATAAATAAAAAATTATAAATATTTTTTATCTATTATATCCTCAATTAATTACTTTTAAAAAAATAGAACTTCTTGAAAATCTTAAGTTTTAAATTCATCCATTTCATAATTAATAGGGGTAAAATGATAAACTTACTATGTCAATAATTATTTTCTTAATAAGTGTGTCCAGGCGGACCCACGTGGTCTCCAGAGGGTTCACCCGAACCCCCTCGTCAAAAAATTACTCGATATATATAAAGTAAATTTTCTGTATTTCTGTAGATATATATATTTTGAACACCCTAAATAACAAAGAGAAGTTGATGGCAGTGACAAGTCCCCCAGAATTAAGTTGTGCGTCACTAGTTCGAATCTCAGTGAAAGCGTTTTATTTTTTTCTTTTTCAATTCTGTTTTTCATTTTTTTTTAGTGTTTTTTTTTTACTTTAAAAAACGTGCTAAAAGTGTGGTTTTAAACCCAACAAAATTCAAGGTTTCCATTTCTAAAGGCTTATTTACACGTTTATATTTTTATTTTTCGAACCCCCTAAACGAATATTTTGGATCCGCCACTAGGTGTGTCAACTCAAAAGTGGACAATTAATTACGGACAGTGGAGTATACATTAATTTGCATATTAGTATTACTATTAGTTACTATATATTTTATTGTGTTGAGAAGTATATTATTACTGGAAATGATATAGTGAAGCTAATGGCCTCGTGGTACCATATCATGTCGTGGCTCTACGCCTAACCCTCTGTCCTGACTTATTTGATGAGCAAGACAGCAAGTATTGATCTAGACTTTTTTTTTAAAACGTGTTTACTCTATGAAAAAACTTAGACCTCTTCTAAAAAATGTCCCAAGTATATAATTAAATAAATAAATATATATTCTCTATAAAAGACTATGAGATGATCACGGTTTAACAATTAAATATATTTGTGGATAGATAATTCCTTTTTTCCTTGGATGAATAGACAATTTCAACTTAAGGATTATGTGATTATATAAGTGATGAGTAATCTCATTTTACCCTTATAAGCTTATTTAATAATAAGTAGAGAAAATACAAAAAAAAAAAATCTGAACTTGGTCGGATAATTTGCTTTAGTACTTAAAGTACACGGGTATTTAAATAATCCCTTAAGATCTTTGAAGTGATTTTTTTTCCACTCTGAGACTATAACACAACTCTCACCCGCCACATCATAGTCACGTAAGTGCCACATCATAACCATGTAGGCACCATGTCATTAATCTTTATTTCTTTTTTGCTTATTCACTATTTTTTCTTAAACACTTTTTAAAATTAATTATATCAATTGATTAATTTATAAATGCATACCCCCACCCCCACCCTCTCTCTTTCTTCTTCTTTGTTGTTCACCATTATTCCAACCTTCAATATTTTCTTTTCTACTTCTTCACTATTCAACAATTTTTTAAGTCACTTTAAAGAAGAAATTCACATTATCTTCTTCGAACCCTCCCAACAAATTTACCCTCTTGGAGAATGGATTTTTTTGAAAGCCAATTTTTTCTTGACAACTCAAATAAGAAATGAAGATTGCATAAGAAAGTTGATCCAAAAAAATATAAATTTTATTAGAAGTGTTTGAATGATCTAGAAATCAAAATGGGTCGCTCAAAATTTAAGAAAGTTTACATTTGCCAAATCGATACAAATAATAGAGTGAAATCGACGTTAATAAAATGGCATTGCTATTGAATTTTACGAATTAGTAAAAGATTAGTGAAATGAAAATAGTGGATAGAGGTGGGGAAGAAGATGGAGGAAGAGATGTTTCAATGGAGAAAAATGTGTATTGAAGAAGACAACAAAATAAAAATAAAAAAAATTAAAGAAAATAAAAAGGGGACCCACTAATTTCATTTACCTCTTAATAAGAATTTTTTTTACATATTTTAAAGATTTAATATATATAAAAAAACCTATTTAAATAATTTGTTATATATTGGACAATAAAAAAAAGCCATGTGTAGGGCTTTAAAAATTCAATTTTTTTTTTCTTTTTTCACGCACTTTCAAGAGAGTGCACTCACTCTCTCTGCCACATCATTCCTTAGGGGGTGTTTTAATCACTTAAAAAATGTTAAGGGGATATATAAATACTTGTATAGTTTAAGTACTAAAGTAAGTTTTCGTGTCAAGTTCAGAGGAAATTTTATGTCTTTTCCCTAATAAGTAATACTTATATTAGATGAATAACAAAAAGGAAGAAAAAGAAGAAAGGCTTGTCTCATAATTTGAGAGGGTCAACACAACTCATTAGATATTGGATCTCCACCTTCCCAGTCACTCAGAGGCCTCCCTATTTGCTTCCCTCAGGGCCTCCGTCCTCTCGCTTTCATTCATTTTTATTGAATAAATTTATTGAGGAAGATAAACAATTATATAAACAATATTCATAATATATATTTAGTTATACACTATTTGATATAATATCAATACATTACATAACTATTTATACAATACAATATTTATTACATTACATATAAATGTAATTTTTACTTTTGTTTTTAGGGATCCCTTGTTTTTACCATTGGTTCAGTTACATAACGATGGAACTTGTGCCTAACTTAATCCCAAAAGATAGCTCATGAAGGGAGATTTGTCCAAGTCCATATAAGGAGATCAAATTTCCGTCCCTCTATCGATGTGAGACTTCGTAACACTCCCCGCACGGCCATACCTCGTGAACACTTCTAAACGGAAGCTGGACATCGATAAACAACAAATTGGAATGGACCTGACTCTAATACCATATGAAAATCAACATAATTAACTGCTAAACATCGAGCTCCTCCATTAATGGAGCCAAAGATCATATCAGAATGGAAGCTTCTAGAAGAGAAGAGTTGCATGGAAAAATATATTTCATTGAATGTGAATTAAAAAACTAAGAATCACAAATAAATCTATATATAGAGAGAGAGATACTCAAGCTAGCTAACAAACTAACAAATTGTAACTAACTCCTTCTAACTAACTCTTGTAACTAACTTAGCTGGATGACTTTTAGTCTCATCAACCTCCCTATATCTTACAATTTTTTTAATTTTAAGATATATATTAAACCATTTTTTCGGTATACATTTTAAAAATAAATAAACCCTTTGAGTTTTTGCTTAAAAGATTGGGTAATTAACTTACATAAACTTTACTAGTTTAGTATTTATTTACCTTATTTTCTTTACTTTTCATTATTACGAAATTTATTAGAAACTGGACTTTAGTCAGATACATGTATCTCAGATACATAAGATCAAAATTATGTTTAATTTATTCTAGATACATTGTGTTCAAGTTGATTCGCATGCATCTGACTCTCTCACTTGTCTCCCTCCTATCTCACTTGTTGCTCTCTTATTTTGCTCGCCTCAATCCCTATATTAGGTATTCCAAATATATATATCTAGTATAATTTGTATGCATCTAGAATACACAGACTACCTCACTCGCTTATCTCATTATTTTAATGTATCTAATAGCAAAAAAATTATATCTAAATTTATTTAACTTGAAATTATAATTATTAATTAGGAGGAAAACACGTAATTAAAATTAGGAAAAATTGTATGAAATAGCTAACTATTAATTCATATTAAATGTTATAGCCACAGTTTCTTTTATTTGTAATTCGCAACAAACATTCCATTTTTTTGTCATCCCATTTGTATACCAAAATATACAAATAGACCCATTCAGTATACATATGTGTTGTATAAAAATTAATTGCAGGACCCATTTGTATACCGAATACAAATAGACCCATTCGGTATACATATGTGTTGTATAAAAATTAATTGCATGACCCATTTGTATACCGAAATATACAAATAGACCCATTCGGTATACCTATGTGTTGTATATATGTAGCAATTTTGTTTATATACCATTACTATGTTTTAGTTTGTATACCAAAATATATAAATACAGATTTTTTATGTATATGTATACCAAAATATACAGATTCATAGTCATAACAAACATAAAATTTGTTATGGAGCGTAATTATACAATCTATAATTATAACATACAAATATGATTTTTATGTTTGCTAAACCTAAAATTTACTCTTAAAATTATACTCTATCTCTTCCAATTTATGTGATTTACTTTCCTTTTTAGTCAGCCCAAAAGAATGACACATCTCTATATTAAGTAACAATTTAATTATAAAATGTTTATTTTATTCTTAATAAAATGATTTACAGCCACACAAATTTTTATCATTCATTTTAGACCACAAGTTTTATAAGTCTTACTTTTTTTCTTAAACTTTGTGTTGAGTCAAACTACATCACATAAAATGGAACAAAGGGAGTAGTAAATAGGGTAGAATGTTTGTCGAATTAGTTAGTTACTCCCTCCGTCCCTTTTTAGTTGTCCACTTTAGAAATGGCACACATATTAAGGTAACAATGATTAGCACAGTGGAGTTACAATTTTACCCTTATGACAACTTTTCACTTCAAAATTACAACCACTTATTTGAATTAAAGTGAAATAAATTAGAGGGAAACAACATACACTTTTACAATTTTCAAGAAGTGTAAATAAGGGTATAATAGGAAAAAATTTGTTGTCCTTTCTTGATTTGTCAAAATGGACAACTAAATAGGGACAACTAAAAAAGGAAATATGGACAAGTAAATAGGGACGGAGGGAGTATTCTAAAAGAATCAAAACCCACTCGAGTCCAATCCCCTAACACCTCTCTCTACCCGTCAAAAAATAACCTCTCCCAGAACCCCATAATTCGGCAGCCTTTTCTGTATTTTGTGAACTTCGACCGGCGATGTCTCTCAGTGAGGGCGTCAGCGACTTTGTGTGGACGATCTTCTTCGGCCCGTAAGTCTGTCTTTTCCTGCCCTCTCTGTTGCTATAACAATGTTTTACCTTTCTATTTTTTCGGCATTCACAATTGGATTTTGACAAGTAGGAAAAATAAAAAAAACTTGGAACTGTATTTGCTTTTTTTTCTCTGCCATTCGTGCATAATGCGACAATATATGTATAGCAGATTATTTGTGAGTATGCATATTTGATAATTTTTTCCCTTTATTGAAGTATAGAGTACTGACCAACTTTTAGTAGTGAGAACATATGGTGAGGCCTTACAAAGTAAAGGGGAAAAAAGGAAAAAGAAAGAAGAGAATTATGATAAAGAGGAAATAGAGGAATCTGTGGACGACGTGTCAACAGGATCAGCAAAAAGAGTGAAAACACAACACACTGCCTCAGACACTGAGGCAGCTGAAAGAGTTGTAGATTTACTAGCTGGCATACCAGTTGTTTCTACCGATCAAAGCACTAAACCTGGTGTTATTTTCATATCGACAGAGCTTCCCTGGAAATTGCAAAAATTGGAAAGGTCTGTTTTTGCAATGCCATTTTTCAATTTTCATCCACTTACTGTTTTTTGTTTTTCCTTTGTATGTCTGCTTTAGAAGAATTGTTTAGCTTATTGACTGCTTTATGTTTTTTTACCCAATTGCTCGTGAAATTGTCTTTTAAATTGTCTTTAGTATCACATATACTGCTCAATAAAGGAAGTTAACCGATGTTTAATGATATATCCTCTTGGACAAGCAGACATATCAACTTCTGAACTCAGATGAACATTCCAACTTTCTGAAGAAAAATAATCGAAACCCTTCTGATTATCGGCCTGATATTGCTCATCAGGTTAGTCGACTTTGAAACTATTGGCCCAATCTTGTTCTTTATTACTCATCATAGTATAAACACTATGACCTTCCTGTAGAGTTCAGATTAAACTTTGTCCTTTGAGGCAATATTTAGAAGTGGGGCATAGGTTGTGACATTTCGTAATGGTAACCAGCAAAACTTGATGTCTCAATGTTTGTTAACTTTTTGTGGAGATGTCTGGTAGAGTGGCATGCCAAAGCTAAAACAAGTAGGCTGTAACACAATTTAGCTTTGTACTGAATGTGTATGAATTTTCCTGGAGCTCAATTAGTTGACACTAAAGCATACTCCCTCTGTCCAATTTGATGGTATTTGTCTGGATAGGATTTTAAAAAGGAAGGAAGAGTTCTTTCTCAAAAAAAAATGGGAAGGAAGAGTTTCGACACATAAGCTAAATATGTATAAAGTACCAAGACTATCCTCTGTATAGAAGTATCTGTTTATGTGTCTAGTGGACTCATGACAAGTCATGTTAATGGGACGAATGAAATAGTAGAAGATGTAGGAAAAGAGAATGGAGTGTAAAAATTAGTTTTCAAATATATAAAGGTGACAATCTTTATGGATGGAAAAGAACAGGTGGAGTCACTTAGTTCTTCAACATACATTCAATGATTAAGTGTCTCACGGACCCAAAAAAGAAAAAGAGAAACTAATATGAAAAGTTAGATGCCTTGTCCACCCACCGGCCTACAGTATTCTGCAACTCAATCTCTCTCTATGCTATAGATCTGTGCATCGCTGTTCCATTTTCTTAGTTCTTTTAGTAAGTTACATCACCTTGCTTCTGCTATAATTCTGTCTGATTCAGATTCTTTGTATTTGTTGGAACTGTAGTAGAAATGAGTTGCTGTGCATCACTGACACTTCTTAAGTATACATTTTCTTGTTGAAATAAGAAAGGGATGTTTTTTAGTTCTCCAAACAACTTTTTAAGCAAATCCTCCCCTCCCATTTCCTTCCGAAAAGAAGAAAAAATCTACAAGCAACAACTACGACTCGGTCCCAGTCTAGTGGGGGTTGACCAATGTGAGCCTCACTATCCATGTCGCTCCATTTAAACTTGTTTCCATCCAATATCTTTAAAGAAAAGGTTATAACACAAAGTATTACCTTTACTAGCATGAAAATATCTAACAAGACTAAACAGCTCATACAGGACATGGGACCCAAAGAAACATACCAATATGACTAAAGCTTGATTACTGGAGCCTTTTCATGGTCAGGACAATAACAACTGTTACAAGCTTTAATGGAAGATTCATAATAAGGGATACTTCACAGTGAAGTCTTGTTACTTCCGCTTGAGTTCTGGTGGGCAACAAAGGAATCCTTGGAGATGTTATCTATGTGGAGACAAGTCTTTGAGTATCAATCATTTATTTTTGCACTGTCATTTTACGGACCAGCTATGGAAACTCTTTCTTAATATGGTGGGACTAAAATGGAGCATGCAGAGTGTACTTGTGAGCTACTGCAATGCTGGAGCATCATAGGCAAACCAATCAAAGGAATTGGGTGGATAACCATTCCATCTTGTATATGGTGGGCAGTTTGGAGGGAATGAAGTGCTAGGTGTTTTGAAGATAAAGGAAACTCTGTTCACAAGATTAAGATGAACTATTTACTTTTGTTTCATTTTTTGCGTAAACAGAAATTTGTAAATGATTCTGAAGCAGTGATAGAACTCATAGAATCCCTTTAAGAATAGGAAGCGTTCTTCTGTTGGTAATTGTAATATTTTTGACAGCACCTCCTTGGTGCCATATTATAATACACTTTCCATTTCTCAATTTATGATACTTCTTTCCTTCCACAGGCAATGCTTGCCATTTTAGATAGCCGAGTAAATAAAGCTGGGTGATTAAAAGCATTGTATGTGAAGACTGGGAAAGGTGTCCGTCCTCTTTGAAGTAAAACCTCATGTTTGTATCCCTAGGACATTTAGCCGATTCTTTGGTATCATGTGTAAGTTATCACCTTGAGAAACTTTTCTTCCCTATCTGTTTTCATGCTTTCATTCCATCTTTGTTTTGTCAAATTCTGCTGTTTTCTGATGTTGCTTCAAATTCAGTGCAGCTGCTACAAAAGCTGAGCATAACTGCTGTAGGTAAACGAGAGAAACTGTTACGTGTTAGAAAAAAACCCTGTTTCACAATACCTACCCATTGGCTGCCGGAAGATAGGTGAATAATTTTGTGTTCTTAGTTCCTCCCTTCTCTAATTAAATGTCCTTTTCAATTGACTAATACTTTTACTTCTCCTCTTATGCTTCAGGCTTTTCTCATAGTTCTGATAAACTGGTGGACATTCAGGACTATGTAAATGGAATTAGCAATGACATGAACCTTGTTTTTGTGGTATGTTCTACAGTTCTAGTGAAATTTTCTATGGACAACTTCGATTTGTGGGTATATATGTATTTTTTTTTAATTTCTTTTTTGTTTTTTTCTGATAAATTTGTGGGAAGTTATAGCTTACTTGATCAGTTTATATCTGACATATGCAGGTTGGGGCAATGGCCCGTGGAAAAATTGAGAAAGATTATGTCGAAGACTATCTATCAAGTTAGCTAATTTTTCTTCTTTATTTTTCATCTAATATTTATTAATTAGAGTTCCATAGTTTGTTTTCTATTCCTTTGTCTTCAATTTACATGGCTGGGCTTTGGTCTAGTGGTAAGATTGCAACACTTATGTGGGTTAGGCACACGGTTAGGGGTTTGTCTGGTGTTTAAGTGGAGAAAGGTTGAAAGACTGGCCCATTATCCACTGAGTTTAGAACCGTGTGCCATTGGCCCTCGGGATTTTGCTGTTATAAAAAAATGTACATGTCTGGTCTTTAATGCTTAGGAATGTCAACATTTGTTATTTGTGTCTTTGTATGCTCAACAATTGTTGACACGATCACACGGATATTATTGATCTTCTTCAATGTAAAGGTAGTATTCAAGTGACATTTATGCCTTTGGCAATTGAAAAGCAAATAGGTTCTCACTGCAGTAGAATATAGTTGGAAAATTCGAATCTTAAACATGTTAGAGATTGTTCTCTCTTCTATGAGTTGTTTGGTTCAGTATTCATTAACAATAGGGGTTCCACACTGCACGTATGCACCTTAACATAATGCTTCTGATCTCCAATGTCAACTGCCATATACCATAGCCCACTTTTACTGATAAGCTTGACGAGTTCTAGTATAGTCACCTTTACTTCTATCCTCTTTAACCCGATTATAACTTCTTTTAGACGAGAGGTATGCGTGCATGTTCTATTAAATGCTAAACTAGGTCCATGCTATTTTCTCTAAAGGGGTACCATCATCATGGAAATTTTTGCATCTTTTCTGGAGTTGAACCTTGTCTAATTAATCATCTAATGTATCTTGCAGTTTCTGATTACCCAATGAGTGCTGCCTACTGCATATCCATGATCACAAATGTTGTGGAGCGCAAATGGAAAATTTTGTAAACTTGTACCTTACTCTGATTTTTGTTGCTACATTTAGTTTCTATAATGTCATCTTAATTTCACATGTATTCTATTCTTATATTTAAATATATTTTTGTTTCTTGTCTTTTTTTCCTTGGTCATTAAGTTTCATATCAATGCAATGAAGGATTAGTTGGTAATCCAACTTTCTCCGGTCAAGAATTTAGTGGAGTTGGCCTTTTCTTGAAAGATTAAGAAGGTGATATTTGACTTTTTCTTTATGGATTGTCCATTTTCAAAGGTTGCAGCAATATACTAGGTATTTATTATTAAAAAAAACACAAGTAGAATGATTTGCACTTTTTTCTAATTGGAAAAAATAAGGTTGACACATGTTGACACATTCCAAGTACATAGAAGTTTCAAATATGACTGACAAATTTGTTTTTCTGGAAAACGATGGGAGCGTCCTAATCTAAAAGTAGTTTTTAAAACACATTCAAATTACTTAAATTATTTTTACAAAGGAAAACAAAAACTTTTTCCAAAAACACTGCTCATTCAAGAGCAAGGCAGACATCTAGTACAAGATTCAACACATTTTATTTATGGTGTGAATTTAAATATCAATTTTTAAAAAAAATTAAACCAACTTTAAAGACTACAAAAAGCTACTATAAATTCCCTGATAAAATCTACATAACAAAAGAGGGAGTTGCTCGGATAAACATCTTTACTTTAGGAGGTAGGAGCGTAGCTATGTTATTGGACACCCTTCGTCGGAAAATAATATCGTATATATAAGTATAATGATATATGAAGTGATTAAATAACATATTTTGGATACCTTGACAAAACATGGTGTTGTAGCCTAGTAATTTTAGACGCCTTGAAAGAGTTCGTGCTTAGGCTGCTTACGTGTTCGAATCTTTGGGAAATTACTGACTCCGCCACTGTCAAGAGGGTAAAAAAATAAAAATTTGACTAACTTTTTTGCACACCCGTATACCATTTCGATTCCTATGAAGCTCTTATTGGGAGCTATGGTTCTCTAGGTTCGACAAAACTTAATAACTTTGACTTAAATTCTGTTATTGTGTTAAAAAACTACTTTAAAATAATTTGTTTAGTTTTTCCTGAAAATCAAAGTTCTAGTTGCGCCTAAATTCTCTTCAAAATGGTAAGAGTATTATTATTTTTGTTCCCTATAAAATAAAATAAAACAATATAATGATGTTTTTCTTAAAAAGAGAAATAAAAAGGTGAGTTTAAAGAATTGTCCTAAATTAACGGTAGGCGGTCAGGTTATCAACCTACCTCAGGAGACTAACGATACACGGAAAATGGGAGACCAACCGAATACTCAAATTCCTTTAGAGAAAATTTTCTGAAAGAAAAAAAAATGTTTCCATATTCATTGTTAATACTAATAATGACGAATTATTAATTAATCATTGCTTTTGGTCTTCTCCTAGAGAACGTGCACATTTATGCCTTTCCATATCTATGCCTTTTACAGGTTTTTTCTCTTCTTTTTCAACAATTTTAGTCCTTTTCCTTTTTGACGAAATTTTTGTCGTTGATGGGGTATGTCTTTTTTTTTTTTTTTTTCATGTTGTTTCTTCGTAATGGTGATTGATGTATTGTGGGGTTCTCTGTTCTTGGCTTTTAATTTGCATGTGATCATTATTAGAGTTGATTTCTTGATTTCAAAATTGAGTCTTGGTTAATTTTAGAGCTTGAAAATTGAAGGTATTAGAACTCTCTGTTTTCATGATTTTTTTCGCGAATTATTCTATGATGGTATTGGAATTGTTAATTTCATTTGCATGTGTAAGTGCTCAATCTTGATGATTATGTATCATTATTGGTTATGTTGCTTTTCCATGTAGCCTAAGGTGTTTGCTTCTCATAATTTTTTTGCTATTTTTCTCATGTCCTTTTTCTATCTTTCAAATGATGTGATGTTTTATACATTGTCTTGATCACTTTATGCTGTAGATTGAAGCTAGTAGTAATTTTTAGGACCAGAGATAGTATAAGTATACGTTGATGCAACTTCAATGTTGATTTTATTTCCTTCACTTCCAATGTTGCTTGTTGTTTGAAGTGCATATGGAAAAAAAATTTGAGTGGCAACTCTTTCTGAGTTGTTGAGATGAATTTGGAATTCCTTGTATTATGATTGAGCTGGTTCGAATTACCAAGGGATAAGCTGTCGGGTAATTGTATATTTACTTGGAAATTATCTGATATTTGTGTATAGTGACCCTGCAAACTGTCTGATAATTGCTTATAGTAAACCTGCAAACTGCCTGATAATTGCAAATAGTGAACTTGCTAAGTGTCTGATAATTGTGTATAGTGAACGTGCAAATTGTCTGATAATTGCATAGAGTGAACTCGCAAACTGTCTGATAATTGTGTATAGTGAACGTGAAAATTGTCTGATAATTGCATAGAGTGAACTCGCAAACTGTCTGATAATTGTGTATAGTGAACGTGAAAATTGTCTGATAATTGCATAGAGTGAACTCGCAAACTGTCTGATAATTGTGTATAGTGAACACACAAATTGTCTGATAATTGTGTATAGTGAACTGGCAAACTGTCTGATAATTGTGTATAGTTAACTTGCAAGCTGCTTCTGTTGTTGAGACAGCCTTTTGGATGAAATGTGTTTCCCTTTTTTTGATTTATGGAGGTCAGGGATATATTGATTTCATAATGTCTGTTTTCTATGTGATTCAGACGTTCTCTGAATTGAAGACCACACTCTAGTTACCATGATGGATTCAATCCTGGATCGTGTAGCTAAAGACTGTGGTAGACGGAATAGCTCGAGTCCATCCACTAGTGGGGACATCTTTGAGCCTTCGTCAAGTAGTAATGGTGAGGCTGAAGATCCAAAACATTTAATACCATGTATTTGCTGAACAAACTCTTGCTTGGGCTGATTTTCTCTTGGACTGCACTTTGTTATGTCTACAGCTAAGCTACGGGCAACTTTGGTAGTGTGGATAAACGGCCTTCTTCCTTCCTTATGTTTGCCAGTAAATGCTTCTGACGAGGAGTTACAATCATACTTGGTTGATGGTACTATCTTGTGTCAATTGTTGAACAAGTTGAAACCAGGTTTTATACCAGAGGTAGTAGTAATATATCAGATTTTACAGTAATTAGAAGCTAGGGTTGGTTTTGTTTTGATGATCTGACTTACTGCATCTTTCATTCTAGTTTGGTGGTTCAGGCCTTTCTTCATCGTTAGGCTCAGAAAATGTAAAACGGTTTCTGTCAGCTATGGATAAAATGGGCTTGCCAAGGTTTCAAGCATCAGATTTAGAAAAGGTTAGCATTAATATAGAGTTGTGCTCTTGTGTTCTAATATATGTTCATTATTTTGTGTCTCATTGTCATTATCTAAATGGTTGAATGTGTTAATTCACAGGCCATAGAGTTGTATGTATTATAATATGCAGAGAAGTGTAACTTTCTGTACCTTTAGGTACAAATTACACATCATTTTTCTGCTTTTAATTAATTTATTCACTCTGATACGTTATCCAGGGGTTCATGAAAATTGTTCTGGAGTGCCTTTTGACACTTCGAGGAGAATTTATGCCGGATGTTGGAGGATATGGTTCGACCACACCATTATCTCGCAAATCTGGTTCTGATGTAGCTCACAGACAAGAACTGTCGAGTACTCATTCTTCCCCATCCTCAGCAGAAGGGAGACGAAAGATAGGATCAGATTCAAAGTTCCAGCGTGCTTTGAGAAGGCCCGTGATGGCAGGTCTGGTTGTTTAAATCTCATCCCTTGACCCATTCTTTTCCATGAGGGAAAGATGGAGACTTGGTTTCCTCTTATAAATTGTTTCATTTGAAAGATTCACTAAAGAAAATGCAATAGGTATAACATGGCAGGGCCTTCCTTCAATGTCATTATTCATCAAGTGTTCTATTTCACATTTGTATTGAAACTGTCAATCCTCTTCTGGTCTTTTTAGCTGAAGAATTAAACTATTGGTGAATTAGTTTTAGATCTTTATGTTCTAACTACTTTCTAAAACTCCACTTATGATTTTTTTTTCCTTAGATTGTTGACTTCTTTTGAACTTTATATAGAGCCATCAGCTGCATTACTACATCACGTTGGACACAAGTTCCATGAAGTATTTCAGCTTAAACAAGGGGGCTATGCTGATCTTCCCCCCTCAAAGATTTCCGAAATGATGAAATCTAACAGCTTGGATGTTAGTAACATGTTCTTTTTTGTCAGTGAGCTTGACTAGATTTTACATCTGAAATTTTGAATTCATACTTATTGCAACTGATTGTTTTGCACCCAGATTGCCCCAACACAGTCACTTCTAAGTGTTGTGAATGAGATTCTTGATGAAAGCATTGAGCGGAAGAATGGAGAGATACCTCATGTACGCACACTAGAGATAAAGATATTCATGATTATGTTCTTTACTACCCGAATAAATAAATAAAATCATGGCCTAACATCATTTAGTTGTTTAACTCTGTCAGCGTGTAGCATGCTTGTTGAGAAAAGTAGTGCAAGAAATTGAGCGGCGAATCTCTACTCAAGCTGAACATCTTAGAACGGTATAATATACCTTAGCTGTTTCCCCCAAATTCTCTTGATAATGAACCTTGCTCATGACATTTACTCTGCCTGTAGCAAAACAATCTATTCAAGACTCGTGAGGAGAAATACCAGTCACGGATCCGAGTCCTGGAAGCCCTTGCAACTGGGACTAGTGAAGAGACGCAGGTAGTGTAAAACTACCCTTTCTGTGAAAAAGTTCTTGAAGTCTTAGAAAATCTTACTTCTTCAAGAGTTAATGCATCCTTCACCCACACAGTCTTTTATTTCAGATTGTCATGAACCAACTTCAGCAGATTAAGGTAGTTCACCACCTCTCTACTCTGCTTACAATTTATCATTACTTGTGCTATATGAAATTTGCTATTGATTCAAAAGGATCTGATGAGACTCGTTTCTGCAAAGAATATTTAGCTGATTATGATTCTTTTCCACGGTTTTAAAAGTTTAGCATCCTTTTTTGAATTGAAATCATATTACAGAGTGTAAAAATCAAAATGGATGCGGAAAAGAGAAATGAGGATCAGGATGTGGTTAGATTGATGAAGGAGAAGGATGATCATAGTCAAGAGATCGCAGCTTTGAAGCAAGAACTAGAAATAGCTAAGAAAGCACATGAAGAACGCTGCCTTGAAATGGAAAAAGAGGCCAGAAATACTCAACAAAAGCTTGAGGAGAGGTTGAAAGACGTTGAGATCCTTTTAAAAGAATCACAACACAGAGCAAAAGAACTCGAGACATTTTCTGAATCAAAATCACTGAAGTGGAGCAAGAAGGAGAATGTGTACCAAATATTTACAGAATTCCAGCTTGGTGCATTACGTGTATGCTCTGATCTTTTTCTCTTAATTTGTGTATAGTTAGTTGTTTATCACATCTGATCTGGATCTCCATAAACTTCAGGAACTGAAGTTTGCTTCTCAGTCAATAAAGCAAGAAGTAGTGAAAACACAACGGAGCTATGCAGAGGAATTCAATCAATTAGGTCAGTGCTGTATGAATAACATTTATTGGAAGCATATAGGTGTAAGATGTCAAAACAGATTTTACAGTTAAGTAATTGTGTTGGATTTTTCTTATTAAGTTAAATTTCTATGACAGGTGTAAAATTTAGAGCACTAGACCATGCAGCTGCAAACTACTCTGTCGTCCTTGCTGAGAATCGCAAACTACACAATGAGCTGCAGGAGTTAAAAGGTGTTGTTATATCACGAAATTTTAGTATTAAGAGGATGGAAGATTTCTCTCCTTTTACTGTTGTTTATGAATCTTTTTTAAATTAGGAAATATTAGAGTGTATTGTCGGATAAGGCCATTCCTTCGTGGACAAAAGGAGAAACAGACAGTGATAGAATATATCGGAGAAAATGGGGAGCTAGTTGTTGTAAATCCTTCCAAACAAGGGAAAGAAGGCCGTAGGTCTTTCAAGTTCAATACAGTCTACAGTCCAGCTTCAGCACAAGGTTTTCAGATTCCTCCAAACTATGCCAGATAAAATTATTCTATACATATTCTGTAAATTTAACTTCATGCAATGTATAATTTCACAATCTCTATCTCTGCAGCTCAAGTGTATTCAGATATTCAGCCCTTGGTACAGTCTGTGCTGGATGGTTATAATGTATGTATATTTGCCTATGGACAAACTGGCTCGGGAAAAACGTACACCATGGTAAGAATGACATCCTGTGTAATCTGTTAAATATGTTTACACATCGTTTAACATTGCTGAAGCAAGTTAAATTAACCTCCAGACTGGTCCCGATGGAGCAAGTGAGGAGGATTGGGGAGTCAATTATCGAGCTTTGAATGATCTTTTCAGAATTTCCCAAATGAGAGAGAGCACTTTCAAGTATGAAATCAAAGTTCAAATGATGGAAATATATAATGAACAAGTTCGTGACTTACTGTCAAGTGATGGTTCTCAAAAAAGATATCCTTTACTAAATTTCAATCTTTTTACCTTTCTTGGCATTATCTCCATTTTTCTACATTAAACAAATTGTCAATTCAAAAAGTATTCTACCAAAATTTTTAGTTGTCCCTTTCTTTTCTCCCATGTTGCATTTCCTACAATTTCAAAGAATCACAAAAGATCGATATTATGTTTGCAATATATATCATGCATCTTCAACTGTTTTCCTTGATTTGCACACACTTGGGATTCTATCTACCTCTCAAGCCAATGGGTTAGCTGTCCCAGAAGCAAGCATGTTCCCTGTCAATGGAACCGCTGATGTCTTAGATTTAATGGATACGGGATTGAGAAATCGAGCAAAAGGTTCCACTGCCATGAATGAAAGAAGTAGTCGATCACACAGGTTCAGACAACTAATCATCTCTGAATTTCAATATTTAAAAATACCTGTTTTTCCTTTAAATTTTGATAGGTGACATAAATAAACTTATTGCAATATATTGCCAGTATTGTAACTATCCATGTCCAAGGGAAGGATATAAAGAGTGGCTCATCAATGCATAGTAGTCTTCATTTGGTGGATCTTGCTGGAAGTGAAAGGGTAGATCGCTCCGAGGTGACAGGAGATAGATTAAAAGAGGCACAACATATAAATAAGTCATTATCTGCTTTAGGAGATGTCATATCTGCTTTGGCACAAAAGAATGCTCACATTCCATACAGAAACAGCAAGCTCACTCAAGTCCTTCAGGCTTCATTAGGTAATTCTCTTTCTATACAAAAAGGCTTTGCTTTCACTTCATTTGGTAATTCTCTTTTTGCAGTAATTTATAATTCTATTTTGTTGTACAGGTGGTCAGGCAAAGACACTTATGTTTGTGCAGCTTAACCCTGAAATTGGTTCATATTCAGAAACCATGAGCACATTAAAGTTTGCTGAAAGAGCATCTGGAGTAGAGCTAGGTGCTGCTCGAAGTAGCAAGGATGGCAGAGATATCAGAGAATTGATGGAGCAGGTGCTCTATTAACTTTGTAGTTCTTCTAGATTAGAGACTTTTAATTGCTGTACTAGAATTGATGATGCAATATCTTTTTTCTTAGTCCAATTACCTAAACATGTGGCAAGTATACCCTCTCGAGTAAATTACTTTTGGACTAAAGAAGAGAATTTAGGTATTCAAGTAAGCTGGCAATAAGACGAGACTATGGTCTGGCAATATATTAGTTGGCGATCGGTTATAGTACCATAAACAAGATGTTCAAAGCTATTTACTTACATATTTATAACACCAAAATCTAATGCAACAATTTTCATAAGAGTTTTAGGCAGGATACCAGTAGAACTACCCATGATCTTGTTTAGAGACTGAAGATCATAGGAGTAGTGTAGTTTGACTACTGGGTTTCTATAACCTGGATTTTTTCAGAAAGAGCTTTTTCCATTAAGCAGCTTCATTCTATTATCTCGCTGGAGCTTTTCCTTATTCTTCGAAAGATGATATTACTGCCTGACTTCCAATTTCCTGCATGTGAAATATTGTCCTTTGTTAACTTTTAATCTTCCAGGTCGCGTCTCTCAAGGATACAATAGCTAAGAAAGATGAGGAGATTGAGCAACTACAGCTGCTCAAAGTTCAAAAGAATGTTTCTCCAGAAGCCAATGGTGAGAAACGCAGTCCAAGCTCATTCAGGTATGGCTCTTCATCTCCAGGCAAACATTTATTTCAGGGGACTTAGCATGTAGCATGAAATTCTCTGGTAGATGAGACTCCACACTTAGTGAGAAAGCAGCATCTGATAAGGGCTTAAAGAGTAGTGATAAGAATTATTTAGCTAGTTTCAAGAATTATAGTGATGACTGATGAGTTTGGACACCAAAAGAAGTCTCGACTGAGACTGCTGGACGGACTTTAAGTCAGAATATTTCTGCAGATGCTGATATATTTGTGTTCAGCGACGCAGATAATGAGGAAAGACTAAGTGATATGCTATCTGATAGTGGTCTTTCTGTGGGCACAGAAACTGATGAATGTGCTGAAAGTGCCAATCCTTTCCCTGAAGGATACAAACGACCAGAGAACACAAATAAGTAAGTAAACATCATCTTGGCATGCTTGTGCTTTCTACAGAACGTTAATTTCTTTAGTCATCGTAAGAGAATAAAGATCCTAGAGCTTTATTCTTATTTATTCAAGTAACTCCAGGTACCCTGATTGGCTAATGTAGAAATTTTATATAGAAACTAAACTATCTTAGATGTTGTTATTAACTACATGGAAAAGGTAAAACAAGTAGGTCAAGGATTCATATAGGGACTTAACTGTCATCTGAAATGTTGTTATCAACTCATTATATGGGAAAAAGTAAAGCAAGTTGATCAATAATTTAAGTAATACTTATTGCTTATGATGAAACTAAAAGATACAGGAAGTTCGTAGACTTAACATCACTCCTCTGAGTTAAGGTATTCCAATTTCTGGACCAAGAGTATTGAACTAGTGGATTTTTTCTGATTAACTTAACCCAATTGCTTGACTATCATCCTACACGGCCTTTTGCAGACACAAAACTGCACATAAGATTCCTAGACCTCCACAAAAATCAGAGAGGGATTCTCCAAAAGCCTCAAACGGTATGTTGATTAAGCATGACATGTTCAAAGAAAACCCCTCGGCTAAAGATTAGTAGTGTAATTGGAACTTCTTCAATATGTTTCAGGTCTGCGGAAGTCGACCAGTGCAGCCAATATGTTGGCTAAATCTACCAAAGGTGGCAGTAGGTGGCAGTAATATGATGTAGCAGTTGTGCTTATCAAATTCCCTTCTTTCTTGTGCAGCCCCTTAATCGGCATTTGCACTTTCATGAAGTTTTCCCTACACTTCTCAACTGTACAGATTCTTTTCATTAACCAGGGAGTCCCTCTTAGAGTCTAGGACTATACATGACCTTTTGCTATTTTTCTTCTCTTTTATATGGAAATGCAGGGGGGAGGACCGAGTTGTGATGTACTACACTCAAATTTTTTTCATAGGTTTCTTTTTTTATAAGGAATTCAGTGAGTAAAGCTTATATAAAGTCTGTTGAGTTGTAACATACTGGTTTTATCAGTAATTTATCTTCTTGTTACTCTTACTCTGCATATACTTCAACATCTTGTTTTGATGGAGATACTTCTAGCAGCCTTTCGAGTCACTGCTTCTCGAATATTAAGGTCATCAAAGAGACATGACTTGCAATTCAGTTTGAAACACAAAATGTACCATTTTATTGCAGAAACTTGAAATATTTCACATTTCACTAAAAACTTCTCCCAAAAGCAACTCATGAAAATATTCCTCCATAATGACAGTGAACATACACACAGTCGAAGAGGCTATCTTTCCTTAGGATAGAAAATAACTAAGAGAAAAAAAGTGTAATTTCCCTTTTCTTTTTCTTTTTTGAAGGAAAAAAAAAAGTGTTTTTATGCAGATATGATGTTCAAGAAGTGAATGAGCTATATGTGAGCGTCAAGGCATAGAACTACATTCCTTGTCTGTACACTCTCTTAACCGTTTTCGCTCAATCTTTCAAACATTTTCAATAAAGATAATGTATAGGCAAAAGTCCTATTTCGCGAATGATAATTCAACTTTTACTTTTTTTGTACCAAAGTTGCCAAAATATTTTTTGTAACAAAAATGTGCCATGTACGTAAATGTCTTAATGTCTTCTAACTTTTGGCGAAGAACTATTTACATAGTAAAAGCGAAGGATGAAAAATCTAAGGGCAATCAAGTACCACTTGGCATATATTCTTTGCTTTATTAATGATTTTTCCATAAGCTTCCCCACCTAATTCTACATTCAATTTAAAGCAAAAATCATATATTTGGTGTATGGTGAATTTAATACCACCAATTCCTTACCAAAAGAGATTATTAGAAGCAAGCAAAAACAACCAAAAAAAAAAGTTTTGTTGCAACTAAGGATATTTATATATTAGTAATAATAATATTTAAAATCATCAAATACTCTATTATATAACATATCATATTTTTCTCAACGGCATACAAGTTATAGTCAAATATGTAAAAGGAATCTTTAAAATAAAGTATCGTACACATAATTCCTAAGGCGCGGACACTGTCGGAAAATGCACAAGGCTAACAATAAGGCGTGCAATAGATTTGCCACAAACTTTTATATATGTAGTGAAATGCATTAAATATGTAAATTTAAAATTTAGAACTCAATACATTTGAAAATCGTCATTGTAAAATATAAAACCTATAAAATCAAATTTTGACTCCATCTTTGGGTTTAACTCTTCAACTCCATCAGACTTTAGTTTCTATAGTCGTCTTAGTCAGTGGTGATTCAAGTTAATTAGTGGCCTAAATCCAAAAATGAGTCGAAGACCTAGCTTTTATTTTTTTTATTCTTGAAATCCAAAGTTATTTCTCATTTTTAATGAAAAATCTTTATTTTTTCAATGGTCTTAAACTATATATATAAATCAAAGTATTTTTTAATCTTACGGTCTTAAACATGTCATGTGGAAGTTAAATTAAAAAATTGACAAAAAAGAAAAAAACATTCTTTAATATTTGGAAACGAAGAAAGACGCAATATTTTTTTTTGTTAAAACAATACTTATAATAATTCTATTATTACTTTTTAAAAAAAAGCCTAAGACGGATGACTCATTTTTAAACGCAGTGATCCGCCCCGGTCGTAGGACATAAAGAGACTATTCACTCTTTGAACCTGTTTGGATTTGGATTAAGTCAAAATTTAAGAATTCTTAACTTACGGTGTTTGACTTATTTTTATCAGTTTAACATGAATCAAGTGCTTATAAGCACATTTTTAATATATCTGAACACTCCAAAAGTGATAAAAGCTTATTTTAGCTCTAAAACACACCATTATTGGAATTTTGTTATTTTTAAGTTAATATTTGGAGGAGGACTAAATAGAACTGAAAAATAAAATAAAAAAATCAGTCCATGTAGTCTATGTATAAACAAAACTCAAAAAGTGAAAAAGCAAAGCAGGCTCGAATCTGCCATATCCACCAAAAAGATACTTGTAAACAAAAGTTATAACATAATGGGGGACCAAAATATTAAAGTCTGAGATTATCATTCACAAGTTGGATTGGTTCTCCATGTTGTATAAACATGGGGCCATCGTGACAACGATAAGACTTGTACCTAAGTTAAGAGCATCTTCTTTTTTTTAAAATATACATAATGACTCACAACCACAAAGCACCAAACACATACCAAACAGATTAACAGACTCACGTCATTCTTTATAAATTGTTTACACAATATGCAGGCAAAGGTGTCGTCTTCTAGTCAATAAAATTGATTAAAAACATAGAATCGAGATGCACACAAACTGACCAAAACACGAGAGGTTTAAAAAACCAAATGCATAATAGTCAAGAAAGAGATGGGCAGCCCATCAACAGAGCCAACCTAGCCTATAGACAAACTAGTCAGCAATCAAATTTTTCTTTAAATGCGACAACTTGCTAAACATAGCACCCCACGCCTCTAATTTTCTTCCTTAATCTCAGGAGGAGATTAATTAGACAAACTCAACCAACTACATCAAATAACCATATATTATAAGAAAAAAAATCAATCCACGTAGTCTCCAATGTTTCCCCATCACAAAATATTCCCTTCCAAGCTATTTTTAATAGCAAAGGAATCATGGCATACCCTTTATAAAAGTTGAAAATCTGTGAACAGAATCACATAGTAGTGGCGATAATCATGCTACTGAACATTGAATAATTTGAACATGATTCATTATCAAAGTTGAAAATACTCACTAACACGTGCTTCACTCCATCTGTACTGCACTTTCATTAACAAAGCAAGTAGCAGGCCAACAACAAAACAACAACATACCCAATGAAATCCCACAAGTGAGGTCTGGGGAGGGTAAAGTGTACACAGGCCTTACCACTACCTCATGGAGGTAGAGAGACTGTTTCTGAATGACACAAAGTAGTGGCAGGCCAAGAATAGAAAACTAGAACTAAGTAGAATACAAGACAAATGAATTTGTAAGAACTAAGAAGACCATCTTTTCCCATCAGATTAATATTACAACGAAGGAAGAACTCCTCCCTCTTTGAGTCTTCATGCTACAATAAGTACTCTCAACTCATATCTTGTTCTAAATGCTATAAAGGAAACCTAGTCACTCCCAAAGTCTTATCTCTTTCTTTGGGGCTACTATTACAGTTTTATTCTTTTGGACATAAAACACTCATTCACCCCCTTCTCTCACAATATACACATTACTGGATTTGAATGATAAGAGAACAAAACTCATCAGCAAATTGGACTAAACTCTCTTTCTGTCACTCTATATATACAATGCTAAATGAATTTGGTGTAGGTTTCTTGCGCCTTTCCCCAAAAATCTCTTCTTTATATCTAATCTTTTACGATGTTGGTTATTCAACATCGAACATCTCTGTGTCAGTAGATTTACCTAAGCTACAGCTGAGATGCCGCAGTTACCGCGACAATTGAAGCCTTCAATCCTCACAGGAGCTTGCTTGTTCCCAAACTTCACTCGAACACAGCCTCCTCCGCTCATGATGGTGGAGGAGGGTGGTGGTGGTGAGGGTGCCACTGCTCTTTCTGGGATTGGCAGTATGGGAACAAAATTGTGGTTGCCAAATTGGGCATCTTGGATCAGGGGATTCCCAGCCCTACTGGGTGGAGATCCATAAAAGAACGGTGGAGATGAATCGACCTCAAAATTGGCTCTATCAACTTCATAGCTCCCCTGTTCATAGAAAAATTAGAACTTGTCAACTACCAGTAACTGAATAAGTTGTTAACTTAAGCAAACTAGATCATCCAGAAACAAATCAACTATTTTTCTTTGAAAACACTGTTTAGAATGTCTTACATCTTCAAATTAACTAGTACTATAAAATTTCTTACAAAGCAGAAAATCACTAAGTTATAGTAGTTTCAAGCTTATGTTGCTCGAACTCTTCAAAAAATGTCAAAACTGCAGCATCGAAAGTGAAGAGTCTGCGCAACGCTGCAACCTAGGTCTCAGCTATTTAATTCAAATGAGTTTCCCAAACTCCCTTTGCTCACTAGAAATTCCCCCAAAAAAATGTGCAACAACAAAGAGGTATGACAGAAGTTTTCAGTTAGCCACCTACATAAAACTATATTTTTTTCATCCAAAGGAGTTAAAATTAAGCAGATCTACTTGAGTCCCACTTCCAAAAAAGAGGAACAAGATTAGATTTTTCTATTAAAAAAGTCACCTTTGTAAGGATGATATCCAGCAGCTCAGCTCCAGCTTTCAACTCACAAGCCTCCATTTCTTCATTTCTAAAAACCCAAAATCAAAAACACCAAATAAGCAAGAGATAGAAAGAAGAAGAAAAAGGAGATAAATTGAATGTTGGTTAGAAAAGGGGCATACATAAATTGCATCAGTTGATAAGGTCTGATGGGTTCTTCAACATTAACAGAGTCAGAATCGAAGAACCCAAGCTTACGGGGCTTGGGACAAACGACACCGTTCGACACAGAAATGTCTGCTCTCCCTGTTTCTCCAACTCCAACACAACCCACCAAGGCCTTCTGTTGATAAGCATACATATTCATCTACTTCTTTTTTCACGTTCACAACAGATCCAAAGCCTGAAAATCAAAAAAATGTTTATAAAAACTTGAGATCTTTACTTCCATATATATATATATATATATATATATAAAATTGAAATTACTATATATAAACATAGAAGAAAAAAAAAGAGATGGGTTGATGAGGAAGGAGGAGGTAGGGGTTACCTGGTGGGCTAACAAGTGGATGCCTGTGGAGGGGAGAGAGAGATTTGTGGGGAGAGTGAGGCGGAGATAAAAAGAGAGAAAAGAATTGAGATTGGGGCAGACTATTCATAGGAGAGAAGAGAGAGAAAGAGTTTAGGAGAGAGAAACTAATTAGTACTTACTATTTATTTATTAAATTAATTAAAATACATAAAAATATCACACCAATTATCGCGTCATACTGACGTGTATTTTGTTCAACTTTATACAAGTTTGATACTTATTTTGTGCGTATTCGAAGTTAGAGGACATAAATGTCATCTAAGATCTAGTCAAAGATTGTGTTTATGTATTTTTATTTTTTTTGCATTGACAGCTTTTCACACTTTCTAAGGATGATTATTAGGAATCATCATATCATAGTGACGTGTACTTATTTAACTTTATATAAGTTTGATACTTATTTTATATGTATTCGAAGTTAGAGGACATAAATATCATGTAAGATCTAGTCAAAGATCGTGTTTATGTATTATGTTTTTTTTGCATTGACGACCTTTCACACTTTGTAAGGATGGTTATAAAGAATCATTAGATCATACTGACATGTACTTGTTTAATTTTATATAAGTTTGATATTTATTTTGTATGTATTCGAAGTTAGAGGGCATAAATACCATCTAAGATCTAGTCAAAGATCGTGTTTATGTATTATACTTTTTTGCATTGACGACCTTTCACACTTTGTAAGGATGGTTATAAGGAATCATTAGATCATACTGACGTGTGCTTGCTTAATTTTATATAAGTTTGATACTTATTTTGTACGTATTCGAAGTTAGAGGGAATAAATACCATCTAAGATCTAGTCAAAGATCGTGTTTATGTATTATGCGTTTTTGCATTGACGACCTTTCACACTTTGTAAGGATGGTTATCAGGATTCATCATATCATACTGACGTGTACTTGTTTAACTTTTTATAAGTTTGATACTTATGTTGTACGTATTCGAAGTTAGAGGACATAAATATCATCTAAGATCTAGTCAAAGATCATGTTTATGTATTATGCTTTTTTGCATTGACGACTTCTCACACTTTGTAAGACTGTTTATTAAGAATCATCATTATCATACTGACATGTACTTGTTCAACTTTATATAAGTTTGATACTTATTTTGTACATATTCGAAGTTAGAGGACATAAATACCATCTAAGATCTAGTCAAAGATCGTGTTTATGTATTATGCATTTTTCGTTGACGACCTTTCACACTTTGTAAGGATGGTTATTAGGAATCATCATATCCTATTGACGTGTATTTGTTCAACTTTATATAAGTTTGATACTTATTTTGTACGTATTCAAAGTTAGACGAAATAAATATCATCAAAGATCTAGTCAAAGAACGTGTTTATGTATTATGCATTTTGCATTTGACGACCTTTCACACTTTGTAAGAATGATTATTATAAATCATTTTATAATGTATTATACTAATATTGTGTTTTATTATATTATCGATATTATGTATGTTACATATTAATAATTAAAAGTATAAAAATATAATACAGGAATAGAGTTATTATTTTTTAAAAATATTATAAAAAGAACAATAAAATTAATAACAATAAGCTAAAATAAAATAAAAGGAGAAAGATCATAAGGTAATAAACATCGCACCAAATCAATTATTATACAAAATAAAATTTTCATTATCATATAGTAATGAATTAACGATGCAATAAAAATTTAATAATAATTAAAATAAATATTATATTTAAAATAATAACACTATATAATACAATCCAAACAAGTGTATTACTCACTCACTCCATGTGGGTTGATTGTGCATAACATGTGTGTTGTACACATTTTTAAGAATTATTAAAAGTAATTTTAATTTTAAAAAGGAAAAAGGGCAAAAAATGTCTTTAAATTATGTGAAAGAAAAAAAAGTGTCATTTATAGTTTGGCTCAAAAATGTCTTTATTGTCAATACTTTGGCTCAAAAATGTCTTTCCAGTCAATACTTTGGTCCAAAAATGCCCTTATAGTTACAAAATGGGTCAAAATATTGTTCTCTCAATAAATATATTATTTTTTTCTTTTTAAACACATCTTCTACTTAATTAAAATATTACTATTAAACAACACTATTCTTGTTTTCTTTCTTCTAAAATCACTTTAACAAATAAAAATGTAGGAAATATTTTTTTCTTCTTAATCTCATTTTATCAATTAAAATAGAATAATGTCATGTACCTTTTCAACAGATAATATATGTCATATATATAAGATCATAACATATCTATCATTAATTTATATTTATATAACGATGAAAAATTAAAATAAATTATTTTTTTATTTTTTTCTGAATTGAAGTAAGATAAACATTTGCTTATTATTTTTTTATTTTTAAAAAAAACATTATTAGAAAAAGAATGTGTTAAAAAGAAAATAATATTATTTATTTGGAATATGAGTATTTTTTATCCATTAAATAACAATAAGGGCATTTTTGGACCAAAGTATTCACGGCAAGGACATTTTGTTCCTTTCGCATAGTTTAAGGGAATTTTTGAGCTAATGTATTGATGGTAAGGGCAATTTTGAGCCGAACTGTAAACAGATGACATTTTTGTTCAATTTACAAATCTAAGGACATTTTTTTACCCTTTTTTCTTTTAAAAACAGTCAATGTGCATAACATGTGTGTTCTGTGTCCTTTCCATAATAATAATAATAACAATAATAATAATAATAATAATATAGCTATATACACCACTTTTTATTTGTCTTTATTTTGTTATTATTATTTTTAAAACTTTTTTTGTTGTTAAGTTTATAATCGGTTGGAATTTGATGTTTTCAAATACATTGAATTGTTTTTTTGAATGATGGTACAAGGATCCATATTCTTGGATTGAATCCAACACTTTCCACTTGCTATCTGATCAATTTTTACATAAAAGAAAATAAATATTTACTATCAGTAATCTAGTGTAGTTAAAGTTAGTGTTCAAATATTTCCTTAATTTTATATTAAGTGAAATTTTAAGGTTTTTTTATTGTTCAAAATAGCTAAACTGTTCAAAGTTCAAGATGACTATTAAAATATTTTTTATATTAGTTCTTTCCTTTTAAAGTTTGATATTTTTTAGGAGATAAATTACACTAAATATAATGTACTATTTATAATTTCATAAAGAATAATAGTAGAGAATATGATCTAAAAACTTACATTAGGTCTTTGAATGAATTTTTCTATTAATAAATATGCATTTCCTCATTTAGTTAAGAGAGGAATAGAGGGAGTATTCATTAGGCTGATAATTAATATTTCTTATGTTTCAATTAATATGTTACTTTTATTCGTTAGATGCAAATTATGTAATCTTTGATCACTATTTTAAAATATATTTGGTTATTATATTTAAAACAAGAAAACAATTGTAATTTATAGTATATTTTATATAATTTTTTAATATTTTAATTTAAAAAATATATATAATTTAATTTTATTAATTAAATTTACGCTTTAAAAATAAAATATATCACCTAAATTAAAACAGAAAGTGAGTTTGCAAAGAAACTGTTATTTGGCTCTATATACATTAATAAAATGTAGAATTATTTTATCTCATGTTTGATTGGAGGTATTAGGTATTCATTGGATTAGTTAACCCACGATTTTTGTCACAGTAATTGATATGTTATCCCATATATATGGTGGAATAACTTATCTCAAAAATAGTTATCCTGAAATAACTTATTTCCAACCAAACGACCCCTAAAGGAACAGGAAAATTGAGTCCCGTTTTTGCTAGGCAGAAATTAATCCCCATTATCTTTTTATATTTTTTTCCAGTCTACATGACCTGTGTCATTTTAAGACGTTCCAAAATAGTATTTGATAAAATTGTCCTTTTATGCACTTCTACACGTTAAATTAATTCAAGAAACTGAATTATTTGAAATTCAAAATTGCCATACTTCATTATTTCATCTATCACTAGCTAAGATAATATACATCACCGCAAATTAGCACATAAATTTCCCCATTTGAAACATTATCAAATATAAAAAGAATTGATTAATGATCGATAGCGGAGTGCATTGGTCAGTTTGATTCAATTTTATGTATTATTAATTTAGTTTATTAATATTTAGTTTTTTAAATACACTAATCAATAAAATATATTTTTTATCAATTTTTTATTTATCAGTGTTTGATTTTTAACCATTTGATTTTTGATTTAACCAATAAAATAATATTCATAAAATAATAATATATGATTTCTCCAACAATTTGGCAAGACGAGACAATAAAAGGAATAAGGTACTTACTTTAGATTTTGTCATTTTGTATAATGTGAACTTGTGAACTCAGAGTTATTGTGAAGTGTGAATCGAAGTCTAAGGGCCCGTTTGGCCATGCGATATGGTATCATGATATGGAATCATGAGATGAAATTGAAGTTTTGTTTGGACATGCGATATGAAATTTTTGTGTTTATTTTCTCATAAACATAAAAATCTCATAAATTGTAAAACTATGAAAATAGCCCCAATTGTTTATTCAATCTTATCAAATAAACAAAAATTTATAAAATCGCATAATAAATTATTACAAAGCTATTTGTTCTCTACTTAAGTAATTGTTTCATCTAACTTTAATTTAATAAAAAAAATTGAACATAAATTGTAGTGTACTAGTCTTTAATATAATCCTCCCACATAGTACGAACAATTTCCTCACGTTGAACTTGCATTTCTCGATCATGTGACCGAGAAGACGAATCAACATTGTTACTTTGAGCCATTTGTTGGTCAATATCATCCGCAACTATATTTTTATGCTCATAGCCATAAATATGTCATCAGTACTTTGGTATTCTCGCAAATAATTATGTAACACTGCACAAACTATGACATTTTTCATTTGTGTATCAATATCATAATGGTTCATGTCTTGTTTCAGTATTCTAAATCTATTTTTTCAAGCTCCAAAAGTCAGTTCAATCACATTGCGCACAGATGAATGCCTATAATTAAATAGTTCTTTGGGATTTTGAGGCTCTCTTTCACTTCCTCGGTAATCTTGCAAATGATAGCGTAGTCCTTTGTATGGAGCTAAAAATCCTTTTGTGTTTTGGAAACCAGCATCAACAATATAATATTTATCTACCAACAAACACTTTATAAAGAATTACTAAAAGCATATGTGACGTAAATGAGACAGCTTTGTGTAAATAAATAATATTTATTCTAAGGATGTAATTTAAAGTTACCATATGGAGGAAATGGAAATTGTGACATTGGTTTAACAAGTGCATTCTCAAGTACTTTACTATCATGTGCAGTACATTCCCAACCAGCAACAACAAAGGTAAATCGCATATCAAAATCACAAGCACATAAGACATATTGTGATTTTTTTTTTTTTGATAACAACTGTAAAATATTACCATAACCACCAAAGAACATATACAATTAAAAGAGCACCTATTTCTGAAACAGAGAATAGGCCTCTAACAAAACAAAATAACTAGTTACATAACAAATGTTGAATAAAGTGTCTACATTTATTTGCTCTCTTAGAACTACTAAGTAAGTGTAATCTTTCACTGATTTCCTTATTTATCTGTGTTACTGCCTCTTCCGTATGTACACATATGTCTCTAAATCTCTTCAAATTCCTAGCACGCCAAGTGTGGTATATGATTGCTCCGCAGATAGCTACCATGATCTCTTTTTTGAATTGCTTCCAACGATTCCCTTTTATGTTTTCTAAGACATGTACAATACCAATATTTTGCACTGGTACTTCTGTCCATTGGTGCATAGCTTGCCACACAGCTGATGTCTATTCAAAGAGATGAACATTAGTCTCTATTACTTTTTCCTCACATAAACAACATGCAGTATCCTCCACCTGAATTTGCAGTCTCAACTTTCTTTCATGTGTGAGTAATCTTTTTTGAACTGCTAACCATGTCATGAATCTATGCTTTGATATAGTCATTGACGTCCAGACTAGTTCAACAATATTTCATCTAGGCTTAGGATCCATAAGTGCTTGATAGCTCTTGGTAATATAATACTTACCAGTTTGAGTCAGCATATATCTTCTGTGATTGTACCAGCCATGCATGTGCTCTTTGAATGCATTAATTTTCCTCCAATACCATTTACAGTCAATAGGAGTTTTATGAGTCCATATTGAAATGTCATTCTTCATATATATGTCGTGAACCCATTTAACCCACAATGACTCTTTGTTAACTATAATTTGCCACAATAATTGGCCCACATATGCCTTATTCCAATTGCTACAACTTTTAATATTCAAACCATTTTGTCTTTTTGGAATACACATTTTATCCCATGAAACCAATGCTACCTTCTTCTTATTAGCACTGTTTCCCCATAGGAAATCTCTGCATATCTGATCTACTTTCTTGAGAATACTCTGGGGAAGGATGAATAATGCTCCCCAAAAACTATGAATTGAGAAAAATACTGCATTAATCACTTGCAATCTTCCTGCATATGAAAGTTGTTTAGAGTATGTTACTTTTATTCTGTGAGTAATCTTGTCTATCAGGGACCAACACTCGATCTTCTTCTTGTACAGAGAAGTAATCAAAGGCTCGATGAGCCGAGGTTGCATATCTGTTCATATATATATAATGAATACAAAGGGGAATAGGTAACCTAGTACAACACAAATTACAGATTATAGAGTCCTACAAGTACATGGACTATGAGTCCTAATATGCCCCCTCAATCTGGACGTGGTGACATCACGGACAGATTGTCACGCAAAAAGCAAAAACGGGATGAGGATAATCCCTTTGTAAACATATCAGCAAGTTGTAAGTGAGAAGGCACATATTGGACAACAAGATCCCCTTGAGCAACTTTATCACGAACATAATGATAGTCAATATCAATATGCTTAGACCGATCATGGAATACTGGGTTACGCGACATGTATGTTGAGCTGACGTTGTCACACAACACTCGAATTGGCTCACGAAGATAAAGACCAAGCTCACAGAGAACATGACGAATCCAAGAAGTTTCAGCAACAGTATAGGCAATAGCCCTATACTCAGCCTCGGTAGATGATCTTGAAACTGTGGGTTGTTTCTTCGCACGCCAAGAAATAAGATTGGAACCCAAGAAGACAGCAAAGCCAGTAGTAGAACGCCTACTATCAGGACATCCGGCCCAATCAGCATCAGAATAAGCAACTACCAATGAATTGGATGACGAAGCACGCAAGAAAAGTCCATGGTTAGTAGTACCCTGTAGGTACCTAAAAATACGCTTCACACAATGCAAATGAGTAGTACGAGGGGCATGCATAAATTGAGAAACGACATTCACAGCATAGGCAATATCAGGGCGAGTCAAAGTCAAGTATTGAAGTGCACCCACCATACTCCTATATTCACTAGGTTCTGAAAGTAACTCACCATCCATAAGAGAAATAGTAGTGCGAGAAGCTAAAGGTGTACCAACTGGCTTACAAGTATGCATGTGAAACTTAAGAAGCAAGTCAGAAATATATTTCTGTTGAGACAAATGAAGGCCGTTGGACGAGCGAACAGCTTGAACACCAAGAAAATAATGCAGATCTCCTAAGTCTTTCATGGCAAATTGACGAGAAAGAAGGCTAATGAACTGATCAAGCAGAGGTGAATAACTACCAGTGAGAATAATATCATCAACATAAAGTAATAGGACAAGGATACCTGAGGAAGAACGATGAACAAACATAGAAGTATCAGATTTACTGCAAGTGAAACCATGAGAAAAGAGAAATGTACTAAAACGATGAAACCATGCTCTTGGGGCCTGTTTTAAACCATAAATCGCTTTGGTCAATTTGCAAACATGATGAGGAAAGTCGGGATGAATGAAACCTGAAGGTTGTTTCATAAAGACTTCCTCCTTAAGAATACCATGTAAAAAGGCATTTTTGACATCTAACTGACGAATAGGCCAAGAGTTAGAAACAGCTAAAGATAGTACAATACGAATAGTAGTAGCCCGAACAACAGGACTAAAAGTCTCATGGTAATCAATACCAGGTTGTTGGTGAAAACCTTGTGCTATAAGACGAGCTTTGTAACGCTCAATTAACCCATCTGAATTATATTTAATACGATAGACCCACTTACTACCGACTAAATTCATGTGTGATTGAAAAGGAACAAGCACCCAAGTTTTATTATCCAACAGAGCATTAAATTCATCTGCCATAGCCTGTTGCCATTTAGGATTTTTTGCAGCCTGAGAGAAACAAGAAGGCTCATAATCATGAAGAGCAGCACTCAACGACAATATACTTTTAGGCTTAGAAACACCAGATTTGGAACGAGTTTGCATTTGATGAGTTGTAGTGGTAGATGCGGATGCGGAAGAACTGGTGATAGGCAACACAGTGGATAAAGATGTAGAAATATTATTAGAGCGTGATCCACTAGACGGATCTGTAGGTGGCTCCAGAGTTAATGAGGTAGAACAAGGAGCAGATGGAGGAGAACTAGAAGAAGGAAGGTTAGAGAGAGTTGCGGGTACATGTGGTTGCGGAGTAAATAAAGGCGATGTCACCACAAGAGAATCTGGAGAGATGGATGAAGAAGACTTTTGAAGGACAAGATAATGCAGTGTACGGAAATACTGACTCATGAAACACAACATGGCGATTAACATAGACACGACCGGATTTGGGATCTAGACAACGATATCCTTTAGAGTTAGATGCATAACCTAGAAAAATGCAATGGATCGAACGAGGTTTAAGCTTGTGAGATACCCGAGCAGAAAGGTTAGGAAAGCATTCACAACCAAAAACTCTAAGAAAATTATAGTCTGGTGATTTATGAAAAAGTTTTTCAAAGGGGGAATGTCCTTGTAAAATAGGTGTCGGCAGTCTATTAATGGTATAAACAGCATAATAGGCAGCATCAACCCAAAATTGTGATGGTAAATTAGCCTCTGCGAGAACAGTACGCACTACTTCAATAATGTGTCGATGTTTCCGTTCAGCAACCCCATTTTGTTGAGGAGTGTCGGGACACGACTTACGAAAGAAAATACCCGAGTTAGAAAAATGTGAGTGCATAGATGTGTTATCAAATTCGCCGCCTCCATCACTTTGAAAAGTCTTTATTTTAGTGTTAAATATGTTCTCTGCAAGTTTTTGAAAAGCACAAAAATGTAAAAACACTTCTGATTTATTTTTCATAGGGTACAACCATGTAAACCGAGAAAAATCATCAACAAAAACAACATAGTATTTAAATCCCAAGTTTGATAAAACAGGTGATTGCCAAACATCTGAGTGAATAATATCTAAAGGAGAAGAACTACAGTGATCCACCAACTTAAAGGGTAAGCGTTGCGATTTTCCGAGCCGACAAGGGACACAATCACTACGAACAGAATTGAGCAAGCTAATGTAATTATTTTTCATAAGACAATCTAAAATTTGAACTCCACTATGGCCTAATCTACGATGCCAAATATCTCCAGATTGACGAATAGCAACATATGCTTGAGAATGAGAAGACACTGATGAAGATGCTAGCGGATAAACATCACCCTCACTGGAAGCTTGCAGGAGAGTTTGACCCGTGGCTTTGTCCTTAACAGAAACGGAAGAAGAGTCAAAATCAATGGAACAGTTGTTATCCTTACACAACTTCTTTACAGAAATTAAATTATGACGAAGTTGAGGAACGTGAAACATGGAGTGCAAGTGTAATGGACGAGATATAGAGGGTAACTTAGAATATCCAATGTTTTTAATATCAAGTAAAGTACCATTACCAACCAATACACGATCAAGACCAGTATAAGGGGATTTTCGCAAAAAATTACCTTCAGATGGGGTCATATGAGCAGACGCAGCAGAGTCAAAGTACCAAGTAGCATCATTTGTTTCACCAACCGACATAGTAGCAAAAGACTTAGGAAGATCATTAGCAACAAAAGCGTGATTGAAACGATTAGTGCATTGTAATGCAGAATGACCAGGATACCCACAAATTTGACAAGAGGTAGAAGACGGGTGCGCTCCTAAGACTCCCGAGGATGGTGATGTTGAGCTAGCAGATTGTGAATTATAAGGAATAGGAGAAACACTACCCATACCTGACGAAGACTGCTCCTGAAAATTATTACGTGGAGAGTTGGATGAAGTAAAATGTTGTTGATTGCGACCACCAAATGAGCCTCGGCCTCTTCCTCCACGACCCCTGCCTCTATACGAGGAAGACCGGCCTTTGCCACGACCCCCTTGAGATGCAGAAGAGGAATTCAAGGATACATTCTGAGCAGCAAAGGCTTGATGAGAGACACCAGAATCTAATTCTTTGAAGCGTTGTAACCTTTGCTCATGAAGCAAAAGTTTGGTGCGAAGTTCTTCAAGAGATAGTTGGCCGGGAAAATGAGTAATGATACCGACTAGCGTGTCATACTCCCTTCCTAACCCAAGAAGGACATGATCAATAAGATCTTGAGAGGAAACAGGAGAGTTAATTGCTGCAAGGGAGTCTGCTATCGTCTTAGCCTCTCGGAGATATTGATCAATAGTCATAGACTCAGATTTGCGCATTGTAGTTAGTTGGCGCTTAAGTTCTATGGATTTGGCCTGACTAGCATCCATAAAGTGTCTATGTAAGGATAGCCAAATATCACGCGAGGTAGGTAACAAGTGAACATCAACAAGGACCTCACGAGACAATGTCGCAAATAACCAAGATCGTACACTTTGATCAACTCTGACCCATGAACGATAGAGTGGGCTAACTTGCTGATTGCCAGAGACATTACATAAAAATTGAGTGGGTTGAGGTGTAGAGCCATCCACAAAGCCAAGAAGTTCATGAGAGATCAACAAGGAGGTGAATTGAGTACGCCAAGTAAGATAATCTTCAACGGAGTTAAGTTTTATAGTCACCAAGTTAGTGATATTGGGAACTGCCAAAGCCGCGACAGAGTGGAAGTGAGATGGAATTGTTGGTTCTGTTGTTCCAGCGTAAGGCATACACGAAGGTAGGCTAATCTGGCCTATAGAAGAAGCTGGAAGAATACTTGGCCCAACAGTGTGAAGAGGAAGAGAATGAGAAAAAAAAGGCAGAGGAGGAATTGAAACGGATGAGGGAGATGATCCCGATGAAACAACAGATGTAGATTGGGTAGATGTAGTATCTGCTGTAGAAAAAGGAAGTGAGACATCTAAAGAGGAGGAAGCTAGCGACTGAGAAGCCATATTATCGGAGAAACTAATGGGACAGAAAAGAAAGTCGTGGACTATTGATTTGTTCTTAGATTTCCCTGAACGTCTGATACCATGTACAGAGAAGTAATCAAAGGCTCGATGAGCCGAGGTTGCATATCTGTTCATATATATATAATGAATACAAAGGGGAATAGGTAACCTAGTACAACACAAATTACAGATTATAGAGTCCTACAAGTACATGGACTATGAGTCCTAATACTTCTATTTCTTAGGTGACAAGGGGAGTCCTAGGTATTTAATTGGAAACACACCCTCTGAAAATCTAGTTTTGGCTAGGATTTGAGTTCTGACACTCTCATCTACCCCAGCTAGATACACATTAGATTTCTCCAAGTTGACCTCCAAATCAGTAGCAGCACTGAAGTGAGCTAATGCTTCCATCACTCTATTCACTGAGTCCACATTTCCTTTGCAAAAAATCATCAGATCATCAGCAAATATAAAGTGTGTAAGTTTCAGCTTTTTGCACATTGGGTGGTACTTGAAGTCTGGCAATTGACTCATTGTATGTAGTGTTCTAGACAAGTACTATATCACAAGTACAAACAACAAAGGATATATTGGATCTCCTTGCCTCAATCCTCTTCTACCTGCAAAAAACCCATGGCTTCCCCCGTTTACTTTGACTGAGAACATGGTGGTTGTTACTTCCAACATAATCCACTTCACAAACTGTCCAGAAAACCCAAAATGAATAAGTACTTCCTCCAGGAATTCCCAGCTAACCATATCATATGCTTTCTTCAAGTCTATCTTCATAAGACATCTAGGAGATGCATTCTTCCGGTTGTAATGTCTCAAGATATCATGGCAAATGACATTTTGTGATGTTCTTCCTTGCGATTACGATATGCTTGTTGCACCGCTTTAGGAACCTCCCTTTCTATATATGTTCCATCAATCGCACCAACACAATCCTATCAAATAAAAAATACATCAATATTAGTTTAGTGAACATAAAATAAATTGGAAGCATTATAGAATGCACTTCGTAAAAATAATGTTTGTAAGAGTAATAAAAATAGTGCTTCCAAGACAATGCAAAGTCATAAAATAAATATTATCTCTTTAAACAAAGTTGATAGGAAATATGTAACTAAATACTAATAACTTACCCATTAAATATAAATATGCCATAAAATAAATTTATTACTCAACAATTGGTTGGTGTGAGTTAAAGCGACTATATGTTGGTGAGACTAATAAATTTGATGTCTGTGAGAATAATAAATTTTAAAAAGTAATGATGTGATTATAAATTTTATTTACATATGAAATAAATGGTTAGTAGTTATAAATGTGGGGTTGTTTTAACAAAATATAAACTCTTGGATCAATTTTTGTATTAAAATATCTCAAATCATGATGTGGAATTCTCATATAATTTCATATCATGGTTTTTGGAGAATATGGAATCACATCTCATGATATGGAATCAGCGTAAAATCGTATGTCCAAACACTGATTCCATCTCACGATACCATATCGTGATATGGTATCGCATGGCCAAACGCCTACTATGACAAAAACAGTAACCAATAAAATACTAATATTAATATTGGGAAAATTGTATGAAATAGCAAACTATTAATTCAAAATAAATGTTTTAGCCATAGTTTATTTTATTTGTAAACTCGCAACAAACATCCCATTTTTTTGCCATCTGATTCGGTGTACAATTAGCCATTTTCGGTATACAATTAACCATTTTATACATTTCGGTATAAAATGTATAAAATGCGTTTGTGTTTGTATAAAGCGAGAGAAAAGTGTATATACAAATACAAATACATATATATTCGTCTTATACACTTATAATTATATAAATACAGATTTTATTATACAAATTACAATGTATAAATGAATTTATACAAAACTGAACAATTTGTATAAAATTGGATGTATCTAGCGAATTATACAAATCAAAAGCTCCATAGCAAACATAAAATTTGCTATGGAGCGCAATTATGCAAATTATAATTATAACATATAAATATGATTTTTATGTTTGCTATATGTGCAAGTTGCACATTAATATTTAATATTTATGTAGGGTTAAAATAGTAAATTACTATGATTTAATGAGTTATCAGTTTACTCAATATTAAAAAATAAAAAATGAATCGATAATCCCATAATTTTTTTTAAAAAAAAAAACCCATTAAAAATATGTTTACTAATACCCCAATATTAAAAAAAACCAAAACTGAACCAATAACCTGCTAATTTTTTTTATAAAATCATTAAAAATGTATTAACCCAATAACAGTAAATTAATAGCATTTTTTCGATTCCTAACGATCACAATTTATTCGGCTCCAATTAACGCTTTACCCTGGCCCTAATATGAAAATTTTCAATCCAAATTTAGATTTAGTTGGATATATATTAATATAAATACAAGCTACAACCTAAAAAGGTAAAAATAGTTGCAATTTCATGATCATATTTTATTTTTAAATAAACATATTTGCTTCTTTCCGTATACCTACTCACACAATTAATGACAAGAAAAAAAGATTAATGAGACGCGGTTAGCCATCTACCGTAGTTTAATGGTTCAGCCTTCCTAGTTTATTATTCCCTCGTTTTATATTAATTAATCATTTTTTATTATTATTAATATTTTTTTGATTCATAGTGATCAATTAATATGTGACAATTATCTTTAGTATAATGATCCACGGAGAGAGTCGACTTGATTTTAAATAGTACTCTCTTTCTAGCGGGTGCAATTACTCCATGGGATTTTCAAATCTAAATAACTGCAACTCCTTTCTTTATTGTTAAATGGCTTTCAGATTCTTATTTTTAAGGAACAAAAATTATGTTTGGCGTGAATTTGAAAATAGATTCTTAAAGTTTGAAACTAAAATGTGCATATTTAAAAATCATATGAAAAAGTATTACTCCCTTCGTTTCATTTTACGTGCCACTTTTCAGATTTCGAAATTCAAACAAGTCTATTTTTTACCGTAAGTTTTTCATAGATCTTTTAAACATTTTGAAATATCAATTATTGTGATTTATAGTAGTTTTTACGTAGTTTGCAAATATATAATTTTATTTTTAAAAAAATGAAGATTCCATGCACAAATTTCAATCAAATTTAATCTGTTTGATTTTAAAAAAATGAAAAGTGTCACATAAATTGAGACCGAAGGAAGTATAAGTTATGAGGAGTAGTACTTTTAGGTTTTCAGCTATGAATAATTCAAACTTTGAGTTATCTTCTGACATATGATTGACTATATTTAACCTTCCATAACAACAATAAGATATTTATTCAAATCTCCTTCAAGTTTTGGGAGGGTATAGGATAGAGTGTATGCGGATATTACTATTATCTAATGGAGGTAAATAAAATATTTCTGAAAGATCATTGGCTCAAGTGTATCAAACTCAACAATAATATATCCAGTGAAATCTCACTAAGTAGTGGGAGGTTAGAGTGCATGCAGATCTTACCATTACCTCGTGAAAGTAGTGAGGTTGTTCTCGAAAGACTCTCGGCTCAAGTGCATCAAACCCAAGTAAAAGAAGAAGAAAACAATGAAGAAAGTATAGTCATTACTCCCTTCGTCCAACAATAGTTGTCCACTATACTATTTTGGGATGTCCAATAATACTTGTCCACTTTATGAAATTAATGGATAATTTTACACTTAGTTCCTAATTTACCATTATTATTAATTATAGTTATTTCTCTATTACATTTTTCAAAACATTGTATTTATTATATTCAAAGGATAATATAGTAAAATTAACCTTCTATTTATAGTTTCTTAAGAACGTGCAAAGTTAATAGTGGACAAGTATTATTGGATAGATGGGATATTTTTTTTTAAAAAAAACAATGTAAAGTCAATAAGAAAAGAAACAATAACAATAGTAAAATAGTGTGATAACTAAAATCACAATAAACAACATATGAGAAAAACTACAAGTATACGACTTGTACTACGATTGGACTAGTTTTAACCTTCAATAAATTAAAAATGGGGTGAAAAACATTTACACCCTTAACTTTATTGTAAAATTAAACTCCTCCAATAAATATAAATGAAGCGAGGGAGTAATTATTTATGTCTAGCCTAGTCGCCACTCTCATCTACTTCACCTTGGTTCTTATTATTATGGGAGTGCGGAATACAGGAACATTAAAGAGGAGCATTTGATTTCCCAACATTTGAACATGAACTGCAGAGACCAATTAACCCTGAGGATTAATTTGGAGGCTATGGTGAATTCTTGGGAATCCAAATCTCATGACATTTAAGTTCAAATGTTCCCTCCGTTTAAGAAAAAATGACCTAGTTTGACTTACACAAAGAATATAAGAAAAAAAATAAGACATTTCAATCTTGTGAGCCTAAATTAAGGTTTGAAAAAATCCTTTTTGCCAGAAAATTTGGCCAGAATGTTATTTTACCTTTTAAAACATTTTTACCCTTTTAATTTTAATACCTTTTAACTAAAAAATGGAAAAAAAATCAGTTTATTTTAAAATAAAACAAGATATTATAGTTTTTTTATCTGGCCAAATTTTCTGGCCATTTAGCATTTATCCATGTCAAATGTATTAAAATATCATTTGATTTTGTGGCCTTAAAAACTAAAATTAAAGTGTTGTCAAAACAGAAAAGTAGATCATTCTTTTTGTAACGAAGGAAGTATGTCGTTTCTTGGAAAGCGGAATTACATTTCTCCAAGCGTCATAAATTTTGTTATCGATGGGAAGCAAGAAAGAAATAAATACGTTAGTCTAAGAATAACACTATATAAACCGCTAGGCTATAAGCAACACATTTACATATTCTTAGCTAGAACACACAAAATTAATTAGCAAAGAGTTGAAAATATTAGTGAAGATGAATAAGTTATCAGTGTTGTGCATGTTAGTGTTGGTGACATTAGCAATGGGTAATATAGAAGATGATGTAAAAGATTGTGCAGAACAACTTGGAGATTTGGCATCATGCATACCATATGTTAGTGGCACAGCAAAAATGCCAACACCTGAATGTTGTGAGGATACTCAGAAATTAAAAGCTGCTAAGCCTAAATGCCTTTGTGTTCTCATTAAAGAGAGCACTGATCCATCTTTAGGCCTACCTATTAACACTACTTTAGCTCTTCAAATGCCAGCTGCTTGCAAAATTGATGCCAAAGTATCTGATTGCCCATGTAAATAATTAACCTCCTTTCTATTGATCATACGAAAGCATGCTATCGCACAGTCTAGTCTGTTTGGTCAAACTTCTAAAATTAACTTATTTGTTTTTAATTGCAGCATTACTGAAGATCCCAGCAGATTCACCAGATGCAAAGATTTTTAAAATAACTGATTCAGCTTCTACCACAACCTCATCATCCCCTGCTTCTTCTAGTTCAGACACAAAGAGTACTACTTCAGATACCAAGAGTACTACTCCTACAAGCACCAGTGGAGTTGCAAAGCAGATCAGCACCAACGTTATACTGACTATGGCACTTACAGTAATTGCATTGATCTTTATTTAGAATAATTTGAGCAAGGCTAATTAATTATGGAAACTAGCTAGGGATCATCTCTATTTCTATTGTTAGTTTCGTTTCTTGTTTTAACTTGTTTCACTCTTAGGTCCAAATAAAATATCAATTTGCAATAATACTTGTTTGACTAATGCTTGATTTTTATCCAATGGAAGTTAATAAATTTTGTTATTGCTATTGTTTTATGACTCTTATGTTATGCTTTCTCTATTATATCTGTGTGCTATTTGAGTCGATGATCTTTCAGAAATAACTTCTCTATCTTCACGAGATAAGAGATAATGTACATATTAGGATTTATTTGAGTTTAAGAAAGAAAAACAACAAGGTAAAATGTTGGGCCTAGAGCCCAATACATAATGTGTGTAAGAGAGAAACCCTAGTTCAGTGGACTTATTTACATGTTTGCATTTCATTTAGGGGAAATTTGCTTTACAAGAAAATTGGCCTAAATATAAATATTATCGGAATTGGTGGAATTTGCATCTTCTTCTTCCTTCCACTTCCATGATCAATCATTGAAGTTTCAAAACTTTTTTATTGTTTCGACGGACTATAATGTCAAAAGACTCAAAATATTGAGAGGATTGTATGTATAAAATTTGAGACTGTTTAGAGGTGATTTTGAGTTGATCGAGATTGAATAGTCGGTGTATATCTCATGTATAATCAATGTATATTTCTATGTATAATTAAGCTATATTCATCTTTGAATGTATTATAATATATATTCAATGTATAAGTAAGTTATATTATATAGTCAGTGAATAATTTCTATGATTTTTGGCGATAATTTATGTAAAGAAAAACATGATTATATTTACTATAAACTAATTATTGTATTGTATATATTTGAAACCATCCCTTTTTTATACTATGAGAGATTTTTTTTATCGAAATAATCTACTATTTAAATTGTTTACCAAAAAATATATATTCTAAAAGAATCAAAACTAATATAAATATATTTCACAATAACGTCTTTGGCACTATTTTACTAATACGTTTCTGTGAAATACGTTTATACTAGTTCTATTTAATATTACTTTTTTCAAAATGTATCATCTTTCTTAATTCGTTTAAGAAATGGATCGGATCTGGAAGGACCGTAACCTTGCATGGATGTATCTGCATGCTAATATAGCAATCCTTAGCACAAGTTCATACATATTAATTTACAGATCGAAGAGCCACTAGAGTGTTATCAAATAATACTTAATCACCAAAGAATTTAGTGCAATGGATAAGATCGACAGCTTCTTCTTTAATCGCATGTCTCAATTTCAAGCCCCTACTATGAAAAAGGTACTTCATAAGGAACGCATCTCCCAAATGAAATGTAAATCTGAATTAGTCGGAGTCATACCGGACACCAGATGGAACCAACAAATAAACTTACTGCTTGTATTACTGCCGACACATTTGACTCCTTCAATTGGGGAGAGGGGTGGGTAGGGGTGGGTGAAGCTATATATGGATTTTGTGATATAAGCTTTCTATCTACCCACGTAATTCCATGGATTCAGTGAGTTTTCTGCGGGTACGTTTCTAGCTACCCACGTGATACACATTTTTCTAATTTCTTAAATTTCGTGTCAAAATATAATCAGACAAAACAAATTAAAATTGATGAAGTAATAGTTAGCTAGCATGTCTGCTCTGATATCATATTAAAGTGTGTGACCATCTCATCTAAAAATTAAAGTTATTGAAGAAAAAAAACTTTTATTAATTAATTATATTCTTAACATGAATACATACAACAATCCATAGTTTTTTATTATTTTATCCATAAAATTTGTGTGTTTTTTCAGTTGATTAACTCCCATCCCTGGGGGGTTGTTTCTTATTTTAAACAATATAGTCAGCATTAACAAATAAGGTATAATAGTTTGAAGAAAAATGAAGTCACTATTGAGTATTGACAAATCATTGACAAATCCATCCAAAGGTCGACACGCACGCACAGAGAGAAATTTATCAATTTAGATGTTGTGCATATAATATTAAATATATTTAGGCACCTGCATAAGGGTCATAACTACTAATACTAGAGTATGATATAATAATTTTCGTTTTTCGAGAGTTAAAAGAGCAATTTAAGTTTAATTAGAAATTTTTATAAAATTTATATATTTGTAAATTATGTAAAAAGTATAAGTCATAATAATTGACAACTCAAAATTTTTAAAAGAAATATAAAAAATTTATGGTCAAAAATAAATTTGTTTGAATTTTGAAATATGAAAAATGCGACATATTTAAATTGAGACGGAGGTAGGAGGTTATATCATATAAAGATGATACTTAATCTTTATAATTAATTAATTAGTAGGTACATAAGAGATATTAGTTGAAAGTAATACATATTTGTTTTCATACGATAATTAATCTGATTGAGCTGAAAAGGAGGTTTTAATTTGGTTTTAAAGAATTTAATTCTGTGTGCTTTTGATGAGCACGTGTGGTGGTATTTCACAAAAGACTCCTACGTTAGGATTGAAAAAAATGGCATCTCCAACAGTTCAAATTTTAATTTATGCACTAAAATATTTATACAATTAATGAATTAGTCACTTGACTTCTAAATTAATTACAAGTAACTTCTGCTGTTACAAGTTACAATTCACCCCTTATATATATATGATAAAATTACACGGTCCTTATAACTTTATAATAAAGTTTAAAGCAAAATCAATATTCAAAAGAATAAAAGAGGGTTGGGTAAATAAATAAAGCTTTGATAGGATTATATGAAGAACCAACATACATTGTGACAGGATTATTAGAGTCTCTCTATTCTTAATTTTCAATTTGATCGAACACCTAAGAAAAATGAATCCTAAAATTCGTAAATCAAAATTTAATCAAATTCTAATTGAACATCGAATCAAAAATCATAAAAATATAAGACTCAGAAATAAAGGAGGAAGATAGATGGGGAGTCTTATGGTTGGTGATCAATTTAGCCACTAGGCAAGTAATTAATCAATTGTCAAAATCAATAATATTAGGTTAAACATGTGTGGTGTCACCCCAATATATAAATGGTAGTAATTAATTCACTGTTAGTATTGTGTCTAGCTATTCACACATGGTTTAAACGTAACCCAATGTGACATTTTTCTTGCCTAAAAACTATAGGAAAAAGACGAAGTTTGGCATCTATCTCAAATTCTTAACTATCTGAATAGATTTACATAATCTATTCTCAGTTCGTTAACTAATGATTATATATTATAAGAAGTACGTAACTGCGCCTATTATTATATACTATATTGTTACGTTCATATATATATCCACTCATCAAAAATGTCATTAACGGAAATTAATTAACGATAATATCTCAATTACCGTTAAATATGTATTTTTAAGGATAATTAGCACTCTTTGTATGTGTCCCTAAAGTCTTTAGTGACACTAGATCTAATGGTACTAAACTAATACTGGTAAACAGAGGTGTATCCAGGATTTCCGCAAGATGGGTGCACAATTACAAAAAAATGTATCTTAAATATAAATTTGATCAGTTTGACTTTTAGGTTTTTAATATGAACCATTAAATTTTAAAAATCATAGCTCCAAAACATATAATGCTACTAGTTTTAAATTTTATTATACAATTTGATTTAATTATATAAAATTTTACAGTGCTAATTATTTTAGGAATTTTCAATGTAACACACTTGAAAATTTTGAAAGATTAAAGGAAAAAACAAAAGAATAATTAGTTGGAACGCCAAAAGTGTAACCAATAACCACTTAGAGAGGTGTTAGTAAAAGACAAGATAGATATACGATTTAAATTTCTATCATCACTTAGAGAGGTGCACCCAATCATCATCGTATGATACTTTGAACGTGGGTTCACACATTTATATTTAAATTTTTTATAAAAAATTATATATGATCTAGAGAGGGGAGCATGGGTTCACGTGAACCCATGGCACCCCCGCTAGATACGCCCCTGCTAATAAAGACTCTGACACTCTTTATTAATATGTCTATTTATTACCATTAAAAGTTATTTTGGTTGTAGTGATACTCCAAAGCACATATAACACGGGGTAATTAGAGGGCTTTTCATTCTTTCATCAGGTCATTCAAAAGATGATCATTTGTAAAAAAAATTAATAGCATCGATTACTAACCTAAAATAAATGGTAAATAACATGTTATATTAGGTTAAATTACATTAATATCCACGGGATTTTTTATTTATACAAGTCATTTAGTAGATTGTGTATAAGCAAAAATAATGCATGCATTAGCTCTGTGTATTAGGATCGTTTGGTAGAGTGCATAAAAATAATGTCAAATAGAGTATTTTAGTAATGCTTACCTTAGTCATGCATATATTATTTCTTATACATTGTTTGATTTGGTGTATTAAAATACTGATATAGTATGCATTGTATAAGAATATTTATTTACAAAAATATCCTCCACAATTATATGACTTTCCATTAATAATACCTAGTAATCCTTGGTATTACTAATGCATTCCTCAATACACAATAGAGTGTAGCATTAGTTAGACATAACTTGAAAAAGTGTTCCAAACAAGGGACTATATACTAATACATGAGCCAATACATAATTATTTTTGCTAATACACTCTACCAAATGATGATTAGAGTATAAAACTTATATTCGTACTTATTTAGTTACTCTTATTTATTGGGATTATTACTAAGGGGATGGGATAATTAATTAATAGAATTAATATTGAGGATGACAAAATTAGAAGGAGATTTATTTCTAATTGGACCAGACTAATTGAGGATCTAGACTGATTCATAGGGTGGGTAGAAATGGGTGAAGGTAGTTGGACATACTACTGATTATTAAAGAATATATCTCTTAATCATTTATTTATTTTCTCTAATTAAATTATTTATCGTTTTATATGTACATATATATACAATATGTTAAGAGTGCACAAAGTACGGTTTAAACTTTATTCTACAGTTTGAGAAGTACAGGTTTGTTCCAAATAAAGGCGAATCGTAAACAATAATTTAATTAATAAATATTCTTAAAACTATATATGTAGTTTAATCTACACACGTTTAATTACTAATATAAATTCAAGAGTGTAGTTTAGTGGTCAATAAAATGGTTGAGAATCCTGAGGTCTCATTTTCAAAACTCAGCGAAGACAAAAAACATTAGGTGATTCTTCCTATCTGTCCTAAGCTGGTGGATATAGAGTTGCCTGATATATATGTTGCTGGTGGGAGGTGATAGATATCACATGAAATTAGTCGAGGTCCACAAAATTAAGCTGACTTAGACACCACGATCATCAACTTAACAATATTGATTAATATGATTATTGAGTAAAATGCTGAAAATTGAATAAAAGGCTGTAAGACAGTGACTTATGATGGTAGGAAGAAGCTAAGTACATACAAATGTCAAAATTAAGCATAGTAAGTCATGTGATAGTGGTATTATAATAATAAGATAATGACATAAGAAACTCTAAAATGTTGATTGATGCATCTATCAATGTCAATATGGTAGCTGTAAAAATGAAGACAAAAAGAATAGCTACTTCTTTCTCAAGTTTTGATACAGAAAATACCGCACCTTTTTATAGGGCATGTTGGCTGGCCCTCCACACAAAAAAGATGATGATAGAACAATATAATATAATGGATGAGAAAAATCTGCCTCCAGGGTTTAGGTTCCATCCAAGTGATGAAGAACTTATAACATATTATTTGAGTAACAAAGTTTCTGATTTTAGCTTTACTACTAGAGCTATTGCTGATGTTGATCTCAACAAATCTGAGCCTTGGGACCTTCCTGGTAATTCTATATCTAATCTTTGAATTCAATGAAGATATTTTACTTATTTTCTTTCTTGATCTTGATCTTGATTTTCATCTTTCTTTTCTTTTAATTTGTCTTGATTCAATTGGTCTGTCCAACACACTTTTGATACGAAAGAAACCTCCCACCATAGAGAAGCGATTGAAAGTCCGAGTCCCTTCGATCTCCTCTCCATCTCCTTGTAGGTCGAGCTTCTGTTTCAGCCTTCTCACTTTGTTTGAGCTAAATTTACTCATTCTTACTTGAGTTTTTTGAGAGAGATGAACCCACTACCACATTTTTTTGAATTGAAAGCCCTAACTAGAAATGAAATTCTAGAACTTAAACAACTCAATTCAGAGCTCTTTGACTGATTCTAATTTTGTTTAATTTTCTAACCATTTTGAAAATCCAACACAAATATCATAATATTTTTGAAGATTTTGAACAATTAACAAGTAGTATATATCTTTTTATATAATTTCTCATTTTATATCAACATGTAATTGAATGTTGGAATTGAAAAACTTACTATTTCTTTTTTTTAGAAAGCACTCTTTTTAGGTCAAACAAAACAAGAAACGAAATGAAAAAAAAAATAAAATTAGAAAATGACATTTTTATTTCCCTCTTTTTGCAAAGCTTTGGGCATTCTTACCCACAATATTTACCTTTCATCATGTTTTGAGTTTTTTCGAATAGATTAAAAAAGGAAAGTAGGAAATAATTTGTAATATCTTACAGCCAAAGCCTCAATGGGAGAAAAAGAATGGTACTTCTTTAGCCAAAAAGATCGAAAGTACCCAACGGGTCTTCGCACAAACAGAGCTACAGAAGCTGGCTACTGGAAAACAACGGGCAAAGATAAAGAGATTTTTCGCGGTGGAGTCGAGCTTGTTGGGATGAAGAAAACACTTGTTTTCTACAAAGGAAGAGCTCCTAAGGGTGAAAAAACCAATTGGGTTATGCATGAATATAGGCTAGAATCCAACCTTGGATTTAAACCTCCTAAGGTAATTAGCAGTTCTATTCTATTAGTACTATACATTTTAGAAAAAAAAAAAGAATTTGTAAATGCATTATTAGCGTATTTTAACCGATTATATGGCAATTGGTTACTAGTTTATGCTCCCCAATTTATGTATTTTAATCGATTAAAACGTGCAATACATTCCTTTAGATTAAGAGTACTATAACATTCCAAAATTTTCAATATATTTTAGATACTCAATTAATATAAGACAAAATGAAAGGAAATGAGCACATTTTTTTAAGCGACAAGTTTTGTATTGTATCTTGTTTCTTTAATCTCAACTTGAAATATTATTTGTTTTTCAGATTGATGTTTGTTTTACAATTTAATTTACCATTTCTATGTCAACTTCAATTAGGGAATTTGAAATTTAAAAAATTAGTTTGAACAATATTTAATTTCAAGTGATATAATGTTTGTCACTCACAACTTTCAACCTTTTAACAATTAAATTGCATGTTCAAATACCTAAACCCTTTTTCAAATATTTTTTTCAACTTCAATTTCAATTTTCTTTTTATGCCATACCAATGTCGTCGTTTTAATTAATAGAATGATGGTAAGCTCATTTACAAATTCCTCATAACATTGTCATTAACAATTTTATTTTATTTTTGTTTTCAGGAGGAATGGGTAGTTTGTAGGTTGTTTCACAAAAACTCAAGTGTAAAAAAATCAAATGCAACATCATCATCCCAACAATCTGATCAAGTAGAATCTCCTTGTGACACTTACACATTAGCCAAAGAATTTGTAGAATATCACCAACCAAATTTCAACGTTCCCGCCCCTCCATCAATTGAAGGTGATATATTTTCTCTACAAAATTACACCAATCAGGGAAATATGAATATCGTGAACTTGGATGCTCTTCCATCAGTAAATTCTTTACTTTTTAGGGCATTACAATTCAGGGGTAACTATAATTATCAACAAAGGGATATTGATCCATCTACCACAATTATTAATACACTCGATTACCCATATAATATTCAATCACAAGATACTATGGGTAATTTTAATCATCTACTGGAGCCGCCTTCTTCCTCTTTGGCGTTCGATTCTCTTCAACCTCAGCCGGAACAATCATACAAATTGGACTCTAACGTTTGGGAGTAACTGGCTCTGAATTAGTTTCAGATTATAAAACTATATCTCAGAATCTTTTGTAATAGAAAAAAGTTACATTTCTAGTAATGATTGACTTGGGAAAAATTCTCAGTCTCTGTATCTTTTATTCAAGTTAGCTCGCAGTTACATTTGTATAAAACAAATGTTGTTCATCTTCTATTCCTAAGATACTTGGAACAAAATTTTGAAGAACTTGGTAAGAAACAACAAAGTTTAAAACTAGTAGAGAAAATAGAATCAGAAACAGATTAGGAATAATATAAAAATATTTTTCTCACTGAAAGAAAATCGAGCTCACTGAATGTACAGTGTCTTCTTAGGGAAATTATTCCCCTCAAGTACCCGAGGTTAATGAAATATATCCTCTCAGGATAGAACGATCTTACTCACTGATATATCGGTACCTAAAACCACGGTGTCAACGAACCACTCAACGACAGTAAAGTACACTTAGAATACTAGATTTAGTAGTAGTAGAAGAAGTCCAAGAAAATTCGTTTTAACTAAAATGAGAGGAAATCCCTCAATTTGTAGAAAACAAAGGATAGTGTGAAAAGGTTCTTATTGTGCCTTACCGGAAATGTCACAAACCTTTGGAAAAGTCACAATCTTTCGGAAAGGTCACAACCTTTCATAAAAGTCACAATTTTTCATAAAAGTCACAACTTTTCAAAAAAGTCAACAACTTTTTATAAAAGTAACAACTCTTAATAAAAATCGCAACTCTTCATTTTTCATTCAAACCTTTTAAAACCCAACAACAAATGTAATTAAGAAATTGATAAGTTGCAAAAAGATAATTACTTACTAAATAGATATTTCAAAATTGGATAAATAGTGAAAAGTTGTGATAAAAGTGGGCAAACTATTCTAAAATGATCATTATTAGGCTGTAGTTATATATAAATCTTATTTTCAAAACACGCTCAATTTATATTTGTGAAAATGATCTTGCTACGCATATTTCAATTAATTTGTTTCTTTTTAATTTGTTGCGGAACAAAACGTAACTAACACTATATTGTTCTAGGAAAAACTTATTTAGAAAATAAAAATCTTCCAATGCTTATTCATGGAGAGACAGTGATATTACTAGTTTTTTCTTAAAATATAACTAATTTGAGACATTAGAGTGAAAAATTAATGAAGATTTCTGAAAATACATTTGATAAAAAATAAAATATAAAACATGAATTTTAAACCATACGCTTTTAAAGTCGAGTCTCTCAACAACAATGTTATTGGTTCCAAATCTAAACTTAAATCACACATTTGAGATTTAAATAATATTTAGTTGTTATAAACACAAAAATTATCAATATCTAAACTTAATACACTTTATATAAAGAAGAAAAATCTTTTTATAATGAAATATATATTCATATAATATTTTATATAATATTAAAATATTTTATCATAATCTTTAAATCTATTATTAATGGTAATTTTGGAGATATTTCTATTTCTGTTAAGATTATTAATAATTATATCACCCAAAAAAAAGTAATAAATGGATAATTTTACTATGTTGTTGTAAAAGATAATTCTTGATGTTATCAGTTAAAAAAACTTTTATAAAAAGATAAAGTATAACATATAAATCGGTTAGAAAATTTATTTCTCATTTTTGTCGTGAAAATTAGAGCCTTGTTTCACACTTAACGTGATGCATTTTCCTAGCCTATGAATAAGCAATTCTTTACACAAAATAATTTACGTAACTGTTTTCCGCTAAGCTCTCAGATTTATACTTTTTATCACTTGTTTTGTAACTAAACTCACACTATTATAGATTGTATATTCCAACTCAATCAACTAATTACTCAATTTTCTTCTATAAATTCACCACAAAAATCCACTTAGTTGTGTTTAATCAATCATGAACCATGCACAATTCTATCATCATTCAAACACCAATGATGCCATGGTCATGAGCAACAACAACAACAACAGTAATAATAACAATAACATATCTTCTCCTTTGAAGATCAACAAAGCCTCTTATCACATCAAAAAATTATCAAATTCATTACCATCTTCTTCCTCATCGTCCTCGTTATACAACGCGGCGGTCGCGGCCACTACCACAACGACCTTCATCCCTCATCATCAACAACAACGTCAACCGGTTATCATCTACACTCATTCTCCAAAAGTCATTCACACGCATCCGCGTGATTTCAAGGCATTGGTCCAAAAACTCACTGGTCTTTCTCCTGAAGAGGTCTCTTCGCATTCTCATCATCCGCCCCAATCAATGCCTATGCCTCAATATCATCCTAAATCCGACCCAATAAACGAGGAAATGGATCACGATCATCATCCTATATCGGGTGCTGAAAGCTGTTTTGGAGATCTCCGACTTGGTGATGAAGAAAATAATTATCATCGTACTAATATGACAAATATTAATACTAATATTAATGAGAAATATGATTTATTGGTGAATGATGACAATGATTCGGTTGTCACGGATGAAAATAATGAAAATAACGGAAGCTCTTGTATAGGAGATAATTCATCAGCTTCTTGTTATGTTCCACCTCCTCCAATTTTTGATCTACCTAATATTAATGATTATAAAGATACTAATAGAGATTTTAGTAATTATAATTACAATAATAATATTAATAATCTTAGTGATTCTCCAAGTTTTTTTGATAATAATTTTGCACCTTTTGATCCTAATCCAATTACTAATTCGTCTGATTATTTTTTCTCAGATCAGCAATTTTGTAACTATACCGATTCTTTATTTTTTATGCCTAGTATGAGAAACTCCTTTTCTTCATCCTCATCAGAAAGTATTAAAGAGATTCCAGATTTTTGATTTTTTTTTTTTTTTGAAAATTTTCTGATTTAATTTTCCAATTATTTATTCCTATTTTTTTAGTTAAGAAACAAAAAAATTGTTTTTTTTGTTCTTTGCGGAAGAGTCTAGAATTTTGTTTCAATAATGAGATATCGTTTGTATAGCTAGCTTCATTTGCTTTTATGTTATCAATAAGAGGAAAGGTTACTTTATTCTCTTTGATTATCATGTATGGTGCAAATTCTATTTATTTCTTGTTAATGCAATGTCCCAGTTTGCTATTTAATTCTAGGTAAGATCTGCTTATATTGTATTACTAGTTAACTAATTCGTGTTTTGCGTGGTCAATTAAAATCTTATAAATTTTTTGAAATAATTTTTTTTTTAAATATCTATATAAAAAAAAAACTCAATTGATAAATAAATTTAATTAAATTTTTGATAATGATCACGTATTCGAATTCTCTTCACAATTGTGCAGTTCTAAAGTATTCAAATATTTTAACAACATTTTTATTAGATATTTAGTTGTATATATACATTCAACATTTTCTTTTATTTTGAGAAATGATATAAAAATATTATTACTTTATTTGAGTTTGATCTTTAATATAATTATATGATGCGGATCATATTGTGCTTCGCTATTAAAATATTTTTTAAAAAACATCATAATTCATTGCATATATGGTTAAAAGGTTAAGTATTTTACATTCTGTTAAACTAATTTTTGTTAAAGTGTATGTGCAAATTGACTTTGTTTGACACCAAAAAAGAACAAAAGAAGACATAATGCAGTTAAGATTATTGCATATTTTTTTAAAACGAGGTGGAAATAATGCTCGTTTGGATTGATTTTTTTTTTTGACTTATAAGTCAAAAGTAATAAGTTAAATTTTTTTAATTTATGGTTTTTGACTTATTTTTATCACTTTAGCTTAAAATCAAGTTCTTCTAAGTACTTTATAAATTTACTTAAACACTTCAAAAGTGCTTAAAAGCTATTTAGTATAAAAACACTTAAAATAAATTAATTCAAATAGTTATTATTTTAAAAAAAAAACTAATTGATTATTTTATCATAAACGTTTTAATTAAAGCTGAACACAATACAAACGAATTACACTATATATTAGAGAGAGAGAGATCATATGCATGCATTCAAAGAAAAGAAAAACCAAAAAAATGAGGTTGAATTTATCAATATAAAATATAATGCACCGTAAACCATAAAATATTCGTTAGAAATTATATAGTATACTCGTCCATTGTTGACACTCAATTTTGACCTAACATTTTCAAAATTCGTAACTTTTAAGTTTTATTTATTTAATAGTTTAAAATACATTTTTTTTTATAATTTTAAATAAGTTTATCGATAACTATCTTTATTTGTCAAAATTTAGGATTTTTTTTATCAGTTAATTTTAATTACATTATTTTTTTGTCACAACCAGTTGACTACGTTCAAATATTTATTCATTTTGATTAATCATTAGTTCTGATAAATTGCATTTTTTACATATCATTAGCTACGTTCATTATACTTTTTAATAATCATTTTATTTGTCACATTTGTTAATATTAATTTTAATATTTTGCACAGTTTAGAAATTCATTCGAATATGGATAAGATTTCATGCACAGATATTTTTAAAGGCAAGTGATTTTGGCGCACGATTTAAAAAAAATAATATTATACTATAGGTAACTTTTTATTTTCTATATAAATAATGACTTATTCATTAGGTCAAAGATGGTTGATAATATTTTGGACATTGAGAGAAACAATTTCAGATAGAAACTTAATCTTTCTCTCATCCTATAAGCTCTCATAGCCACCAGTCCCAAAACCACCCTCGTCCCCGGCGAAACCTCAATCCAAAACCCCACTGAAATAGACCAAAAACAACAGCCAAACAACCTCCGAGAAACCCCAACACAAACAACCTCAAAACCCCACCCCGTCTCCGATCGGAAACAGCCAACAATACCTCATTTCCGGCGAAACCAGACCAGACCCACAACCACCTGAAACACCACCTAACCATACAAACAACAACACAGCCACCTGAAACGCCACCAAACCATACAAACAACAACACAACCAGCTGCCACCAAATCCAAACGCCCCTTCGCCGTTTCCGATGAACTCGGGAGAAGCCCACAGTCATGAACCAGATTTCAACAAGACCACGAGCTCCGGCGAAACAACAACCAACAAAATGAGACCAACAACTCTATTTCCGGCGAGGTTCGCTATTCGGTTTACTGTTTCTTTCTTTATTTTTTATTATCATTTTCTATTAAGATTATCTTTATGATTCGTGGGTGATTTTTTTAAGACAATTGTTTTCCCTCTCATTTATTTAGCTTTATTATATTATCGTATCTTTATAGTAGAGTTATTTGGTATGAGTATTTTTTTTATCCGGTGATCAAGTTGATTATCCAATAAATCTATTATTAAGTTCATTTAGCTCTAGTGTTATTTAATTTTCACATCTAATTCATCCTAAGCTCTTTGTTTTTGTTTGTTGATTTAATTTTATTCTAAATTATGATTAATACTTATAACTGCCCTAGTTTTTTTTTTTTTAGCATTATTGTCATTTGATATTTTAATTCCTAAATTTGTTATATACTTGTTTGGTTGATTTGATTTTGTTCATAATGTTAGGGCGTTTTTCTGGTTGGATTTATCTCCTCCAAGAGATTTTATCAAGTATTTTAACTACGTGTTTGTTGGTTTGTTGTTGGCTTATTTTTATTTCATGTTTGGATTGTTGATTTTGTTAGATATAAGAATATGAATGAATTATGTTGTTAGGTGGTTATCATTTGGTCACTGACCACGTTATTGTATATCACTATTAGCTTTGTGTTACTTTGTGTTTGAAAAGAAAAATGTTATGTGAAAATTAGCCAATATGAAAAAAATTCTCCGTCGATTTTTGAGGCATTCACATGTTAAAAGACAGAAATTTACTTTATGTTTTTATTTTATTTGTTAAAATTGGCCGATGAAGAAATTATCGTTGATTTCCAAGGCCTCCCATGTTAATAAGACGAGTTTTTATTTTTAAGTTATTATTTGATTCATTTATTTTATTTTATTCATATATATTTACTAAGTGTCTTTACAGGTACCCGGAGTTGCTTCTCATTGAAGCCATTCGAATAAAGTTGTTATTTGATTCAATTATTATGTATATTGTTAACGATAGGCAAACATTAGGTCCTTTCTCATACTATTTGTTTACCAATTTGAAAAAAATGAATTCAGTCGGGACCCACAGTTGTGGATTTCCAAGGATGCCTAACACCTTTCCTTCGAAATAACTTGAACCCCTTACCTAGAATCTTGGTTTCGTAGATCACTTAATGATTTCCTAGTTTTTCCTAAAATTAGGTAGTGACTCCTTTAAAATTCGTTTATTCTTAAAATTCTTTTAACATTGAATTAATTGATTATTTTTCGAGTCACCGCGACGTTTCGCCCTATTTGAATAGAGTATGAATGTAAATATCCATCACCTAATTAAAGAGAAAAGTTACATAATAATAAATTTAAAAAATGACAATAATAACAAGCGAAATGGAAAAAAAAAAAAAACATAAAGATAATATACTTGTTAATTTACATAAGAACTTCATAGCCTTTTGCAAACTTTGAGTGAAATAGATACAAAAACTTTTTCATCACTTGATTGACATATTTGATTCCTCCAAATGTATCACTACCATTCTGATTTTCCTACTCAAAGAATCATTTTTCTTAACTTATTTTTTATATACATATATAGGTTGTTTGTAACTTTTTTATTTCATTTAATTATTATTTATTACAGAGATGTTTAATGCATAGTAAGACGTGACAGACCAATTATCAACTTTTGGGCTTCTTCCATTTATGGTTCTCCTTAATTTTATTTTATTTTATTTTATTTTGATAATAAGAAGATGAAAAAAAAAATAGTAAGAAAAGCATCAACATAATAAACACTTCCATGAGCAGCAATCGCCATTCAATAGTCTTAATATAATTTTTTAAGAATCTAAGTATCAACACAATAAACACTAAAAACATGACAACTTAAAATGTCAATGTGTGCATTTCAACAAAAGCTTATAATATCTCTATTTATAGGATTACAATATAATCCAGAGTATCAAATAATATCATTAATATGACTGTTAATTATTTTAGAGGTTATCATAATAAAAAAGTTATGGGAGTAATAAAAACAAAGACCATTAAGTTTAACGTTTAAAAAAACTTAAAACGACTTAGCATATGACTTGCATGTAAATAAAAAAGAAAAATAATTATACCTTTCCGCCAATAATTTTGCGGGACCTTGTTTAAATTTTCTCACTAAATTGCCAGACCGAAATTCGATCAGTTTATCAAATATCATGGAGAAGATGATATTTCCCAATCAAAAAAAGACACATGCTAGAAAACAATTAAATTTCATATAAGTAAAAAAGCTGAAAGCAATATATAAGCTATAAAATGCTATTTTATTAAGTTACAATAAAATTTGTGATTCTTGGTCAAAAAGATGAGCAAGTTTCAACTAGTTAATCCCTAAGCTCAACTATACATATAAGTTTGATCATTTCATTTGTAACAAAATTTTCTAATTCCTCTATATATAGGACATAATATGAAATACCAAAAGATATCATCAATATGACTATGTGAATATGAATTAGGAGTACTTATGATTATCAAAAGTCATGGGAGTAATGGAAATAAAGACAATTAAGTTTTTATATTAAATAATATGAATAAGTGGAGTTGTAATTGACACATTCATTTTTAAACAATAATAATTATAAAAAAAAATGAGAAAAAAGATAAATAGAATCCTTAGGCAAAGAGAGGTACCACATAACTTTTCTTTTATATAGCTTTATAGTATATATAGATTGGAAATTGAGATATGCGCACAAAATGTAGGCTAGACAAGTAATATACTCACACCAACCCAATCGTGAAAAAATATTGCGACTATTAGTGCAAGTGATAAGAAATAATGATCTCGAGTCAAGTTGAAGCTGTCATTTTTATTTTCATAACAGGAATAAGTACACCACAAAACCAAGCAATTTGCCCCTCATCAAAGGAAAGCATAAGCAAAATAGAAACCTTTGTAACTAATGGCTTAATAAACTACAAGTAATTCTTTCCTCATTATGATAACGCCAATGCTGGAATAGCTCAGTTGGTTAGAGCGTGTGGCTGTTAACCACAAGGTCGGAGGTTCAACCCCTCCTTCTAGCGTTTAAATTTTCCTTTTTTCTCGTAGTCACATATGTATCATTTCTTCAACTATTTTTTCTCTCTCTATTTGATTTAACGTGAATATTTCAAAAATTCAATATTTAGTTGCTTGTTATATAAGATTTCTTGAACTCAATAGATATGCACAATGGTACATAATATATAATTTAATGCAAACATCGAGTGAAAAAAAATAAAATTCTTGACATGGTTTTTAATGATATATTTAGATCAACAATGATATCAAGTCGTCTAAATTTACAAGTTACAATGGGGAAAATTGGATCAACCGAGAACATGTTATGCAAGACATGACTGAAAATTACAAAATATTCAACAGTAATGTTAAGTCGCATTAGAATTAATTAATCACTTCAACATGCCTGCATGATTGAAGTTGAAATTCACAAAGTTAAACTTTTTAACTTTATATATCCGAATATGACGTTTTGCTTGTCAAAGTCAATTCAAACCTACACATCTGATTTTGCATTTGAATGACATCCAACTCTAGACATAACATAAGTGTCTAAAATTAACATAACTTTAACGATAGATTTAGAGATAATTGATGATAAGAAATTGCTTTATGGTTGACAATCATTGATTAAAATGCGTACTTCTTGTAATTGTCGTTGTCTTGTTTGAATTAGACACAATGTTAATTTTGTTTAAAAATTGAATATTCTCTTAAATTATTCTATTTCAAAAAAGTATGTATTCCAAACCTTCATTACTTAAAGATGGTTCCAATTTTTGTTGAAAATTAATCCTGCCAATAAAACTAATCATCTCTTCACATACATTGCACTTCTATCAGTTCCACTCATCAGCCTTGACAATTGTTCAAATAATGACTAAAATTTAAATGTTGATGATATTAAAACTTTTAACATATGTAAAACTGGCTATTCATGCAAATTGTAACCATTTCACAAGTTCTTAAACCCAATGGGCCGTTATTCAATCAACTAAATCCAGCCCATTATAAAATGTACAACAGCCTCATCTTTTATACTCCTCAAAACCCTAAAGCTTTTCTTCTTACTTCCGCAAACAAAGCTTTTGGCTCTCACACAAACATCAGCTCTGTAGTTGCCTCTCACTAGCAGGTACTTTCTTCTCTTCAGGTTTTACGGCAAAATTCAACCTTTTAGCATTATTTCTCTTAGCTTGAAGAAAATGATTAGTTCTATTTCTTTAGCTTTGTGTTATTGATTATTTGTAAAAGCATGAAATAGATGAAATTAAGGGAGGTGTTTTTGTTGATTTCGAAGAAAGATGACGTTTTTCCTCAACCCCTTTTGAGATTATCGATTGGGTTGATTTTTTTTTTAATGGAAAGACCATTGCGTTGATATTAAATGTGGTTGAAATGAGGATTTATATAGCTGGGCCAATTTATTTGGAATTGAGGCGTAGATTATGAATGATTGATATGCCGTTTTATAGTAGAACTAAGAAAAAAATATTTGCTGTGTTGAGTTGTATATTCAGGACAAATGAAACTTTGCTTATTTGGACTGGCTTTTGCTGATGCTATTTATTTGGACTTGTCCTTAGTTTCTGTTTTGATTGGTTCAGTGAACAGATCTGTGAAGATGTACACGTCGAAGCAAAAGATTCACAAAGATAAAGATGCTGAACCTTCTGAGTTTGAAGTGTCTGTTGCACAGGTTATGTTTTGTTCTTACTTGATGGCATTTGTTATTTAAAACCTGAATAGTTCATTGGATAAATGTTTAAAGGAAATTATTAAATTGTTTCTGAACAGGCTTTCTTTGATTTGGAAAACACCAACCAAGAGCTGAAAAGTGAATTGAAGGACCTATACATCAATTCAGCAACGTATGTGTGCTGTATTCTATGTTTTACTGTATTTAATGGCTTCGATTCTATATTGTAGGTAGTATGTATTTTGCACATTGTAATAACTGCCTCTGTGTCATGGCTATTGCAGTCAAATTGATGTGTCAGGAAACAGGAAGGCTGTTGTTATCCATGTTCCCTACAGACTGAGGAAAGCTTTCCGCAAGGTTCATGTTCGCCTTGTTAGGGAGTTGGAGAAGAAATTCAGTGGCAAGGTAGCTATTACATTGTTTCTGTAATTTTTGTCTTTAACATTGCCTTAGAGAATTTCCGAAGAATTTGGTATCTATCATTTAATCTGAAATGCATACTATATTAGTTCATCCATGGTTATTGAAGTTAGTGGTGTTCTCTAATAGAATCATTCTTCATTATTAGTTTAAGAATTGATTCCTTCAAGGCGCTGCACTTTTGGTTTCTACAATGTTTACCTTTTGGTATTGGCATTTTGGAATTCACATACTTTGGTTTAGTCCTATAGTGGTATTGACATATTTTTCTATTTCTTGCTTCCCCTCCTTTTTTGAATTATATCTGTGGTGCTATTCTGATAATAGCATCATAATTTTCTAAATAGTCTTAATGGAGCCCAACCTTCCTAATCGTATTCAGCTGGTCATGTAATCATGGCAAAATATTTTCTAGGCCTTGTTCATATTTACTGTATAATATTTGCACTGCTTGTAGGCCCCAATTACCTGTTCAATGTTTTAATATGTAGTACTTAATAGAGTAAATATTTGATTAGATGGCCTCCCCTTTGTTAGGAAAACAATGAGGGCAAATGTTTCCTATTCTGAAGCTTTAAATGTTACATTGTATTTGCATTAATTTGTTGGGGTAACTATTCTTGTTTTGTTTTACCATGTAGTGTGGGGGCTTCCTTGCCTTTGATTAAATTTTGATTTTTGTAGGATGTGATCTTTATTGCCACCAGGAGGATAGTGAGACCTCCTAAGAGAGGTTCAGCTGCTCAACGACCCCGCACCAGAACTCTTACATCTGTTCATGATGCCATATTGGAGGATTTGGTTGTCCCTGCAGAGATTGTTGGGAAGCGTACTAGGTATCGCGTTGATGGCTCCAAGATAATGAAGGTAACGTTGTGATGCACCATAGTTATCTGTATCTTCCTGCTTAAATGTTTACTGCTGCAATCAAGTGGAATAGTCTTTAGGGTGAAATAATAGTACTGCTTGTACATTTTTCACAAATGTCAGAACTATTAACTGTGTGGTTTTCTTTATTATATCATTTTAAAGTGAGAACTTGTGTTATCTTTACCTTTAAAAGTGCAGCAAGCTCTTTTCTTGTTTTCCTGACTTGTTTCTTATCACTTTTTTGGGTATAGGTGTACTTGGACCCCAAGGAACGAAACAACACAGAGTATAAGTTGGAGACCTTTTCAGCAGTTTACAGAAAGCTTTCAGGCAAAGATGTTGTGTTTGAGTACCCCATCACTGAGGCTTAAGTTAATGTAATGCTTGTCCTCGTCTATTTGATGTGAAACTACACATTAGCGGTTCCTCCTTTGAAATTTTGGCAGTTCCATTTTGTTTTAGAATGCAGGGAACTATGTGAAATTCCTATCAATTTTAAGTTAAAACCATGTTGCTATGTCATAGATTTCGAGTTTGTTTATTGAAACTTGGTTTCATTTTCTCTCTCTCTCGCTCCCCTCCCCTTCCTCTATTTAGGTAACTGTCAATGTCTATTTGGTGTTTGCTTTTGAGATGTCTGCACAAGATTGATTTATCAATCCATTCTGGTTATTTGTTACCAAAAAGTCATCAAACTTGTGTTCCTGGTGAAAGTTTTTTGTCTGATTACTGATTGCAAGATCAGCGAAAGGCAGAACAAAAGATATTGTTAGTTGTGTTGTTCGCACTATATACTGCAATCCCTTGTGATAAATATATTCCAGCCCCTGTCAAAAGGATGCCTACTTGGTTTACAGTCCACTATAATGCCTATTGTATGCAACCCATTTACCTTCACAAGGTAGGGGTAAGGTTGCATTATTCTTGGACCCATCTTGTGAGATTGTATTGGTAATGTTAGTTTTCTTGTTCAGGAACAAACAACTATTACTTTCCAGATGTCCTCAAGTGAATCAATCAAACAATTTTTGAAGGTTCAACTTTATCATAGTACTATCTCCTGAGTACTGCCTCTCTGAGTTTCCTTTTCTACTTTTGTCTTCCTCTTAAGGAACAGTGCCATCAGAAATTGGTTAATACATGTTCTTTTCTTCTCAAATTACATTGTACTCTATTGAGAATTTGAGATACCCTATCATGGAACGATTCCAGTTTTGTTTTCTGCTAAATCAAATGACCTTAGTTCTTGACGATTCCTCGACTAGAATACCAATATATCAAATGAAAATTTAGTTTCTTTTGTGCAGAGTGCGGAGGGAAAGACAGGACTTAAGGATGGATGCAAACAATTGTGAAATATGCAATTGGTGTAGGAAATGGATTTGATTAAAATGTACATCATACAAGAAACAATAAGTCAATCCAGTAAGTTTTACAGTTTTGAGCACAACGCTTTAAGAACTCCTTTACAATGCAACTTTTAAGTAACATAAATCGTCTGCTTAGTTGACTGGGAAACCCACTATATGGACAATTGTTGATAAATGGTTTCAGCAGAATCATGTACACAGAGGAAAGTTCAACCATAGAGGACTGAATTGTTAACCTCAACAACAACAAGTTATTAGCAGATCCAGATTATTTTTAGTAGCTCTCTAACACCTTCAACCCTGAAAAGGTTGAATTCCTGTAGAGGGGGAGGGGGTGAGGGAGGGAGCATGGCTGTGTAAATACAGCTTTCACTAGAGCAAGAATGTGCCTAAAATGAAACTGTTAAGACCTTTGTTGATGCATATGAATCATCACATCCCAATTGGACAAATTGTTCTATTTCCCATGAAAGTGAAAATGAAGGTATATAGTACAATTAATCTACAATTCTTAAAACACTGAAGAGGAAAATATTCCAAAAAAACCTACCAACGAAGTCATCTAAGCATAATTTTGGACATTGTGCCCAAATCCTGTATAAATAAAGAATAAAAGAATAAGATTTGACTTGTAGATGGTTGGAAAACTTCAAAGGATGGAACTAAACTTTTCGATGGGATCAGACTCTTCAAGCATGGAAGCTGCCTGGAAACAATCAGCAGCATCAGCTACCCGTCCATCGTCTCTATGAACCAATCCCAAGTGGTACCAAGCTACACGATTGGTAGGTTCAATCCTCAATGCATCTGAGAGTAATGCTTTTGCCAATGGCAACATCCCCGGGTCCATTTTAGTCAATAAAGAACCAAGCAAGATCTTACACTGCACATGATTAGGCTCTACTAATAGTGCATTAATATAAGCAGACAACGCTTTGTCATTTTCTCCCTGTCTTTCAAACATCATTCCTGAAACAGATTGACATAGAAAAATCAGCAGAAGTAATATCCTACTTATCTTATTCTCTCCCATTAAGAAGGAAGCTCTTAGGTTTCAATGACAAAAACTATTGTACATGCAAACAGCCCTATCACACCTCTTATGTCGGTAATTTTTTATCAGTACTAGACTACTGGTCCAATAGTTACAATCTATCCACCATAACCACAATACAGAGGAATTTGTTTGGCGAAATTAGCTCTCTTTTAAATGTCAGCTCTTTGCTGACAATGACGTCTGAAAACCAGAAAAATTGTCATCATTTTCCTAGAAATGAGAAACACAACTACAAGTAACCTAAAAAGTCTATTAAAAACAAAAGTTTCTTCACGCTCCTTGTTTTCAAACTTTAGTTCCAGCGCATTCTTACTCTTTGCAAAACTTTGATGGCACAATGGAATATGGATGCCATACACCAGGTTCAGTCTTTAAAAGAAAACTAATTAAGATTTTGCTTATAGCAACATTTACTCAAATTTTCAGCAACTTCATTGATACCATAGTTTGTGAAGTTCTACACCCTTTCCCAAGAAAGAAGAAACAACACAACTATATATAACAACTGTCTAAATTCCAAAATAGTGGGGTCGGTTAACTGAATTCTCAATATTTATCTCATTCCAATACTATAAAAGGTTTGCTAAGTAGAGATTCTCTACATTTTTGTGGACATATTAAATCTTTAAACAAACTAAAAAGACTTCTTATAAATACCGGTTTTGTTAATAGCTTGGTAAAGGCCCTTTGTGCACTTCGACTCGATAATTGTTGCTTTAGTACAGGCGTCAAGACGCTAACGCAAGTGCACCTTCACCAATACTTTCTGTCTTTAAGGAAGAAACAACATATCTTTTGTCTATAGTTAATTTTTCTTGCATTACATTTCCATTTTTTAATTTATTCTTCATTGGCGGTTTTCTTTGCTAAAGCCCACACTTTAATTAAGCTTTGCACTTTCTTTGGGTTTTTTACTTTTGACTACTTTGGTAAATAACAGACCTAGTGTAAGTGTACAAACACGACTAAGCCTTAATCCTATTTACTAGTTAGTTGGTATCAACCTATATGAATCTTTCCTGTGTTTCAAACCCTTGAGATTTTATATCTCTTTGGAACTCTTGTATTAGGATCAAGTGTGCATCAAAACTAGTAATTCAGAAAATTCTCAGATACCAGCTACAAAAACATTGATGGGACGCAGATGCTAGAGGAGGAGGAAGACAAACATGCTCGAACTTCACAAGGTACAAAGTAGAGAAGCACCATGCACTATCTGAACCCTCCTGCTATTACTACTACTATAACTAAAAATACAATTATATAAATATTTACACTACTTTCCATGACTAAATAAGGAATCTAATGTTATGTAGATCTCAGTATCTCACAAGAAACAGTCTTAAAAACATATGGAAGTCTGAAGTTCCCAGTCTAACAGGTTATCTCCCAGGTCATATAAGGTGCAAAGAAAGAAAAAGCTACATTTTAATTCAAATGTATACGACCAATTCTATACTTTATCTGAACCCACCAAAGATGAGCAGATTTGCATTGATGAGGTAATTTTCCAAGTCCTGTAAACAACCACTGTTTTCAGTCTTTAGTTGCAACTCACCTACTCTTACTTATTCTAAATTTAATATCGAGTAAAGAAAACGAGGGAAGAAAGTCAATAATTTTTTAAAAAAAACAACAGTTGGATCAGTCATTGTGAGTTAAGTTAATAATCTTGCCTTCTGTATACAAAGTGTCTGCTGAGTACTCGATAAGACCTCTAGCTTTCTCCAAACATGTCTCTGCATCCTTAAAATGTGAAAGGCTAGAGTACAAGTCTGCCAGTCCATGCCAAACTTCATATTCATTTACCTTATCTTCCTCCACCTGTAATAGACAAATACAAAAAGAAAATAATTCAATGAAGTCAGAACTAGAAGCATCGTATGAATGGCAAAGCATATTCTGTTGTTTCACGATTGAAGCTAAAAAGTTTTCAGTGGTAAGGCACCAAAGTGAGTTACAGAATTCTGACAGGCAAACATAAACAGGTTTTATACTGGAATATGTATTTTTCTCTTCATTTGTAAGACCATTAGAATAAATATTAGAAAGGAATCTGCACATATTCAATCTCATTTTTTGATAACATAAGGAAATCATGATGGAGCTGAAATTAAGTGTACTGAAATACAGAGTAGTATCTATAAAGCAACGAATTGGGCAGACGAGCCCATTCATTCTTTCATACATTAGTTCCATTCACCCCTCCTTTTTCCCTTTCCACCACTCATTACAAAAAAATCACTCAAAAGTCTCAAACCACAGTACCAACATGCACCTTAATAGACCCAAATACAACGACCTTTTTACTGCAGATATGAACATCAAAGTCATAATTTACAAATGTTCAACCAATTTAATGGTAAATGGTAACACTCATCTATCTGTAGCATGTTAATCTAACAAGAGACTGTGGATTCTAGTGTGTAATGTTGTTGGATCGCAAAAAAACAATTAGTCTTTATGCCAAGAAAAGCTAAAGGATGTTCATGAGAAAATCATGTCATGGTGGAAAAGATCATAGTGGATACGATGACAACCATTAGACAAGTTTAGCATTGGAAGATGGTCTCAGTACTGGCTTTTCATGGATTTTAACCCTCTGTTTATGGTTCTGATGATGTCTGCTAAGGTGGCTGAAACTGGAATATGACTTGCGAGCCAGTGTTGTTGGTAACTGTGGTCATTAATGACTTTTCAAGGTTGTCATACTGATGAAACACTTCTAGTGCCGAGTGAAAGTAATCCCAATGGAGAAACCAGTAGTGGGTGGCAGCTAGTGGTCACATATGGCATAGAAGGGAGGAAACAATCTTTGGTTTGAAAAGATTTTATTGATTTGGTGGAAACTTTTTTTTTGTATGACAGAATTGTGCTGCTTCTGGGTTCTGGCAAACAAGAGAGTCAGGACCAAGTAAATGCTTTAACGAGTTCTTTAATTTTGGGGAGATTGGAGGAGTGGAGGTGGAGTCAAGAATTGGTTTTGAAGTTGAAGCTATTGAATTCAGAATCGGAATCTCATTGAGAAGTGGTTACTTCTATCCCAGTTCTCAGTTCCAAATGCAGACAACTAGGGGCACAAGGGGTTGGGAAGTGAAAAGGAAAATCTGAGACACATATGTTTCCACTAAAGTTACTAGATATACAATCTAACCTGAGGCGCATTTCTGAATGGTCCAAAAGATTTTCTTTGAGCTTGAACCAATGAAAGGAGATGACGATAAGGTTCAACAGCGTCAATGTACCGTGACTGGGATGTTTTAAGCTTAGCTTTCATTCTTAGCAAAGGTCCTTGATCCCACTTTGTAGTCTCATCAAAAGCCGCATCAGTAACTACTTCAGCCTCCGAATAGCGATGTTGAGCAGAAAGAACTAAAGCAAGCAGTCTCCAACCTCTTAGAGTAGATCCTCCTGTTGCATCAACATACTTTCTCGCATATTGCAAAGCTGCATCCAGATTACGGTGCTCTGCATATTGAACGCCTAACTCAAACATCAAATCTGAATTTTCATGCTCTAAAGCCATTGCACCATCTAAAGATTTTAAAGCCTCAGATTGAAGTTGTGATCTCTCAAAGTCGGAGGTTGCAACTTTCGCCTGCTTGCCCAAACAAAGACCTAACACGCGGAGACCAACACCTTTCAAGTGTTCATTTGAACCCTCTGCATTAGTTATCGCCCTCTGTGCATACTTCACTCCCTCAGCTGCAAGAAAGACATCCTCAGAACAAATTTTAGAAGCCAACACCAATGAGAGAACGTCATCTGGCTCTTCATGTTTATGCAGAGACTTCCGCAGCAGACTTAAGGCATTTTTGTTCTGTCCAGCCGCAAAATAACAAAGTGCTAAAGATCGCCAACGATCAATCCGGTTAAGTACCCCTGGCATTACTTCTTCAAGTTGTTTAGCTAAAACAGAGGTTTGGCCGCATACAGACAGAGCAAATGTAAGGTGCTCTAAAACTGAAGGGTCCCATTTGATCTTACCAAGGTAGACTTTTCTCATCAGAATCATTAACAGCAGTATGGCTTCTTCTAAATTGTTCCTAGGTACATAAGAACCGTCAATTTGCACAGCTAAGCTTGGTGGGCAAACCTCAACCCCACTATAAAGCAGAAACACAGCAAAAGCTTTTTGAATCCTGGCACAGCAGTCATTATCGAGATTCCATTGGCTTAAGAGGGCACGGCGATAGGCAGACATTGCTTCAGAATAGGAACCAGCTTGCTTCCATAGCTCTGGAAGGAGCTCAACAGCATGGCTCACAGTTTCTTGCAGCTTATTCTCCACCAGTACATCAGGTATGCCACTATCGAATATCTTCTCTACGGCATCAAGCACACTTAGACATTCACGAGCAGCATCTACAAATTCCCAATTAAAGAAACATCTGTAAATGATCAAATCAAAGAAATACCAAATTTTTCATTACTTTATAAAAACTATTGAAAGTGCCTTCTACCAGTCAGTCTCCCAAGCTTTTGCAGGGACTTCGCTTTCAAATATATGGCCTCAAGGACCAGACCAGCAGCATGCTGTGAGACACCTGGCACAGACTCAATGCTTTTAGTGCGGCCCTTTTTAGAAGGTTGTTTCTCAGTAACAGAAGGCTGCATCCTTTGTATGGCTGCTTGGAGATCAATACCATCAAACACCCTAAGAGCACCTTCCACATTTCCTCTTTGATATTCCAATCTTCCAAGAAGAGCTCGTGCTTCCTGCGATCAAAATTATAATCCATCAGCAAACACATACCTTCAGATGTTTAAGTTTATGTTGATGAAAATCAAGAGCGGAAGGGATAAACTGATAAAGGAAGAAGAAACAGACATTTATAAACTATTACAACTTAAAGAGCTTTCAGGGAAATAAGATAAAATACATTCATTGACTAATGTTCGAATTTACATGCAAATTTAACCAAAATCCAAAGTATAAACATACATAAAATCCTGTCAAAACAAAAGAAGGTTTACTCCACTTCCTTGGTTTCTTTTTCTAGACAAGAAACCAATACCAGTTCAGCTTATTCAATTGAAGTTTGTAAATCCTATAATGCAGCACAGTTGTTGAACATAGACTTTCACCAGAAATATAAAAGCATCACTAAAAGACAACAGATCAGAAAGCTCACAACTCACAGAAACTTTTAGTAAAGCATTATGCCTATAATAGATGGAAATCATACAACATATGAGAACAGACAGGACCAGATATATGGGTATTTTCAAGAATCTGTCATTTGAAGCCAAAGGATTAAAGTGATAGAATCTCAAACTCATCATCAATGGATTCCTTCAAATATTTAAGCCACCAAAAAAAGAATTCTGCCGGCAATCATGAATTTAATGAAAGAGAGCATTCTATCCTAACTTTTACTTCTTTACTTATCACTATGAGTTTGTATAAGCTCTAAGCTTCATAGCTGCATAAATGAAAATTCAATAGGAATGCAAAGAACAAACATAAACTTTGGCAACCACTCACCTCAAAATTGAGGGACAAACCTTCACGCAATGCAGATTCAGCCTCTTGAATGTTTCCCTCATCAAGCTTTGCTTCAACAACATTTGTTTGCATGCAAATCCCATTTGCACAAACTTGCCTAACTGATCGATCAACATCAGCTTGCCCTAATTCTGGTGATTCATTTCCAGACATCTCTGGCCCCACTTTCTATGCTCCTCACTACAATTTTTAAAAAAAGAAAACATCATTAACCATTAAATTTGATCCCTTAGCTTCAATAGCATCAAGAAAATGGTTAATCCCTTTGCCCCATTTCATTCTTGATGTTAATATGCACAACAAACTTCAAATTTACCAACCCATTAGGTGAAAAAGATTCAACATTATTAAAAAAAACACTATATAATGGGGGAAAACCGTTTTTGAATCACAATGCTAAGAATTTATATAATCAAACAGTAAGAGGCGCATAAAAAATGAATCTTGAAAATAAAAACAACTGAGAATTCATAACACAATATATAAGAATCAAGAATTCAAGAAAATGGGAATGGGTATTACCTCAAAATGTTGTTGATTTTAGTGGCAGATAAATGGTTAATTGTTTAAAACAACGAAATGGGTGAAAAAATTTCTGGATCAAGAAAGAGAGAGAGAGAGAGAGGAGAAGAAGAATTTTGGTGACAGCGTTTTGACTTATTACTCGGAATATCCTATGAAAAGAAAAAACAACAACAAAACAAGACAAGTACTCACGGTTCAGGTTTTATATTGCTCCATTTTGGGAATTTTAGAGTTACCGCCAGCGAGATTAATTTTGAAACTACTAGTATTTTTTATCCTCTAATTTCATGTATCATTTCATTTTATTTTTATTTTTTATAATCTTGATGTTCGAGTAACTTGCCTATCAAAGTTAACTATATAATAGTTATTACATGTGTTTTATTTCTATTGAAATTTAAATTTGATACGTGTATAGCCCTATTTTATTGATTACTAGATGATGTATATATTAATTTATATATGATTAAATAATAAACTAAGGTAAGATTAGAGTAGATGTAAAAAAAGATGCAGTTCTTAAGAATCAAATCTCGGATGTCATGGTACATTTTGAATGCCTTGGATCATTGAGCTAATATTTTGTATTTATTATAATGGGATTTATGCATTTTCCCCCATCAACCATTGATGATCTATTACATATCATTACTTATCCAAAATTCACTATTTAGTAGCAGAGGTGTGTAATATGTCACCATATTAGTTTAAGTGTGTAACTGACTTTTCGAAATAAGTTCGAAGGTGAATTTATGTCTTTTCCCTTTTAAATTTATATGTGTACATAGACACAATTTTTTTTAAATAATATGTCATGATCTTTTTTTATTTTTGGTCATTTAATCTAAGATTCACTAACATAAAAACCTATTAAAGAAATACTCTTTACAAGAATTGCTTTTCATTTTTTAAGATTTGAAACTAAAATCTCTTGTTAGGCGAAGAGATTTCATTTATTCCACCGTAACACTTATTATTTTTGGCGAAATTTTTAGCAATTGTCCTTTTATGAAATAGTTATTTAGTAAATAATTATTTTTTTAAGAAAAAGAAAAAATCTCTTACCATTTGGCATTTAAGGACCTTTTTAGACATCTACTTAAAAAATTTCTTTAAGCAAACTGAATATTCTTATGGTAAGTTATTACAAATGGACAATAGTATTTTATCAAATAAAATTGAGCAATATATAAGTAAACATAGAAGAGTGATAGACCCAAATATAAAACATAGTAATTCTTACTAAATTAAAGGTATATTTGTAAACCTTTTTAAAATAAGGATAAAATCTAAATAATAACCCAAAAAAGGGAAATGTGTGTAAGTCAACCTTACTTTTGTATTTGTACTACATATAGAATAGGGAAGTATACATTTTATGTGAGATTAATGCATTGCCCTTATTACTTATTTATCACTACTATCTCTCCCAGTTGATCAAATCTAAAATACTCTGTAGTTTATTCCTTATAATAATAATAAAAATGTTAGAAAAAAACAATTGGGTAGTTCACTAGGCACATGCGTTTGCTTCTAAATTTGTCCGAGCTGTTGATCAAGAAATTAAATATTCTTGTGTGCAGGGCGGAGCTCGGTGCAGTTCATGGGTTTGGATGAATACAATAATTTTTCCATAAATTTTATATTTGTACTAAAAAAATTAAATAAATATATATGTATATTAAGTTATTAACTTGTAAATTCCTACCAAAATTGATTGATGACTCAGTGCCAGTTAGGGGTGTACATAGGTCGGTTTGGTTTGGTTTTTCATTAAAAAAAAAAAACTAAACCAATTATATCGATTTATTAAATCTAAAAACCAAATCAAACCATAAATTCGGTTATTTCGGTTTCGTCTTTAGTCGATTCTTTCCGGTTTTTTCCATTTTTTATAACTATACGGTGTTTGAAAAAGAGATCAAATATATTTTCACTTACATGTGTGATAAGCTAAACTTAAAAAATGTTAAATGAATAGAAATTTTTGAAAAGACGGTAAAATTCACATGAGTACAAAATATTTTTTTTGAAATATCAACGCTCATTATGTTAAATTAATAAGATTAAAGGCTACATGCAAACTGAATACAAAACAAAATATTTTCTATGTAAATTGTTAACTTTGAATTTGAAAAACTATAACAGTATAATTGTAACTTCAGATCTAAATACAAAATAAAATATTTACAAATTTTACAAGCCCAAATTTGAAATAAAATATATAAACATTGAAAACTATAAACTAACTAAAAGTATATTAACAAAGTAAATTATAAATAATATTTTTTATCTATAAATAAACTAAAATTATATATATATATATATATATATAATATTTACAAAATTTTCCAAGCCCAAATTTGAAATAAAATATATAAACATTGAAAACTATAAACTTACTAAAAATATATTAACAAAGTAGATTATAAATAATATTTTTTATCTATAAATAAAACAAAATTATATATATATTATGTCGGTTTGGTTTGGGTTCGGTTTGACTTTTTTTCTTTTAATATCAAATCAAACAAAGAGTGGTCGGTGTTTTCTTCAACCGCCAAACTAACCAAACCAAACTACAAATCATTTTTTTTTTCGATTTAATTTGATTTGTCGATTCGGTTAGACTTTGCGATTTGACTTGTATACCCCTAGTGTCAGTGGTAAGAAAAGAACCATGAAAATGCTTTCCTCCTATGCTTATGTGCCTATTTTATTTATTTATTTATTATATTAAAAATAGATGTTCACATATATTGGTGTAATTTGTTATTTCATTTTATACAAATACCACCAAAAAGGCATCTGATGTTGTAACATAGCAATTTCATTTACCTCTCACCTACAGATTAATGTCAAAAATTAAAAGGCAGATTAATTTTAAATATTACATTCACTTTTCTTATTTAGTTGATCAACATTTCGTTCCAAGTTTGATTGATAATAAAGTAAAGGAGTGACCTTTATTGTAAGTCTTATTATCAAGTTTGATTAATTCCAGTTTCTTTTTGGAAATTGATTAGTGATAGTCATAGTCTTAATAAGATAATTAATATAAGTTGATACGATCATATTTCATTTCTATATTTTAATTTTTACTTGTTCAGATCGGTTTGTATGTTGAAAATAAATTTTCATATCACTTTTACTTGTTAGTTTTTCAGTTGTCATGTGATACCAAAAAGAACAATATACTTTAATATATATTTGTGATATATGCTACACTGCATTCATTTCATATGTGTCAGTCGTAAATTAAGTCACTGGGAATATTATAAGATAAACTCAACGTAACGTCACCACTCTTGTGAACATGTATGGCAACAATATTTATTTTTATTGTCTATATAAACAAGGGAGAGTAATGTCATTTTGTAAATTTAAGTGATTTCAATTCTTTTGGATCGAAGGGGTTTGTTTCTCATTCAAAAGGGGAGGGAATATTGTTTGTTTAACATCGTAAATCGCATATGAGGTTAAGGTTATAAATTTAAATAAAATTTAAGGAAAGATCTTTGATAAACACAATAATTTTATACTAATGATTACTGACTTATGTGACAATCATCATCGACCAATTTCGATATTATAAATTTATCACGATGCCATAATTTCGATATGAGTACTATTTAAAAAGTTTTTCAACTTAGTAATATTCAATACATCTGCATTCCAACAATACATCTGCATTCCAAGTAAATCGCAGCCAAGATTACAGGGACAAGATAAGATAAATAGTACTACTACTACTACTACTTTTAGTACTTTATTTATGTAAATTGTAGTAGAACACCTAGTATAAAACTTGTGCAGACAGAGTCAGTCACAGAGAGTACTGAAATTGGCAGAAAGTAGATAAAACAGATATAATGCTGATAGATAATTAATTCATGAAATATATATATAGTATATGATCGTTTTAGTGTTTTTTTTCTAACACCTGGGGTATGGAACGCCGCAAGAGCGAGCGACTTTCTTGGCCCCAGGAGAGTTAACATACTTCTTTAAAGTTGGGTTCTTGAGGTATTGGCAAAGGCAAGGCTTTTGTTGCTTAATCTTGCTGCAGCAGAGTTTAGATGGTGGTGATGAGGATCTGATAGCACCTAGGCAAGGGCTCAGCTGAACTGGGCTACATGTTGCAGCAAGTGAGATGTGTGATTCAGCAAGAAGCATCAGCACTAGCATTGTCACAAGCACAAGTTTTGATTCTCTCTTCATTCTCAAGTGTTTGCTTAGTAAATGAGAAAGAGTTCGTTGATGGAGCAAATTTGGGATGAGTTGCAGTTGGTTTAGCATTGGCTCAATTTATAGAGGAGGTATTGGTATAATAACCACAACAACATACACAGTGTAATTCTACAAGTCGGGTCTGGAGAGGATGGTGTGTTAGTAGAGAGATTGTTTCTGAAAGATATTCGATCGACTCAATGGTATACGTTTGAGTATTTAAGAAAAAGCTTTGGTTGAAGTAGTTGAGCATGATGTTTAATTACCTCAAACTATATATGATTACTAAGATTATGGTGTCCCACCAAATCCAAAAACCAAACTCACTAGTTCATTCTCCGCTTCAACCAACACACGCGTGCAACCATGGTGCTTCTCCAAATATGGCCCTGCTTATTACCTACTTCTATCTATGCATATTCAAAAGGGCGGAGCTAGTATTTAAACTTTATGAGTTTTAAATTCTAAAATAGCGACATCAAATAGTAACTGAATTTTGAAATTGATTGTTGCATATATAATATAATAAATACAAGTATGGATCAAAAGCTATTGAATTCAACTGAACTCGTATGTAACCTCCCAAAGTTAACATTTTTATATAATGAACAGGTGTAACTCCAACGAATTCAAGTTTAGTAGTGGGATGAGATGCTTGAATTATAGTCGATAATAATATATTGCCACATTTGCACCATAATTCCGTTGTTGGCAATGGCCTTGGCAAATGTTTCCAAATAAGTAAAAATCTTAGATTAAGCTAATTTTTTTCCCCAAATATTTCTATGTCAGCTACTACTTTGAGCTTTCAAAATAAGCATGGTATGTTAAAATGTTTTTCATACTTAACTTTTCACCCTTCATTAAGAATCCCTTTCCCCAACCTTCAATCATTTCAGAAGAGAAGACTAATCTCACACGAATGTTCAATTTACCGCTACAAATATTTACATAAAAAAAGACTGAATATTATGCCGTATTCTTACTGCTGGGGTGGAGCTCAGCCTCCAAACCGTATATGGGACGATTTTTGCCTCATACAGATTTACTAATAAATAATTTACTTTAAAATATATATATATATATATATATATATATATAAGCCTTTTCTAATTATTGCAATTATTAAAAAATGCTCCATGCGCAACCTGCTTTCGGTTATGATAATTGCAATTATTAGTACACAATATTCTTGCATCAATGTTTCCATTAATTAATTAATTTCATAACATGTTATTGGTAATCTTTCACCATAAATTGAAGTGTTAAACAGTAGAAAATGAAAATTTCTATTTATTTCTTTACTTTCTCTCACATGGATTTAGTTCTACTCTGTGATTCAAAAATATTTGTCATATTTTACTTTTTAAAAATCAATCCAATTAATTCTCAGAGCTAAATACATTTAGCATATTTCTTAAAATAAAAGTTTAAACATTCAAAAACTATATAAAATTTAGATCAATAGGTAAAATTAATTCATCAACATAGAGATTAATTAACGATTGAAATCATTGATTCATTCTTCTCAGGTGTGATTTTCCAAGCATCAAAATCATTGCCATCATAGCAATGAGTCAAATTGAGTATATGATAATCCTACATCAACTTTTAAGTTACTATACCATGCTTCTATCAAACTTTATCATACTATAACAAAAATAACTTTTAGCATAATAAGTATATATATTACTCTAACAAAGAGTGCTAAAACATTTACCGGTATTAGTTAATTGTTATTGAATTCAGTATCGCTATTGACTTTAGGAACATTTACAAAGAGTGTTAATTGTCGCTAAAATATATTTTTGATACAGTATCAAGACAAGTGTGAACAACATCTTGTTGGTGGTGGCACAATATAATAAGGGCATTAGCCAAGTAAGAAAAACCCAACTTTTGTTACTTATACCAACCCACTATAGGAACCCTTGAGTGGTAGGCCTATGCCATCAAATGGCAATAGATTTGTCAACTAGGGAAAAGGTGCACCTCATACTTTTAACATCTCCAGGGGGAGATTCCACAGGATGTTTAATAACAAATTAAAGTTTAAGTAAATAATGTAATGAATTTTTATATTATCAATGAATTTTAACCTTCGTAATTCAACCTTTAGTGCCTAAATTAGTTCCATGTTGACATCATAAATCTTGACTTTAATCAGCTGATTTTTCTTATCTAATAGAGAAAACGACACTTTTAATCCCTGTGTTAAGGCCATATTCTTATTTTAGTTCTTGTGTTATCTAACTTAGCACTATTAACAATGACGGATCCAGGATTTTGATCTTGTGGGTGCTCTACCATAACAAAAACATATCCATATACAATCTCATAAATAAGGTCCGAAAAGCAAATATACGTAGATTGCTAAAGTGTTGCATCACCCTTAACATAAAGTTACTGCAATCACAAAGCGTAAGTACAAAACTAGTTTAAACGTTACGATCAGAAGATTTTACAAGTTATAATTAATATTTTTTTAAAATAACTATTAAAATTCATAATCGTCCTCAGCATGAACCAAATAATAGTAGCATTACTATATAATCAAAATCCATGGGAAGATTATTAGATTAGTCCTTGATTGCACATAGATTGAGTCTTTGTAAATTATTTACACAAATGAGTAACATAAAATATTTCAAATAAAAAATTTAAATTTATATTAAATTAGCCTTCAATTTCAGAATACTAGAATGAAACAGAAGGAAAAAGAAAAAGTTTAATTACTATTGTGGGGAAATAGGTAGTTTAATTACTATTTCCACCATCTCATTCATGTGACACTATTTGAATTGATACGGTGCTTAAAAAAGAAAAGATTTTTTTTGAAATTTGTGCTATAAATCAATGCTTAGATATTTGTGTAGTTGAAAATTATTTCACTAAGGATAAAAAGAGAATTTTAAAGTTCAAATTATTTTTTATTAATGTAAGGTGACTTTTTTTTGGAACGGACTAAAAAAAAGAATGTCACGATGAAACAGAGGGAGTACTTTTTTTGTCATGACTCATGATAGTTTAATATCTACCTGTTTTTATTTTTATAAAAATAGATGAACATTAATTAGAAAAATGCAATTCAAGGCAAAAAAAAAGGAAAAAGAAGAGAAGCAATTCAAGAAAAAACAGAGAGAGAAACATGAAAGAGAGAGTAAAAACAAAAGGCACATAATTATATGACTAAAGCCAGAATCGATCCTACAACCTCCAAGCGAATAAAACAAGTTTGTTTACTAGGCTAACCAGAGCACCAAACTACTTTTAGTGTCTGTGGGTGCTCATAGTTGGTTTTTATGTATTTTTTCTCAATAACATGTATGTATATAGAGCTTGAGTCGAAAGTAATGGGTGCTGGAGCACCCACGGAGATACACGTGGGTCCGCCCCTGACTATTAACCTTCAATTATATCAAGTGAGTGATTTTAATCCTTAAACTAACAGACCCAAAAAAATCAACAGAAAGTTCACTGATAAAAGGGGCAATTTGGGTATTTCATTTTAATTCTCTCTCTTTAAAGAACAAGCTCAAGTCTTCCTTGTCTCTATCTTGAAGAACAAGCTCATCGATCTGAGCAACATTTTCAAAAAAACTAACTTGATAGGCATTGACCCTCCCTCCCTCACACCGACGAACGATAGCTCATTTGAGCTACATCTGAACAAAACACACCATATAGGCATAAGATTTCTCTCTTTGTTCGACGAACTTGAAGTCATCTAAGGTACATTTGGACAAAATTCACTTGGATCTACTGAAACATCAACAATGTATTTGTGATTCTTGGTATGTTGCTGCTCTTATTTATTTAACTCTCGTTGTCTCTTCTCGATTTTTCATAATTTTGAGCTAGGTTTTTCTATTCATAAATGGAGATTTTTTTTTTATTGAAGCATGTTGTTCAATTGTATTGCTGCAACTTTTGGCCATTTCTAAGTTACTCAAATAATTCAAAGAAAGTAAATTTATCATCCCTTTTTAATCCACTAAATGAATTGATCTCCCGATCACTACTTTTCATGTCCAAATGACAAGATATATGTGTAGTTTTCAAAGCTATTTTTCCGTTTTAATCATTTGATTGAGACTTGCAGTTTAAAACAAGCCTTAAAAAATTATTACTACTGAATTTCATAATCTTACATTTGTGTAATTGACAGCCAAAGTATTGGCAGAGAGTGGATTTGAACCACTTTACAAGCAGATTTTTACAACATATCCAATTGAGCAAGAAAACATTTGCTTGTTACCTTTCTACAATAACTAATCCTGTTGAACTTTTTATTTGTCATATGCCAAAGTGACTTTATGCAGTGATCGTCCCTATCTATTAGAGCTCCATCTGGATATATAGGAGGCTTGGAGCTACTATAAGGTAATTGATGGAGTGGATTGCAACCCACTTTTAGAATGCAATTCCATGGCACATCCACACCAAATAGATCGAGACTTCTTCGTTGTGTAGAACTAGGTTATGCAGGGAAATTTTTTTTTAAGTTTTCTATCTCTCAAGCAATAACTTTTAAATACCCAAATTGCCCCTTTTAGCAGTGAACTCTCTGTTAATTTTTTGGATCTGTTAGTTGAGGGATTAAAACCAGTCACTTGATATAATTGAAGGTTAATAGTGCTAAGGTAGATAACACAAGGACTAAAATAAGAATATAGCCTTAACACAGGGACTAAAAGTGCCGTTTTTCCTATCTAATAAATTCTAATATAAGAGAACTAAAAATGTTTTTCACTTCTAGTATATGGGTTTTAAGTAATCACCATAATCAATTTTGTATTTATAGCATTTTGAATAAAGCTAGAATACGTCCAAATTTACCTTCTTTTTAACGGAATTAATTTGAAATTACTCCCCATTATATTTTCAGATTGCTAATATTTTTGTTATTAACATATCGTCTCGTATATATATTAACACTTAATTGTGGCAAAGCTTCAGCATGAAATAGGGAGCTATCCACTCAGTCAAAATATTAGCATATTTCAAAAATCAAAATATTTAAGAAAAATAGATTTTTTTCATAAGAATCAATACATAAAAGCGTTTATATTATTTTATGGTATAAATATAACAATAATGTCAAGATGGCCGAGTTGGTCTAAGGCGCCAGTTTCAGGTACTGGTCCGAAAGGGCATGGGTTCGAATCCCATTCTTGACACCCATTCTTGACAAATCATTTTTCCCCTAATAAAATTCCTTTATATATATATTTTCTAAACTTTATAACAAAATTGATCTACCAATATTCTTAAACTTTTTGATAATTAATTCCAACATAATAAAGTGACCTGATCTAATCACATTCATATCAAATATAATACCAAAAGAAATTCAACCATTTCACCATCAAATTCAAATCTTTCCAATCATAATTTGTTCTCATTCATTATATTGCTACTTCAAAAAAAAATCATTGCAACAATAATTCAAGGTGTTCATATCAATAAGACAACAACTTTTTTCATCAAAAATATCAACATTCAATTCTTGAACATAAGCAATTTCATCATCTTCTTCTTGCTATGATGACGACGTGCAAGCTTATTCGGAGAATCGATTATATCCATGTCTGAAACAGAAGAGTATTCTGGCAGAATATTTTTCCCCGATCCACAACGACAAACTTCACATTTGACATGCTTCACAATCTTGTATGGTGTCTTAACACAATAACAAAAGATAGACAATGGACAACACACACATAATAGGCATAATGTACACATAAACTCCGCCGCGTCATTGCAGCCGCAACTGGTGGCTGATGCTGGTTCACTATGCCTAGGATTTGACATATATTGGATTTTGCACAACAAGTTCGTGCTAGCTCTTCTAATAACAGCAAGTTTTTTTTTTTTTTTTTGTCAATTATTGGGAGTGGTTGATTTTAGCAACTAATTATAATCTTCATCTAGTATATTGTTTAAGATTATTTTATATTTTTGCTACAAGACTTTTGCCATTTACTCTGTATGGAGTATATAAATTCGTTGACTCAACAGAAGTGGATTTATTTTTTTGTTAACAGAAACATGTTAGGTAATCATCTGGTATATTAATAAATAGGCACAATACATAAATGTGCCCTTTAACTTGATCGCATTTTACATTTATGCCCTCCAATTTTGGATGTGGACAAGTAGACACTTAAACTTGTATAAAGTTGAACAAATAAACACACACGTCCTACGTGGCATCCTACATGACAATTTGTGTCCTACGTATATTATGCCACATATGACTCATGTGTCTCCTTGTTCAACTTTATTCAAGTTTAAGTGTCTACTTGTGCACACCCAAAGTTGGAGGGCATAAATATATATAAAAAAAAATACATTTTTCAGTACTATAGTCGCTTAAGAAAGAAGCATGGAATATATGTTGATTCCCTCCGGGTCCGGGCGATACATTCGAAGACTTTATCCAACTCAGTTAGATATAGCCATATAGGTAAATATAAAAAATTATGATTTATAGTATTTTCATGCTTTTATTAAATAAATGAGTGTGTATATATATTCTGATGCATATCTAGTGAATTAACATATATACATGATATTTAGTTATAGATATACATTTGTATATTTTCACTATGAAGGACTAGACAAACTTTTAGATATACGTATTTTGAAGAATCGTTGTCGATGAAAGTTATGTATACAAATGATAAGAATATATACAGTGTAGCACATACATACAGTAATCCAACTCTAAATACATATACATGTTACAAATACAGGACATTATATTTCTTTATACACCCAACAATTTTTTAGTTTAACTAAATGTGTCTGTGTATGTATATCACCCGATGTATACAATGTATAAATATAACATATAAGAAAGTGATCTAACTTTGGATTCTGCTTCTTATTATTACGTTACTATTCTTTCTGAAGTGTATGCCTAATATAGAGTGATTTTAGGGGCAAAAATATTATGCCAAGTGTGTATTTTAGAAGAGAAATTGGCTACAAATGTCATTATTTGTAAGCTTAAATTACCAAACAAATATAGAGTTAAACATAGGGAGTTTTACACATATCTCATAGTGTTAAGAACTAATTACATTTTATCTCTACTCTTTTCCAAATTACAAAAATACCTTAAATTTGATGAAATCCGGGTACATCACAAAACGTACGTCTCAATTTCGGATGCCTCCCTTAATGTCTTGATACATTGCGTTTTGATTTCAGATACATCATTAACTCGTGATATATCACGTACGTTCTGATTCATCGTGTACATCTCAATACATCGCATGAAATGATGTTTCCGAAAAATAGGATAGATTAGAGATTAATGTCATTTCTATGTATAAATTTTAGGCTTAAGTCATATGCGATCCCTTAAAGTTGTCCGCATAATTCACTTAGACACCTCAACTAAAATTTGTACCTATTGAATACTTATATGTATGGGCTTTAGAAACTGGGCTCATCCAGTTCATAAGCTCAGTACCCTTGAGCTATATTTAAAGATGAGCAACTTTCACATAATATTCATATTTATATGTTATAGTTATAGTTTGCATAGTTGCGCTCCATAACAAATTTTATGTTTGCTATGGAGCTTTTGATTTGTATAATTCGCTAGATACATTCAATTTTATACAAATTGTTCAGTTTTGTATAAATTCATTTATACATTTGTAATTTGTATAATAAGATTTGTATTTGTATAATTATAAGTGTATAAGACGAAAATATATGTATTTGTATTTGTATATACACTTTCTCTCGCTTTATATAAACACAAACGCATTTTATACCGAAATGTATAAATGACTAATTGTATACCGAATTAGATGGCAAAAAAAAAGGATGTTTGCTGCGAATTACAAATAAAATAAACTATGACTATAGCATTTAATTTGAATTAATAGTTTGTTATTTCATACAATTTTCCGTTTAAAGATTGGAGTTTGAGAATTGTGAGATATGTTTTCCAATTTCCACATGACTAAAAACTACCTCTAACGTCAACCTAATATAATAATTATGCGAATTAGTATATCACAATATAAGGAAAGTTACTGAGAGGTCGATCCAAAATAATTGTATTATATCTAAAAAGTATATATAATTATGCATATATTTTATATATTAATATACAAAAATATACCTTTATTATTCATCATTTTGATGAGAGGTTGTTTATGTAAAAAAAAAATAAAAAAAAAATAATATATATATATATATATAAACAACCTCTCATCAAAATGATAGATAATAAAGGTATATTTTTGTATCGGATCCCTTCTATAACTAGCAAAAATTCTGTCACTTTTCTAATTTTGCAACTTTTAAATTTCAAAATTTAACATGACATATTTAAAATCATACGAGTAAAGAATATATTGCTACATATAATATACATTATTTAATTTAAGACCACACAATTCTAACTTCGCAATGGAGAACCAAAAAATAAATAGTCAATTGAGAATTGTTGAGAATCTGAACATTACTACCATTGGAGAGAAATTGGAAAGAGAAAAGTAGAATAATAACAAAGTGAAATGAATTGTATTTGCATTAGCAGGGATTTGGTTATAGATTTTAAATATTTTTATTTCATTTAAAATTATAAAGTTAAATTTTATTAATTTATATATTTTTTTAAAAATAATATTCATATTTGATTGTATTTAAGTACGAGTAAAAAGTGAGTGGGAAACAAGTTGTATAAATTTTTATTTAAAATACAACATCAAAGCCGAATTTAATTTTTTTATGATAAAATATTTAGAAAAAGGTGAAAACTAAGATTTATTGCCAAACGGTTCCTTAACGTTTAACCTAAAAAAGGCAAAAATGGCATCAAACTCAGAAAATATCTCGTCCAAAAAAGGCAGTCTGTTTGGACAGTATTGTGGGGACAACCACTCTAATTGCTGCCACTGCCAAATGAACAGCAATTGTTGGACCATTTTTCGAGGCACTCAAAGAATCATCACAACTACTTTTTATATTTTAAAAAATAATTTCTAATTTTAAATTTTTAGTTTATTAGTAATAAGATATATTATTACATAATTATATAATTTATTTTAAATTATCTATTTAAAAGGTCTTTTCTTTTTTGATATATATTATGTCCACTTAAAACAGTTTTTCATGAATTAATGAATTTTCTTATTTTTTCACGAGATCTGATATCAATATTGGAGACCGACTAATCTAGGTTCATACCGGATAGGGATCCATTTAGTAGTAACTATTTTTGTAGACTACACACAAGTCCACATACTAAACGTTTAATGCAAAGAAATTATAACTTAAGATATAAAGGAAAAGTAAATTAGTCAAAAGAATTTAGATAAATTTTTATAAAAGAACATATAAAAAATAATACGATAAATAGTTTGAAACAGAAGGAGCATGCAGCAATTTTTCAGTAGCGAAAAAAAGAAATGTTAATAATGGTTTGTTAGTGGGAAGAAAGGGATAATGGTTTGACATGTCTAACAGTAGATATTGATTACTTCTTCTATCTTGAATAATAATAAAGAAAGACCACTGAAAATGCATACAAATTTTCAACCACCACTTTTATAAAAGAGATGATATATAATACTGTTTTTGAGAATTAAGTCACAGAAATGGCATGTCACTATCACAGATTTAGAAGTTTGTTTTTCTGAGAATATAAGCTGGAAAAAAAAAAAAGTAAGACGCCGAAAACACAGTAATATATAAACATTTTTAGCATATTTATGAATTTGGTAATATTTAAATTACGTATTATTTTTAGAGAAAATTAGTTGATACGATGGTGGTACTTATGAAAAATTTCAAAGCACAGCAACATTATGTGTTATTATAGTAAATATACAATAATAACAACTACTTGTGTATTTAAATATTCTAACAATTTCTGTTTAAAACATATACAAGTAAAATCTAATATTGTATTGCATAATTTTTTTCTTCAAAAAAGGACAACTTATTTAAATTACTGCGTGAGTATTTTGCCAAAGGAGAAAAACATGTCCCCATCCCACATATATGTCTATTACTTTTACTGATTTTAATAAATAGGTAGTGGGCAGTCTAACCCCACGCTTGAGTAGAAATAAAAAGACATATCATAGGGTAGAGTAGTGATGAAATTATTTCATCCTTAATTAAAGATATCGAGTTTGAATTTTGGGTACAAAAAAGTTTAGGGAAAATTGTATATAATAGCAAATTATTAATTCAAATTAAATGCTATAAATATACTTTGATTTAATTGTACCCTATAGCAAACTATTGCTATTTTTGCCACTCTCCCTGGTGGAATCTCGCTCGCCACTCTCGTTTGGTGGCAGTCTCGCTCGCCTCTCTCGCTTTTTATACGAACACAAATGTATAAAATGTATTTGTGTTTGTATAAAGCGAGAGGAAATTGTATATATACATATATTTTCGTTCCCCTCTCTCCCCTCTCCCAGATCTCATCTCGCCACTCTCCCAAATCTCGCTCACCACCCTCACCTCTCTCGCTTATACAAACAGAAACGAGATGTATAAATTGCGATTCTGTTTGTATAAAGTGAGAGAAAATTGTATATACGCATGCAAATACATATATCTTCGTCTTATACACTTATAATTATACAATACAAATATTTCCCTGCCTAATTTTCTTTTGCCTTTCTCTCTTTCTCGTTTTATACATACACAGATTATACAATTGATCTTTTGTATACAACTGCTTTCTTTTGTATATGTATAGCGAATTATACAACTGCCTTCTTTGTATATGTATAGCGAATTATACAACTATTTTTTTGTATATGTATAGCGAATTATACATATATATGTTTGCTATGGAGCGCAATTATGCAAACTTTGCTATAGCATACAAACATGAATTTTGTGTTTGCTATATGTGAAAGTAGCTCAAAAAATTATGTTAAAAGCATCACCTCCAAATAGACCTTGCAATACATGATTCAAATTTAATAGAAACTCTAAAAAAAAACACATATCATAAAAGCACACTTCCAAGTTCTAACAGTAATTGCGGCTTTTATCCCGTCCCCTTATTTTTCTCTAAACCAAAATTTAATTGAATCAAATTCTATTCCAAATACTCAAATATCGTCGGCGGAGCTGGCTATATATATATAAAAAAAAATAAAAAAAATTAAAATCTCTTATAAATATTGGATTTTCATGGAGACTAAAAAATATATTAAGTAAGAATTGATCCCTTGTCTTTTAGGTTAAGAATTCAACTTTCAACCAAGTGTAATATTTAGCTTTCTTATAATATGGGTGTCAGAAGATAATATTATATATATCAATTTCATAAAATATATACATAAAATATCTAATTTTACGGAGAGACCACCCGTTCAGGTGCACCATAATTTAGGCTACAATTTTTTTCACGATAAGAAACTGCTATAGAGATATTTTTTTTTCAAGATATGTATTGAAGTAAATAGTTAGTTCATTAAGAAATGCGTCCAAACTAAACACATTACTTATTTTGAAAGGGAGAATATATATCCTGAATCTTTTCATTGGGACCATGAAATGTTATCCTATATAAAGCCACTAAGCAATCGACAACTAGATCAACTATCGATCGACAACTAGATCAACTTTCGTTTTCGTCCACAATAAATTTTCTTTATCAATATGCATGTACAGAATCAACAAAAGTCCAGATATTTATATATAGACGATAATATACATTGTTCTTTACCATATTTTATCATATTTTAATTTTATATATATTCCATTTTTTGATATCTTTAGATGTTGGCAGAAAAAGTTTCACACCCTAGTTGTAGTTAAGATTGTTCTATGTACCACTTTGCAACAAAGTTAATATATATAGTCCCATCAAAGTTCAAAATTGACAAAATTGGAAATACTTATGCATCAGTATCAATTCTCATGGCCCACTATATGGGGTAAAGATGATTGAATTAAGCTGTAGGGTTTTGACACGTTAATTTAGAATATAGTTTTTTTTTTTTTTCCAAAGAGTATATGATATATCGTTCATATTTATTAGTACTATATATTATCAACGGTCCACCGCCCCATTTACATGTCCCCATATTGATCACTACTTTTAATGTAAATGGGCTTCAATTGGATGGATAAGACATGTGTGTCGATGATTGCTTTGACATTTCTGGCTTAGGTTCTCCATGTTTCTTGGCAACTTGCACTACTTTGCTTTCTATGGTTATTGTTGAGTTCATATCGGTGGAGCGAGAAAAAATTGAACTCTTTATATGGTCATGATTAATTTTAATTTACTTATGAGTTAGTTTTTTTTTTTAAAAAAAAAATAATTAGGTTCAAGGTTTATTCTATATAGTATTAGAGTCAGACTCATCACAATATATTGTTTATCGATGTTGGGCTCCATTAAGGGCAGCTCAAATATATGAATGGCCTAAAACAAAATTTGAATGAAGGCCTTAAATTTTATTTTAATAAATTAAGAAGTTTACTATAATCAATTCATTTAATATTTCTTGAGACATAGTATTCTACATTTGTCAAACATCTATTAATTCTTTAATTCCTCATATATGAAAATTTTATATTTCTACAAATAATACTCAATATTATTCATAAAATATATTTATAATCTATTATTGTTTTTAAAAAAATGAACTCCTTAAATTTGGAGGCCTAAGACAATTGCCTTATTTTTTTAGTCTGTTGAGCCACTCCTGGGCCACATATTAAATTGCCCTTACTCCAGATATTCAGCCTTGGACGTGAGACAGCGTAATGAGTCCCACATCACTGGATAAGGAGAATTTAAACTCTTTATATGGTTTCTACAATCTCTCCTTATAAATTAGTAGTTTTTTTTTGGGTTGAATTAGTTTCAAGTTCGAGCTATTAATGTGTAAAGTGAGGGATAACCATTGATAGATAATTTACTCTCTAGTGCTTTAAAACAACACCATAATTAAACATACAATAGTACGTAGGACATCTAGTTCGTGAGATATTTGAGCAATATTTTTATATAAGTTCTGCAAAATTTGTGATGTTAATAGGTATACAATCATTGTTTTTGTTACTGTATATGGTAAGTTTGTAGGATGTGGAAAGGGTAATTTCTAGTGGTTCCTCTATTTGGGACATCAAATGTCATGTCAAAATTTGAAGTATTGACTATATAAAAACATGATCAAGAGTTCTAAACTTATAACATAATTAAACAATAATTGTAACACGAGTAGCATATCAATTAGGTGGGATATCTGAAACAAATATTACATAATATAAAAAGATCATCATAGAGATAAAACACAAATCTTAATAGTCGTCTACTTTTATTAGGGACCAATACATTTTTTTGGATTTTACTTAAGGCTCTCCTAGAGTAAAGAATTTTTATAGCAGTGTTGTCCCTAGTTTATTTGCCTCTTTGTAGACATCGCTGAGCCTTTACTTGTTGAGTGACTATACCCTTTTTTTTCCTTTTTCTGGCCGTGTTGTCCGAATCAGCTTTTGCGCACCTTAACTGATTTCACGGAATACTTGTCATCTCCTACTAGGAACATGTACCATGTAAATGGTAATAACTTTGAGCACCAAGACTAGAACAAATGAAAAGATTTACCGAGTGTTTTTGTCTTCGCGAGATCTCATTACTCTCAACCACTTCATTGACCACTATGCCAAACGTAATCCTTGGATGCCGAGTGACTAAACTTACAATATCTTACATGAAAAATATTATGTACAAGACTTAAAAGGGGTAAAAGTTTCTTAGAATTTATAACCCTAGTATGTAATACACTAATTACATATAATCTATTTAAAATACTCACGATGTTTCGTCTGGCAATCTTTTATATCAGTATAGATATCGAATAACTTTGTTAGAAGAAGAAAAAAAAGGTCATTAGCTTCCAAGATAAATATAGGTCAAAGCCTCCAACAAGTTGATAAAGGAAATAAGTAGGAAATTAAGTGATAGCATGCATTGCCAAAAGATAGAAAGGTATGTCAGAATAATTATTGAAGAGTTGAAGTCTTAATATAATGTAGGTCGCTATACCATAGAATGCACATGCTTTGTTGCAGGCTACCATCTCTCCACCCACCCACCCCCCACACCCAACTTGTTGCCTTCTTTAAAGATATTTACACAGGATTTGTTATGCACCTTATCTTCATCTTTCTAAAAACAATTCACTCATACTCCAATAACATACTCCCTCCGTCCCTTTTTAGTTGTCCACTTTAGAAATGACACACAGATTAAGACAACAATGATTAGCACAGTGAAGTTACAATTTTACCCTTATGACAACTTTTCACTTCAAAATTACAACCACTTATTTGAATTCAAGTGAAATAAATTGGAGGGAAACAACATACACTTTTACAATTTTCAAGAAGTGTAAATAAGGGTATAATAGGAAAAAATTTGTTGTCCTTTCTTGATTTGTCAAAATGGACAACTAAATAGGGACAACTAAAAAAGGAAATATGGACAAGTAAATAGGGACGGAGGGAGTATTCAGTATAATTTTATAAGTGAAGTTTGAGAAGGGAAAGACGTATGTACGTAAACAATTACCCTTATCTTTATAGAATAGAATGATTATTTCTGATAAGACAATATAAAAGTTCTTTTAGAAACTCCCTTTGTTTCGATTTGTTAGTATACTTCTAATCTTAAACAAAAGATATGTATCACATATCAAGATTCTTTAATCTTATGATCTTAAACATACACGTCATATGAAATTTGAAACAAATTAAAAAAGAATGTAAGACAAATAAATTAAAATAGAGGGAATAATATTTTATTTTAAAAATATAATCCGTTTTAGTTGTGATAGAGTGGTTAAAGTTCCATATTGATTAGGAAATAGACAGACGATCTGCTAATTACGGTATGGATTTGAACAATCCTCTTTTCATAAGCTAGCTTTTTGAGGTTGAGTTATACCGTGAAAAAGGGCATGAATCAGGGGCGGAGCCATTATAAAGAATTTGGGGATTCTAAATTTCCTTTAGATCTGTCAATCAATTTTGTTAGGGGTTCACAAACTAATATACATATATATTTAATTAATTTTCTAGTACAAATAGAAGGTCTACAAAAAAGCTAATAGATTCATCTGAACTCACGAAACTCCACCTAGCTCCACCTCTTGCATGAATGATGAAAAAAGAAGGGGAAATGGTGTGACAAATCTTGAAAGATATGGAAAATTGGAAGGGGGCACGAGTTGATGTAAAATGAAGAAAATGATTTTTTGTTTTAGCAGGAGAAAAGGAAGTTGTGGGAGGTGAATTGTTCAACTTGAAGTGTACTCACCAATTAAAATCAAAACTCAGAAGATACTGATAACAACCAAGATCTTGAATGATTGGAAAATATGATACTATCCTTCCATTCATGTCAGTCCACTATTTTACTTTACTCTAACTAATTTATTACTGCGCCGCACTTTGTTTTTTTACCTCCCCTTGTAGGAATTCTCAAACGGAAAATATTGTTATACTATGAAATTAGAGTTGATTTAGGCTATATATGTAGCCATTTCAACCAATGAAAAAAAATTGTCAATATTTTTCAATATCAAATGCTATTAGGTAGTTGAATGACTTCTCTCTTCCTAATTAGAATATTTATTGATTTCGAGTCTTTAATTTAGATAATACTCTCTTTACTTCACGAAGATAGATATATAATGTGTATATCCTATTTTCTCCAAATCCACTTTTCAGACCACACTAGTAATGCTATTGTTATTATTGTAGATTATAGTAAAGAAGAATTTTATTAGGTAAATAAACAAATCATTAGAGAAACAAACAAAAGTATAAATTTGATTAGAATTAAGCAAATTGGATTATAACTCATTATTTACTCTATTTTAATCTCATCTATTTCAATCCATTTTAACCTTACTTAATTTAATATAATCCGGCCATTTGACATCCCAATGTAGAATGTCAAATTAGCGGTTAATTGAGTTGCGTTAAGACTTGTTCAAAAGTTATTTGGGTTGAAATAGATTGGACAAAATAAGCGAAAAATTGGGACACAATTCAATTTTTCCAAACTTAAAATTCTTTATTTATTTTAATGTATATTAAATAACAAAAATATTTTTAAAATATTAAAACAAAATTTTCTGATGAATTAATCAGAACTCCATAGTTAAAAAAGACAATTAGTTGACTTTTTTTATCTTATAATTAACAATGAAAAACAGGGGAGCCTCTTGTTTCTTCCATTCAAGGGGATGGAGTGAAGGTAAATGAGATGACAAAAAATCAATGGCCATTTTAAGACAAAAAGAAATTAGGCAGTCACACCAAATTAATATAAGTTGTTTTGATTAAGTGCTTTAATAAAGAAAAAATATGTGTTAATTAATTACAATTAAATATAAGGACTTTCTATTGAAATATAAGATATGCATGCATTGACTTATTATGAATAAAAATAAGTTTTTATTATAATTTTTCTTCAATTTTCTTTAAAAAAATAGTAAGAATTTTAGTAAATCATCTTATTATTAAGAATAAAATGAAAAATACAAATATAGAATCTATTATTAATTTTTAAAACACACTAAAAAAATATCACTTAAAATAGGATAAGTAAAGGGAGGAATTTCCCATCTCACCATAGTAGTAGCATGTATAAGAAGAGGCAAAGGTCCATCTATTGCATCAAAAAACCATACAAGAAAGGTTCCTGAGTGAATTTAGCACAACACTCTACAACAAAAATAACTTTTAGCGATAATAAATAGACACATTAATAAAGAGTGCTAAAGTCTTTAACCGCATTAGTTAAGTGCATTAGATTCAATGTCGCTAAAGACTTTAGGGATATATACAAAAGAGTGCTAATTGCTGCTAAAAATACATATTTAACGGCAATTGAGCTATTGCCATTAATTAATTACCGCTAAAGATCATTTTTTATGTAGTGACATGACAAATAGGAAAACATCGCAGAAAGTATTTTAAAAAATTGACCTTATTATTACGATAAATCAAGTTATTAAATATTTTGAATAAATTTCTAATCTTTGTTATCCAATAAAAACCTAAAATTCTTAATAATAAACCAAAATTCCTTATACGATTAGTTACAAAATGCTTTTTGAGTACACATATATATAGTCAAACTAATCAATATCCATATAAATTGATTTAAATATCACAATTAATAAAGAAAATTAATTTCTAAACTCAAATAAGCGACGGTAATATGCTACAATGCATGATTTAGTTTTTGATTTTTCATTCAATATCACATTCATTTTAAAATTCAATTAAAATATACATTTACTATAAATTTTTTACCTTCTAAACCAGTTCATGTTCAAGAACTCGAAAGGTGAAGGTGAACATGGAAACCACCAAATCATGTTGTTTTATGGAAAATTTGAGATTTTATCTCATGATAAGAAATCAGCGTGAAATTTCATATCACGATTGTATTTCCAAACGCGTACTAATTCATATGAGTGGAGTTTGTTAAGAAGTTAAGAGTGGATGTTGTTGTCCTTTTACCTAAACACTAGTCGTGAAAAACTGTTATAACAAAATGGGGATAGTACCGTTTTCTTTTCTTTATTTACCAATAATAACCTTTCCCTGAATCTTCACTTCCTTGCTCCTATTTTTTCCTATAAAAAGACCCCTCACTACTGCTACAACTCAATAGGTTAAACCCCCAAATATCTATCTATCTATCTATATAATATTTCTTCTCTAGCCCCAAATATAGCCCTAACACCCTTTCTCTTCCCCCAAACCCAAAAGTTTGTTTACTTCTTTGTATTTGATTTTTAGGTTATATAATTGAAATTGATAGGAAGAAAGGTTGGTGATAATTGTTGACAGAAGATAGAGAGCACTAATGATGATATGCTAATTTCATTCAATTTGGGCAGCAAAAGCATCAAACTTCATTTGTGCTCTCTATGCTTCTGTCATCACCTTCGCCCTCTTTCGTTTTTTTTCTTCGTATGTATATATAATATATAGTCAAATACATACACAAATCTGTGCAAAAGAAGAAGCTAGGTTGTGTGTATAGGTTTTCGAAGCGAAAATTATTATATAGAGTGTTAATTCTATGGGTCATGAATTTGTATGATTGTGAAGACTACTTTTGATGTTATTTCTTGCTTGGCAATTTTGTCGATTAGATCTGAAAGTGTTGTTAGATTGCTCAATTACTAACACTATTTTGTGAGTTAAATTATGCCTTTGCAGCTATTGATAGACGATCCATACCTAATTTTGTGATTTTAGTTATGTGTATGCCTTTGCAGCTGTTGGTAGACGATCCAAATCTCCAGGGACTCAACGAAGGATACTTCATGTTGTTATTAAGCAATGTAATTAACCCTCTACTCTTTCTCTTAATTATACTCTTTGAATGGTAGTTTAAAGTAATCACAGTTGGTTTAGTTATTTGGATTATGTAATCCTCTTTGAAGCTCGACAAATAGTTTAAACAAAAGTGTTAAACTTTTACTTAGCTTGTTTGCCTTGAGAGATTAACTACTTACTATGTCTTAATTTTTTCCTAAAGATTGGATTAAGTTTATGCTTTGTCTACACTATGTTGTTTGGACTCTCCAAAAATGTTATCTAATCTCATCGGATTCTCCAAAAATGGACTATTTTTTAGTATGCAACACACATAGTTTGTGAATATTTTTGAAGAGTCCGAGCAATATAACTTTTACATTTCTTTTGATGGATATGTACTCTAAACAAATAGGTACCATTCGTTCTATGGCATATGATAATAGAACTTTGTAGGGCTAAAAGATCATGTCATGTTTAGGAGTTAATATATTCACATGTTACACCAAACATAAATATGGTGTGACAAACTGGAAAAACTTTATCTCTGAATAATTAGTTAATCATAGTTTTATGGTTATAATCACATGGAAAGTGTTTCTTCATCATTAGAGTTATAAATTGCTCAAGATATGTAGAGATAAAAGTGTAGTTAAAAAACTAAACTAAAGAAAGAAGGCAAAAGAACGGAAGAATTCAACATATTTTTGGATAAAAAAGTTAAAAACAAGGGCCAAAATCTTCAATTTATGTCTATTCCATTCCTAGTTAGAGATAGTATTTAATGTCATTCAAAATAGATAATTATATATTCACACCCATATAATTGGTAAACTTAAATTGATTTTCAAAATGTTTTGTATCTTCTCTCAAGTCTTTTATACATTTATTGTGATATATATTATGTTAGTTGTGTTATTTCTCATCATTCTAATAAAAAAAACATTAGAGATGTGACATTATATAAATAGGGGAAGATGCACATTATTTTGTGTGAGAAAGTTCATAAGTACTTTGTAATTGGAATATCACTAGTATATATGGATGTTACTCAACTTGGTCTTTGTGTGTTTTAATAATAATTTTGAACATTCCCAAGACATGCAGTACACAGTGGCAGAACCAAAAGTTCTGATGAAAAAACATATATTTCCAAGGAGTCTCATAAGTAACACTTAATTTACAAGTAATTTGTTTTGATAAGAATGTTTATTGGTGTAGAAGATTGGAGGTATACAGTAAGGGACTAATGAAACTGAATTATAATAATAATCATTTCAATTGATAATCTATGAATTAATTCATATTGTCATTACAACATGGAAAATTTTACAAATGATTTCAAGTTTTCACATACAAAACTTTGAACTTTGTTTTCATGTCCATCTTGTTTCAATAAGGGGAAATAAATAATCTTTTTTTTTTTGAGATATGGGTAACTTAAGGGGAAATAAATAATCTTTTTGGAAGGCATTTCAGCAAGAGGACTAAAAACACAAATTTTAACTTCAAAATACTCCTTTTCAACATCAATTTTAAATACTATTTTTCTTTTAAAAAATATCAACCAAATAATTTCCTGAACTTCTACAAAGGAGAAGGTTTAAATTGTAGTTCCTTCGTTTCAAAATAAGTGGTGTTTTGGCCTGTTTATTTTGTTTTGATAGGAATTGATTTTATTCTTATAAAATTACTCTTGTTTTAATACATGGAATTGTACATCATTATAGAATCACTTATTCTTCAAGGCATTTAATTAGGGGTAAGTAGTAAAATACTCTTTATCTTATATGAATGAGTAGTTTCTTCAAGAATCAATATGTTCAAGCTAAAAACACCATTTATAAGTACTCTTTATTCTTTTCAATTACGAAATTCTCTGTGTTCAGCAGGTTCAATCTTGATCTGCACTATAATTATTATTATTGAGATTGTTTATATCACATTATTTTATTTTAGAGAAGCTAGTTAGGTACCTGATTTCTTAACTAAACTAATGTCCTCAACTATTTTTCCCTATAGAGAAGGTGAAAAAAAAAGGATCATTTCAACTAGATATGACAAAAGTAAACTTTTTTTCGTTAGTTAATAATATAATTGATAGATATGAAATTGATCATTTATAAAAATATATATCTTCCATAACATTTTTCGAAGACTGAATGTCTCAGTCTTGGATGTTTATATTTTTGGAGATTATAAGTTTTATGTTCCCTTCTTTTCTTTGTTCTTTTGTTGTATGGTGAATTAGATATGATAGTTGTCAAGCCAAATCGCTCAACAACAATGGCAAATATTAGTACTGCAGAAAGAAAGTGTAATGACTCGTTTGATTGGGGAATAAGTTAATCAGAAATTAATTTTTTCAAAAATAATTATTTCAAAATTGTTTTTTACTTTATATATTTAAAAATAGTTCTATAATCTTGCGATAACTAATATCAAAATAAGTTATTTCGTAATTTTATCTCAAAAATGATGAACTTATTCTAAAGTTCATTTTGGAATAAGTTATTTTCTTTATCCCTTGTACTAAGAGGGTGTGTTTGAATTGATTTAAAAGTTGGTCAAACCTACTTTTAAATCAATTTTTGATTTCTGAAAGTGTTTGACAAAAATAAAAAATAATTTAAAATAAGTTATGAAGTATCTGGCAAGTTAAAAAATAACTTGAAATAAGTCAAAAATCAAAAGTTAGTCTCCCTTAGTTTTTTATTTTTCGACTTAAAAGTTATTTATATTTGACTTTATATATTTAACTTTAAAATATATTTTTTTAAATCAATCCAAACGGATTCTAAATAAGTTTGGACTATGATAAATGAATTGAACACATAAAAGCAGTTCAAAAGATGGCCAGCTGAATTTCAGGCTACGTAAGGTGTGACAGTTTATTTTTTCTTTTGTAGTCAAACATATTAAGTTGGCCGAAATTTTCGGAACGAAACTTTTTCCAAAAAGAGCTCTTTAAACAAAGATTTGTTTATTTATTTCAGTAAACATGTATATTGACTAAATTCTGTATTGACTTTATTATGTCAAAGTAAAATATACCGTCAAACCTTTCTAGTAATAATATTGTTATTTGTCCGAATATCTTTTTTACTGTCATAACAAAATATTGTTAAGAAAGATATAGAGTATAATGTAATATCAAAAGTATGTTTTTAAGAGAATTTTACCATTATAATGAAATATTATTAAAGAGATGTTTTTCTGTGTATTAAATAAATATATGCAAGTGTTTATATTAAAAGAGCTTATTGACTATATATTGTCCAATCTTTTGGGACAACAAAGCGTATATATTTAATTGTTTAATTATGTTTCTCAATGAAATTACAAAATTTATTTATTTTTAAATATAATAAATACACAATTCAAATGAAAAAAGAAATTAAATATAAGAAAAAAGATAAAAAATTAATAAAAATAAAATTATTATTTGATTAAAATAAATAAATATTATGTTTGCTAGTGATGATAAAGATGGTCCGTAGCAACGGTGGTGGTGATGATTGATGCTCGTTGTAAGTGATGTGTGATTAATGACAATTGGTACGTGGTAGTGATAGTTGTGATTGTAATTAGTAGCTAATGTTAGTAGTAATGACTATATTATGTATAGTGGTCAATGATGTATTGGTAATTGTGATGTTGAATGTGATTAACTAGGTGGTTGATGATTGTGCATGTGAAAATTATTCACACAAAAATATCTTTTAATAATTTGTGTAAAAGTTTTGTTTAGAAAATACTTAATTCTCAATATAAAGAGACGTTCTTAATTTTCTAAAACTTATATCATTCAAAGTCTCTATCATGTGCAAATAAATGAGGCCTCAGCTACATTAGAGAACAAAAATAGTGTCACTTTCTGTATAATGAATGAACAAAAAAGAGTTATTCCTGTGGTGTGTACCTTTAAGTCCCCCATTCACATCTTTTATGACCATTCCACAATCGTAAAAGGTAGTGCTAACTGATTTGGAACTATTCATCACACATTCTATTAGCCTAAACAAAACAAACAAACAAAACAAAACCCCAAAAATGAAGCACCACACATACCCTCAAGCCCTAAAGGGGCCACCAATATGTCTCTCTATGTTTTTATCCTCTTTTTTCTCTTCATTATTTCTTTCATGGAGCACTTCTGTCCACATTATATATATATGTATATCTTTAAAAACTTTTTTCTAAAGTCTCCCTTCATTACATTAATTTTTATGTGTCTTAGTTTTGACTAAACACATCTTTTAAGAATATAGTATAGACTTTAGAATCTTAAAATTTTAAATTAAACATGCATATTATGTATTAAAATGCTTAAATCTTGTGTGATAGTTTTGAACACGTAAAATTTTTAGTAATTTAATTGATTGACTCTAAGTATTTACCTTGTTTATGAAAGTTTGATTCTCAACCTTGTAATTTCTTTTTTCTACCTTCAATTTTTTTTAAAAACTAGTCATAAATATTTTGCATAAAATTTTAAAAAGTAAGATAGATAAATTGAATAGTAATATATATTTGAAACTATTATTAGGAATTTTGAAGTTTCTATTATTTGAAAAGATACAAACAGGATAAAAGGAAAAATAAAAGACATGGAGAAGATAGAATTGTATGTCCCTACATGTCAAATCTTATTAGTACAAATGGAGAATTCCACGTCCATTAGCCAATCAATAGTCGAAAGGTGTAACCTCGTATTATGACTTCTCATCATATCATTAACCTACATTAATTACTCATAATTAATTCTTGTACTATCACCAATGACCTAACTATTTGTATAGTGATACCGACTGACATAAAATTTAAGATACTTTATTTATAAATTGTTTTTATTAAAATTAAGTTATTTTTAATGCGTAGTAGAAAAGTAACAATCTTTACTAGAATAAAAAATAAAACGTGTCACATAAATTAAGTAGAGAGTATGATTTTACTGGCGAACAGAAAGCTTGCGTCGCTATCTTTTTCTGTATTGAGAAGCCAAAGATTTTATTAAGGAATATCATAGTATAATTTTTTTTAAAAAATATTAGTGTATTTTAACCCATTATAAACAAATAATGTCTCTTGTTTCTGTTCAGATTACTAACTCTACTTGTAAGAAATTAAAATTATCTGTTCTTCAGGCTTGATTAATTACTTGTAGCTAATCACTAACACATTAACACACAAATACTAAAAGGGGTTTTTGTAGGGTGTATAATTTTAGTATTATTATTTATTGACGGTTTGATTTGTTATGAGTGTATTAGAATAAGAATATTACCCTAACCAAATAAGGGATTAATAAATAATATATCAAAACTAATAATATATGTATTATTTTTTCTAATACCTTCTACTAAATGACCCTAGCGCGGAAGAATAATAAATCTACGGCATAAATAATCATAATTTAAAGAACCAGTTTCTTACCTGAAGAAGAGTATTGGTGAAACTATCTGATGAGAAGTGAGCGTTGAACTTCATTTTTTCTTGTTAAGGTTCTTTTTCATCTTCTAAAAACATTATTGTTGATGATATTATTTCAGGTTAGATCATCATGAGTCTGAAAATGGAACAAGGAAAAGGAAGTGAAACACTCATGAATTGAAATGTGGATGTTAGTTCCTCAATTTGTGTGGATAAGAATTAATTAATACTCCCTCCTTTTACTATTTTACTTTATCTATTTTGAACTTTGCATGTCTCTTAAGAAATACTAATGATTAAACAAGAAAAAAATAATTTTCTTGTTAATAATATATTCAAAGTGACAAATAAAAATTTATTTCTAAAATACTGAATAAGTAAAAATAGACGGAAAGAGGGTAGCAATGTTAAAGAGACATATATGGGGATTTGTGCCAAAGCAAAAAAGGAAAAGGAGTTTTTACTGCTTCGACTTGTCAACAGGTACAGTTGCAATTTCTGCTATTCCTCAGTCTACTTCCCTAATAACTAGATATGTAAGGCTTCATATATAACCCTTGTCCCTCACTTTTCGTTCAATTTATGTGAATATGTTTGACTTATCCAATAACTTAAGATAAATAAATAAAAAAAGAAATCATAAGTTTAATGTTGTTGAACATTGAAATGTTATCTATTTAGATATTTTAGTACATTATTGGAGTAGTAGCAATTTTAGCAAACCATATCCAATGAGGGTAAACTTTTTGTGTTCAATGAATATATTTCTTTTATCTATATACGAAGAATACAGGATATACGGAGGTGGTCCTAAAAGCCTATTTTACAAACACTACAATATAATAGTAGTAGATAGTCAAAAGCAAGTGGAGCATAAATTTCAACTTTCTATAATGTGATTATCAAGTGGACAGCCAAATGTATCATAATTCAATGCACAAACAAACATCAAAGGGTCATGTGGGACAATGTTGTGTACATGTTCGTGCATTTTCATTTAAAATAAAAGTTTGAATTATATGATCATTTTATATGTACAAACGTATATAGATGATAAAAGAGTGCACACTTTTATTAAATATCGTTATTTTAGATTTCTGATATATCTCCTCATATATGAGTATAAGACATATTCTAGATTAATTCGTATATATTCTACTATCATGTTGATTTATGTGGTCAAAGTTTACTAGAGAAAATATATATTTTTTTTAATGTCTTGAATGAAGTGGACACAAAAGCCCGCTTTGGAGTGGACTGTGGAGGAAGCAAGTCCATGTTAGTTGGTTATGGGCCTATTTAGTTGGGTAGGTTAGAAAATGAAAGAAGTAGTTATCATTGCCACAGTCGAAACGACATTTTCGGCTCTGTATGTATGTAGGCAACACATAGCAAGTGCGTGTATTCAAAGCGATGGAGACATATGTCTGTTCGAATGATGTAACTCGTTTCATTTGCAGGGCCGGCTCTTGCCTTTGTAAAATAAGGCTTATGTCTTTTAGGGGCCCTAAATTATTATCAAAAATAAATTAGTATGTGTTAAAATTTTATAGAAAAAATTGATTAATTATGAGAAAAAATAATAATATTATTTTACCCATTTTGACATCTTTTATACTTTGTTAAAAATAAGAATTATTAGTGAAAAGTGTTGAACAAAGTGAATTACAAATTCTTTTTTATTTGTTTTTAAATGCTAGTTTCAAACATTACAATAAGACGAGAGGGAGTTGCTCGGATGGTAAGCAACCCTCACTTCCAACCCGAAGGTTGCGAGTTCGAGTCACCAAGGGAGCAATCTACTTGTTTGAGACCGTTAAAAATGTACACGACAACAACATAAATAAATTTTTTTGAGACAATCTACTTGTTTGAGGTCAAACGTTCACCACTTTTCGTTATTGTTACTTTGTTACTCTAACAAAATTTATAGAAGGAGAAAAATAAATTTGAAAAAACAGCAAAATAATATTGTTGACCCTTTTAGAAATTCATTCTTAATTAAATTGCTGCTCTGAAGGCCCTTCTAGATGCCTCATCAATGCAATTTTACGACTTTTTCAGTAATATGTATGTATAATTGTTGCATTATGAAAGTACAAGTAGATCAAAATTTTAGATTCTAGACTCATGTTAAAGAAATATTCTGGAACATTAAAAAATTAAAAATGAGTCTAACCTAGATAACTCAAACGCTCAGCAATGACTTGGGACAAGAAGGACAACAAATCTATATTAATAGACATATCTTTTGTAGCTTAAGTATTACTTTTATTTAGAGCAAGTTTTGTTTCATATTCTTCAAATTAAGCTTGTCAAAAAATAGTCATAACTCACACCAAAAATATTTAGAAGAGCCTAATGAGAAGGAAAAAAAAGAAAAACATTAAAAGGACGAAATCTTTGTCCAAGTGAGATCATATACATACCAAATGAAAAATAATCAATACAATTTTAAGGAGACAACAAAACAGCGAGAAAAAACATGCATTAAAGGGAGTAAACTATGAGATATCCAATGATGATAACAAATCATTTTAACTAGAAAAGTTCTTAGGTTTTGAAATAACATACCTCAAAAAATTGACTAACACCTCGATCAACTTTCAATCCTTAAAGTATTCATAATATCCACTGATAAAATTTAGTAAAAATAGATAACAACAACATAAAAACCAACAAATATGGGAATGCAAAGTTATTAACTCTCAGAGGATTTTCTTAAGAACACAAAATCTCACCCTTGTATGTGAATGAATGACATTGTTGATGAAGAAATTAGAGATTTATAAGAGGTTTTTTTTATTGTACCTTCAACAAATTCAGTAGAGTAAACTTTCTTGAATACTCAATTAACGTTTGTTATTTAATCTATACTAACAAATATTTGTAACAATAACTTTGCAGAAACATGAACAACATTACAAACATGTACTCAAAAATATCAATTAATAATATAAGCATAAATTAATGATTGTTAAAAACATACCAAAATCTATAACAACAGAATGGAAAAAATTGAGCTCACTGAATGCACAGTGTCCCCTTAAAGAAATTATTCCCCTCTAGTACCCGAGGTTTAAAGGAATAGATCCTCTCGGTATAGAACGATTCTATTCACCAGTGTATTGATACAAAAACAATGGTGTCAGTGAGTCATTCAACAGAAGCAAAATACACAAATATTTTATTGTCCATAAGAAGAAGTTCAAAAAAATTCGTTGCTTTAAAATGAGAGGAAATTTCTCTATTTATAGACAACAAAGGATAGTGTGAATAAATGCTTATTGTGTATTATCGAAAAGGTCACAAACCTTCGGAAAGGTCACAACCATTCATAAAAGTCACAATAAAAGTTGCAACTCTTCATAAAAGTCACAATTCTTCATATAAGTCACAATTTTTCATGACAGAGGAAGGATAGTTTTCGAAATAAAATAAATTAAAAGAGAATACTAATTTGTGGTGGCGCCATGTAGGCGGGTCTAGGGTTCTCTTTTATATATATATACTAGTAAAATTACATGTGCGAATATCACGGAATTTATAAAATAATACTTAAAACCTATTAGTCATTAAAACTAAACATTATATCATCTTACATACAAGATTACGTAGTAACAAACATTACTAATATAAAGGAAAATGAAAATTATTATATCATATCATTTATCCTTAATAACATAAGCATAAATTAATGACTGTAAAAATACATACCAGGATCTGTAACATAAGCAATGGTGCCAGTGAGTCACTCGACAGGAGCAAAGTACACAAATATTTAATTGTGAAAAAAAAAAAAGTTTAGAATTTTCGTTGTTTTAAAATGAGAGGAAATCCCTCTATTTATAGACAACAAAGGGTAGTGTGAACAAATGTTTATTGTGCCTTATCGGAAAGGTTACAACTATTTGAAAAAGTTGCAATCCTTCGGAAAGGTCACAACCTTTCATAAAAGACGCAACTTTTCATAAAAGTAGCAATTCTTCATTAAAGTCACAACTTTTCATAAAAGTCACAACTTTTCATAAAAGTCGCAACTCTTCATTAAAGTGGCAACTCTTCATAAAAGTCACAACTTTTCATGAAAGGGAAAGGCTAGTTTTGAAAATAAATAAATTTAAAAGTAATTCAGGTGTGTAATGGCGCCACGTAGGCGGGCCTAAGATTTTCTTTTATATATATATATATATATATATATATATATATGATATGATAAGCTAGAGTTTTTTCTTGATTATTTTGTCATGTGAAAACTTAAGTTGATAAATTAGCTTCTTCTTTTATTTCTTTTTGCTGAATTATAGAGCCGTTTTCAAGTAGCGTTCCATTGATATTAGTCTTACCTTTTAGTATAAAATAAGTAGGCTATATTGATTTTGATTTCTATAATAATAATAACGTGCTCAAGATTCACTTCATTGATTCTTCTGGAAGATAACATTGACTAATGAAATAGAAAATATAATAACAGGTCCACTTCCCAATCAGAAAAGATCGTGGATGCCTAATATATATATAATATTTTTCAGCATTTCCCACGATATAACAATTCTTTATGAACAAATTTTCTGTATGTTATATCATTTTTCATTAATGTTTTGCTCATAATTTCAAAGTATAACATTGTGCATTGAATTTAGGATTTAGTCCAATAAATTTGGTGTCCACTATAATATATACACAAATTGCAGAAATAACGCATATTCGTTGTACGATGGAAATATAAACTCGGTCGTAACGTCCAAAAAGTCTCTTAAATTTATAAACTACTTCAAATGGACTATAGAGGGGAATGCCATTTTTTTCTCCTTTTTGATGCAACGAATATATTTTTTTTGGGTGTTCGATTGTTGGAACTTGACTGCAATAGATTAAATAGAGTAAAAGATTAAACAAAGGTAATTTAAATCCTTTTAGTAAAACTATTTTAAGGGACATGCAAAAGTCAAACATGATAAATAGACCAAAAAGAGTATGAACACCTAATTAAAAAATACAAGTTGAATGAGTCGTCTTAGATTTTTCGATTTATGGAAGAAATAAAAATACTGTAGATTTTATTTTTATACTTGTGGTTCCATCATAGCACCTTCGTCATGAGACTATATTAATGCATATAAAGACTAGAGAGTAAAGCAAAATATTCAAACAAATTGTATCAGTCACAGCAAATTCTATAGATTTTTCATTGAAAAAATGGGAGAAGTGAAGTTGATAGGGTCATCAGGAAGCTTATTTTGCACCAGAGTAGAATGGGCTTTGAAGCTCAAGGGAATTGACTATGAATATATACAAGAAGATTTATTGAACAAGAGTGAGTTGCTCATCAAGTCCAATCCTGTCCATAAGAAGATCCCTGTCCTACTACACGATGACAAACCCGTCGTTGAATCACTTGTTATCCTTGAATATATTGATGAAACATGGAAAGGATACTCTTTGTTGCCTCAGGATCCTCATGAACGAGCTACAGCTCGTTTCTGGGCAAAATTTGTTGATGACAAGGTAAGATTTTCTTTCTTGGCATAATCCAATTCTTCATATTATAAGGCATACAAAAACTTAGCAGATTCCTAGACTGTTTTTTGTCACTTATGAGGTAGAGGTAAGGTCTGCGTACACACTACCCTCCACAGACCCCACTGTGTATGACTACACTGGATATGTTGTTGTACAAAAGCTAGCAGATATATGTACTAAGACAGTAACGTTCATAACTTAAATTATGAGACCATAAACATGATCTTCAGTCAACTGCAATCATATATATGGAACCATTTCAAGTAATTTGGTGTGAAGAATGCAATTGACAACAATTTAATGGTTAAGAAATAATGCTATACAAGTTAATGCATCTGATAAAATATCATAGACAAGAATAGCAAATTACTAAATGGTAGCTTTCTGATTGTGTTAATTTTCATGTTCAGTGTGTCATAGGATCATGGCAAGCTATGGCAATGCAAGATGAAGGAGAGGCAAAAGCAAAAGCTATAGAGTCAGTACAAGAATTGTATGCATTTATCGAGAAGCAGATTGAAGGCAAGAAGTTTTTTGGCGGGGAGCAGATAGGCTACCTGGATCTAGTGATGGGTTGGAAAACTCTTTGGCTCAGTGCCATGGAGGAAGTAGGAAATGTGAAGCTACTTGATCCAGAGAAGTTCCCTTCACTCCATCAATGGGCTGAAAACTTCAAAGAGATTCCTATTATACACGAAAGCATGCCACAACAAGAAACCCTAGTCAACTACTTTCAAGGTGGTCTAAACTACTTGCGTTCCCTAGAAACAAACAAACAATAAGTCTCCTTTTATGATTGTTAAAGTGTTGTGGTGATGTCCTATTCATTCTGTGTGCAACTCCTATGTTATGTGTCTGTTGCTAAGCCTTCTTTTCTCAGGTTTGTAAGGATAATTGATCTTTATTCTGGCGGTTTTATATTGAAGTTGCTGTTATATATAATTCACCTTTATGTAAGCAGACAACAGTCCCATTTGCAACATCAAGAGCAGATGATGTGTGAACCAAGATGAAACTGATGCCACCAATGATCTTGATTGTCCAAACATCATTGCTAACGCGCCTGAACCAAATGAGCCTGCTATAGTATTATTTCTACAAACCATAAATATATGCAAATAAGAACCTTATTCTATACTCTTGTAATCTAGTTTACAAAGATTTTTCAATCTAAGAGTAATACCTATTAACACACAAGTAAAATAACTGAAACAGTGAAGGAAGGGAATGCCTCCTATAATATTGACATTATCTCTCCTAGTTCCTTTACATATACCATACACTTCATAAATTCAGCAGTATAGTATTTCTATCCAACGTCATGTGCATTGGGAGAGTCAAACTATACATACATACAGAAGCTTTCAGGAATAACCAACACGTCTACAACGGACCCAGAAAGCTGTCCCTCCACTCCGTCCTCGAGCAACAGCTATTTCCTCGTCAATGTAAAACCAGATGAAAAATGGATCCTTATCCTTATTGCTAGGTTCTCTTTCCTCTTTTCCCTTAATACTGATATCAAAAGGATCGAATGGTCCAAGTTTTATCCGAAGCCTCTCAAATACGAAAGCTAGAATCCTATTCTTCCATGAAAATGGCCCTTCAAATGTCAAGAATCCAAGAGGCCCCAGGTAAACACCATTTTCAATCCTCTTCGCCTAGAATTTTATTCAAACATATTATTCATCTTAGGATTGAAAGAAGAAAGCATCTACACTCTGCAGTTAAATTGGAGTGCATCATCTGAACAACTAAAGGAAGCAGATATTTAAAGAGATAATGTAGGTTGCTTGTATAGCACAAAAAAATATATTTGAATAGCGGGTGTGCACTTGTTTATCTTTATCTTCTTCTCTTGGATTTGAAGTTAATTCCGAGCAGGGAAATGTACACTAAGATAGTCATTTTATAGAAGATCCCCAGTGTAACATTATATAACTAGATACACAATTTATAACTGACGAGAATTAGCTAACACCATAGGTCTCTATGAGATTGAATTATTTGATGTTATCTCATCTAACAGTTTACACAATTAGAAACAAAAGGATCTGTTATTCATGTTCATTGCTGTAGCACCCCCTGCTCTCACATGCAACAACCATGTAATCTGTCATTTGATCTAATCATCTCTCTACCATGGTAAATCCACAAGTTATACAAAGACACGAGTCTTGCTTATTTGGTTGCGTTCAGGAAGGAAATTGTAATCTGGATTTGTACCGACCATTACATGACACAAGAAGTAGGGAAGAGAGACAAAAACTAACAAACATAGTTATATCACCCCATTAAGAGTATTATTATTTAGCTGTTATCCAAAAGGTCATATGAATCATTACTCTAAGTCGTCGTTAGAATGCATATTCTCTAGTTTTATCTTCTAAATTAAGAGTAATTACCATAATCAGTGTTAAGAGACGGATAAAAAAGACAAGCAAAGCTTACAGCTGCATCAAATCTCTGTATGGCAGTAATTGGGAAATATCTACCTTGTCCTAATCCTTTCTGCAATATAAAGGTTTCAAGTTAAAATGAAGCATTGGACAATATAGGGAACTTGATCAAAGCATAAAAAACGAACGAAAATAAAAACCAGTTACAAACATCAGCTGTAAAAATGAGCATCCATGTCCTTCCAGGCGATTTGGTTCCACCAAGAGTTTCAAGAAACCTGGAGGAATCAATTTTTTCTCTCTCGATCACAGCCAAAGCAGCCAAAATCTCCTCTGCTGGAACCTTTCTTGTTTTGGCAGCATTTTTCAGTACTCTTACACTCTCTTCAACTTCCTAAATTAAAATTTTACCAACATAAATTCACACAACCAGTTGGAAAACGAAAGTGAATAATCCAACCAATCTAAAATGGTTTTTTTTTCTCTTATAATTCATTTAAATAACTAATAAAACTTTTTTCTTTCTTATGATTATTAGCAGGTAGGAGTGTCCATACTAGTAGGTAGGAGTGCATTGTCTTGCTGCCCTTACTAGTAGTCATAGGACAACTCTCGTAGTTTCTTGTTCTTCAATTTCTATTGCTATATATGGTTCCGTGTGTATTATTTTATTATTTTTATTACTATCTATTGTCTCTTGTACTTCCGTTACATCTTTATCTAGAATGTTTTGGTCTTGACTTGAGGGTGTATGAGATTTTCCCATCTCTACCTCACCTCTATGGTAAATTTTAGGTTTGGGTACACTCTACTCAAACCCTACTTTGTGGACTACAATAGATATGTTGATGTTGTTGTTATGATTATTAGGTAAAACATATCAAACAGAAAAATAAGTTTTTTTACGAGTCAATTTAGACCACGTATAAACTCAATCTTTAGATGAGCTCAATTGAGCTTTCACTACAACTCGTATAGTAATATTCTGGACCAATCTTACTTCAAAAATCCATGAGAAAGGGGAAAGGTGGAGTTATACCTGGTTAAGTAGTTCGTTTTCTTCATCTTGAATGAGAATGGAAGGTTGAGAATTCTGGTCCTTTTCGTCATGGATGGCTCTGGTTTTTAGAGCAGAGAATCTCAGAGGAGTTGGTAATTTGGAGTAATGACAGCAAGGGATTTGGAAAGTGCAGATTGAGGGATTGAGAGAAGATGTACCCCATTTCAAGGAGAAGAAGGAAGAAGATTGCAGCAGCATCTCATAAGTGGCTCTAGTTAATTGATAGACGCGCCCCTTCGTTTTCCTTCTTTTGTTTTTGCTTTTTTAACCTCCTAATAGAATGGTGCATCCACAAATTCAATACGTCTAAATTAATTAATTCCTATAATTTAATTGTTTATCACACATCATTTACTGCATTCTAACATACACTATTATCTTAATTTGACATCGGCCATAAGAAATAATTATCACTATCTTGACAATTATTTACCAACTTTAGACCATATTGTTACCTCTACCTCAACAAAGGTACGAGTAAGCTTTATGCACACCCCGATTTCACTGCATACTCTAACCTTAGACCAAGCAAGAAATGCATATTCCCAATGTGTGTAAGACAGATCGTACCGGTCACAAAAAAGGAAAGATGTAGCTGGAACTCGCGAGGATTAATGCCAAAAGACTAGAGGAAAGCTTGTTGATTTTATATACCGTAATAATATTTCTGCAAGATACTTTATATAATGTCCAAAAAATATAGGTCCTGGATTATATAAATATCAGCTCAATAAACTAATAGTCATAGTCAATGTCAAGAATTGAATAACAGATGTGCAGCACGCATGAACTTAAAGTTCCAATGCCAAAATTTTGTTTTAAGTTATGATGGCACAAGTGTTTAACCAAATAACCTCATACTGGATATCATTCTAGAAAACAATACATCATCGGATGGGGGTGAAAATAACAAAAACCAGAAACAACACCACGCTGTGGAAAACATCTCCACTAAACTGATGAACATTTATGTGTGTATCTGAACAAAGGACCAACTTCTGTTCCAATAAATGCTGCGGAGGACCACATGTTTGTGTTGCCACTGCTCTAGCAGGGTGCAATGAAAACCTTGTATGCTCAACTTTACTTACCTCTGAAAACACAATTCAAATAGTAAAGATACGTGTGAGTGATCATCGGCTTGAAACCAGATATCAAAAGCAATGGTCCACAAAACTACAACATCTAAAAATCAATGTTCAATACTGGATAATTCCTAAAATCTCACAACTCAAATCATGTTTATTTCCAAAAAACTTTTATGTGAAGTAGCAACAAAAGGAAGCAAGAAGTCCACCTTCTGAGTTTGCCTATGCTGTTTATGCACTATCAGCAACAGTAGGCAGTGCAGTAATTTTCCCCACAGCAACAGTTTTCCCTGCACAAATGACAGAAATTATGATCCTCCTATGTCGTGTGATGATACAGAAATAAAAAGAAATTTGAGGTTACAAACACAATGGTTTCTTACCTTCAGTGCGAAGAGTGAATCGTCCAAGTTGTGCAAAGTTGGAGAATTTCTCTACACATATCATATTATTCACCTGGCATGATAGTTTCAAGAGGTTCAAATACCAACACAAGACGTTAACCTAAGGATCTAGCTCTAAAAACAACCAAAAAAGGGTGAACTTGAAAGGGCCTAGGGAATTCAAGGTAAAGCAAAGATTTTGTCCTCAAACTAGAAAATCTTCATCATTCTCTGTTAGAAAGGTGGGACAAAACACAGAACACATTGTGATACAGGAATTGTACCTTCTGCAAATTCAAATATAACTTGAAGTAACCCACAATTATGAAAGACAACCATAAGAGTCGATCTAAGAACCATGAATTCCCAATCTACAGGTTTTCAACTAGACAGCTAACCTGAACACGGCATAAAACAATAGCACCATTCTTAACAAACAGAGGTTTTTTCTTCATAGGTTTCTTCGTTTTTAGATCAATCTGCTGCATCAGTTCAACAATCTCGCATTCCTCAACAACCGCATGGACATGCAATACAGCTTTGTATCCAGCAGTAAAAATAGCCTGACAACATGAAATTCCATTAACAGAAGACTGGTAGCACATGTGCAATTTAGAATCCAAGTGAGGTAATGAAATGCTAAGTTAGGGTTGGATTCATACATTGTCCAACAGCTCAAGAATCTGTAACTGTGCAACAAACTCAGTAACTGCAGGTATTGGCTTTGCTGCAAACAGTAAGCTTTGTTAGAAATACAAAAACGCTTGAAAGCTATCCACCACAAAATGATAGTCTAAACCCACTTGAGATTACAATATGAAACCACATTTAAATTTTCATTAAACCAAGACAAAGAAATCACTTCCTCTCTTATCCTTGTCAAATATCTTCCTCTTGCCTTTTTTTTAAAGAAGCTGGTAACTGTATATTTGTTAGCAGACTACATAGTGATTGACTTCAAGTGCAAGCCACCTCAACACCAGCTACAACTGAATGTGTGTGTGTTGCCCAGGTAAGGACTACATATCAATGTTAGTTTGTTATCAAATAGCTGATAAGATATTTTTGTATGAGTTGCACTTGCAACCATTTCCTATTTGTTTGAATGCTTTTTGCTACAACTTAATTCATTTGCATGACTTGTTCAAATTATCATACATATCAGCTTCTCATAGAGCTCAATATCTAACTAACCTACCTGATTAAATGAAGTGCTGTCAAAAGTTGTATCTTTTGCACCCTTCATAAATTCTCCACAAAAATATGATTAAACTAGAGACTGTGGACAGCCTAGACAGAAAGCGACTCCAACACAAGAATTAAATACAAGTATTGTATTTATTTGTTCTTGCTAGCCCACTGGTGCAACTGATATTTGTAAAAGGGTTTGACATAATCAGGGACTAACATGACATATACAGTATCATCTAAAAACATAACACCCTTCTTAAATTCACAAAAGTACAGACTGCTAACTGCTTTGCACACCCCAGTGAAAAAAGGCTACCTTTTATGCCTTTTTTCCCTAGCAAATAAAACAATAACATATTCACCAGTCCATTACCAGTGAGCTGTTATGTCATATGTAACACAATTCTTTCTCATGACATGTTATCAGATACATACCACTTGTTTACATCACATGGTCAATAGAAGTAATATTTCTTCTATTATTTAACTCGTTAGCAATAGAAACAATCAGAATAATTGGCATAGTGATAGATCAAGAAGATAAGGAATGTCAATTCATTATGACAAGGAGATAGATCAGTTGAGAAAACATACCAACACTGCACAAGACAAAGCCTGACAAAAGGTCATCTTCCTCAACTCCAGATAACCTAACACGCACATTTTCCCCGGGACCAACATGCCTTACTCGGTCTTCGTCACAGAATATGGCAAGAACTTTTACAGCAGCCTATAAATCAGCTCGTGAGATGAATTTCCTCGAGTATTCCATCAATCAAAAAACTTGATACAATTAAGGTAAAAAAAATAGCACCTTGTTTGGCATAATCAGTAGATTATCACCCTCACGTATGCTTCCAGACTCAATTTTACCCATAACGACAGTTCCCATGTCTTTAAATTTGTCAATAATAGGCATTCTGCAAAGAAAATGGAAATTGAAATAGGTAAACAACTTGGCACAAGTGTAGAGGGGAGTTACGAGACAAGAAAAATAGAAGGAATTCCTCGCTTATGATCCGGTGAAGGAAACAAGAGTGATGATGCATAGAAATAAAAGATCAAATAAATATTACAAACAAAACTTCCAAGTCTTACTCCTCGAGCAAAATAACCTAGAAGGTTAGCATTGGAATTAGAAAATATGAGTGCAGAAGGAAACAGCAATAGGAAGATGCCACCAAATAAGTAGAAAGAGGAAAGAAGTACCTCAATGGACCATTAGGATCTCGAGGTGGAACTTCGACTGCATCAAGGACTTCAAAAAGGCAGTGACCACTCCACCATGGGCATACACTCTTCTCCAATCTAGTTTTCAAATTTGAACCAAAAAGCCCGGAGATTGGAAGGAATTGAACATCTGAAATTCAAGCACAAAAAGAACACGAATCAAGCATCAGCAGCTTAGCCAATATGTAAAATCTTTAAACAAAGTAGAGAATAACAGTTACCAGTTACATTCAATAAATGAACATAAATATGAAAAAACAAGTACATCAAACAAAGAGGCAATCTGCAAGTAAATAATCCTTCTTTACCTTTCTTGACATTGTACCCAGATGATCTCAAGAACGGAACCATTTTTGACTCAATCTCATCATACCTTCATGAATAAGTTGGATCAAGATTAGTTGCTAGTGTATACAGGATGTGATAATACAAATCAAAATAGTAGACGGAAGATCACCTTTCTTTAGACCAATTGACAGTAGGATCATCCATCTTATTTACAACAATAATAAGCTTTGTAACCCCTAGGGTCTTTGCCAATTGAACATGTTCACGTGTCTGCCCACCTCTTTCATATCCAGTTTCGAATTCACCCTTTCTGGCAGATATAACCTTCACAATAGAGCAAACAATGATCAGCTACAATTATTATGCCTCAATCCCAACCTATTGGAGTTCTCATATGAATCCTCACTGTCCAATTCACTATATTTGGACCCATTTTGTTACAGAATTCAATAATTCAGGATTCAACATTTCCAAGTAAAGAGTTGATTCACACAAAATGAAAGACTTAAAAGATATACGACAAAAGCTCTTACCAGCACACCTATGTCAGCTTGAGATGCTCCACTGATCATATTGGGAACATAGCTCTTATGACCCTGGTGACAAATGGAGCACAATAATAAAAAAGATGTAGAGAGAGAATAGGAGTAAAAGTTGAAGAGAGTACAAGATTACAAAGAACATCACAATTTACATGCACTTACAGGCAGAACTTAGTAAATATCAACTTCAACAAGTCATTTTTTTTTTATAACTGAGAAATCCGTCTGCCCTTTGGACCAATCACAGCCTTCTAAACTCGATGGATAATGGGCCCGCCCCTCTACCCTTCTCCACTTAAATACCGGGCTTCGCTTTGCATGGTGTGGGGCTTGAACCTGCGACATAAGTCACAAATCCTCCACCTTTTGCCACTCAAGCTAGGCCTTGGGGGCAACTTATAAAAGTCATTATTTTGTTTCTTTACAATAAGGATGTGGCTTAGTAATGAATGAAGGGGAAGGATAACCCTAAAGTCTCAAGCTCAAATCCCAGCAAAGGCAAACAACACAAAGGTGATTTCTTCTCATCTCTCTAAGCTTTGGTGAGTAGAGCTACTCGGCACCTGTAGTGGGAGGTAGCATGTATTTGTTGGGACAACTAAGGTGCAAGTTGACACTGACACCACCGTCAAATAAATGTTATGAAAGTTTGTTTCAAAACTATCTGTTACATCTCGAATCATTATTTATTACCCTCTCCATTTCAAAAAGAATGACCTACTATCTTTTACCGTCTTTTTCAAAAAGAATGACCCATTTCCTTTTTTGAGCAACACTTTAAGACCACAAGCTCATGTGGCATGTTTAAGACCACAAGATTAAAGGCTTTTTGGTACATTCGACATAACTTTAATTTAGGACCACAAGATAGAAAAATCTTCTTTATTTTATCTTAAACTTCGTGTCAAATCAACCTAGGACATTTTTTTTGAAACGGAGAGAGTATTTCATTTTAGGCGTAAAGACAATCCCATAAAAACTCCAATTTTAGCCTAGTGTCATCAGTCTATCAGTAGTAGCTCTCTAAGACTCTAACATGGCTTCATTAACAAAATAGAAAACTAGACCTCGTCCCAATGTTTTGGACGGCGATAAAAGGCGACGAGGGTCTACCTCGCATTCGCCGCTCGCCTTTTTGAAGTGCGGCACCATTTAATACCAAAAAATTAAAATATTTAATTGCATATGTAAATAATCAAACAGTAACATATTAGCAAATTTTTCAATTCAAAAACTAAAAATCAATAGTACATACTAAAAGTCTAGAACTTGAATGAGAAAAAAAACAGAACAAAAGTCAAAACAAAGGTAGATGTGACTCTAAAGTCTAAAGAAGGAAAAAGAACAAAGGAAGAAGAAATCTGAAGAAGAAAAGAAGAAATATGTATTGGTTAGACTTTGGAGTCGCTGAAAAATTTGTTGTCTTTTTATAAGAAAATACAACAGGCGACGCCTTTCTAGCCTCTTGCCTCTCGCCTCTCGCCTCTAGTCGTCATGGCGTTGCCTTTTGAAGATCGCCTCACCACAAAGCTAAAAGGCGATGAAGGGTCGCCTCGCCTCGCCTCTTGCCATTGGCGACGAGGCGATCGCCTTTCACAACATTGCCTCGTCCTAAGCTTTTCGACCTTCTTGCCGTGTAGTAGATATAGGATAAAGGCTCAAAAGACAATTGCAGAGGAGATGAATGTCAATTTCTAGCGATGCAAAAGGGATTCATTTATGATTAAGGATCAGCATGGGACTTTTTCCAAGCTATCACTCATTATAAGATCACTAAAGCACTGTTTTTAAAATAATTGTGGTGTTTGGGCAAGTTTACACACACCTAGGTTGATAACACGAGGTACCTGCAACCTCTCACCAACACATGTAATGTGTATTCTGTCTATCAAGGCTTCGACAGATGGGAAGAAACCACCTAGTTTGTTTGTCTCCGTTGGATTAGAACCTGAGACTTTAGTGACCACTAGGTAACTCCCTTTGATGTATTACTAAAGCACTGTTGCTTCCAACAATGTTTAAATGATACAAAATAGATGGTACCAAAAACACTAATATGGCATAGAGACTCACAACTTTAGATCAAGGAAAATTTTCTATAGATCTTTGAAACCATATAGGCAAACGGCACCTCTCGTGCACATAAACTTGTCACTTAATACTCACACCTTTTCCTCACGTGTACAAGGTAAACCAGAGAAAGAATGAGGATAAAAAGTTACCGGGGCATCAAGAATTGTAAATCTTGTCGTCTCTGTTTCAAAATGTGCTCTTCCTACTTCAACTGTTATTCCCTGAAAAGGAAGTGGCGACCAAGAAACACAGAATCACTCGTAAGCTCCTCCACAATCCCAGCCCCAAAAAGGAGGTAATATACCAATTTAAGTAATAAATAAAGCAATACCTTCACCCTCTCTTCTTCATTTGTATCCATAATATAGGCCATATACCTAAAAGACATTGAAAAGGGAAGTTAAGAACTAAAAGGAAAAGCAATAATTAATTACAGACCAGGTGTGGAGGATCACTCCACATGCAAGAAAATAAATTGGTTGTGGACCCTCTTCAAAACTCATTATCGATAATTGTGCACTCAAAGTTGACAAGAAGGAATCAAGAGATATTCTATCTCAAGAATAATCAAGCATGAAATATCAGGAACCATGCAAACAACACACAACTAGCTTCAGAATTAAAGAAATCGAGAAAAACAGGAATGAGGCATCTATCTATCTTTGCAACCATCTCTCGCAGATAAAAAGCTCAGTTGGACTCTAGGAATATGCCTAGCTTATCAGAATTAACAGGAACTAGTAACCGAATGTGTCATAACCAAACTCGGAACTTCAAAAGTTCTAGCAGTAAACAGTGATCCAAGCTTTGATAGTACAACTTCACATCAACCAAATTCTGCCTCCCATTAAAAGACAAATACCGGCAGAATTGCAGATGGCTGGTTGTATAAGAAAACAATCATTTCATGGAACTCTAACAGAAAAATGCCCACAATATCCTAAACTTGAACATCAGACGATATGTTTTACTGGGTTGTAATAAGAATAGGACATGAACATCTACAACTTGAGCTCTTTAATGACAAATAGATGGGCTAAATCTTCGATATTCACCCAAAGAAGCTAATGGTGGCAACAGAATCTTAAGCACAACAACTGTTGTTAAAAAGAAAAAGACCCTTCAGCCACAATCACACTTTTGAGGGAACTGTTTCTAGATGGTATAATGATAGTCTTATTTCCCAATCTTAAAATGAATTTTTATACGGTGAGCTATTGAAGAGTTCGAATAGAGGTGTTATGATGATTCAAAAGAACATAATAAACATTATTCCAGTGAAAATGTATCTTTGTTCTTTATAAGGATTTGCACAATTCAATACAGACCATATAACCAATTCCAGGAACTATGTTAGCTTATGAAAAGCGAAACTAACCTGAATATAGTGATTTCTGCAAGTGACAAACCAAAATAATAAAGAAGCAAAAACCAACTTTGAAAGGAAAAATGAAAAGGGATTACAGCAACCAATAACATGCAATTTTTTCATATCAGGCCTATCCAACAGAAGGTCATAGGAGCTACAATACAAGAGCTGCATAGCAAAAAGCATCCCCCACCCCACACACACAAAATACTGCACAACAACATACTCAATGCTTTCTAAAATAACAAAATGCTCTAAAGCAATCAGATCACTTCTAAGAGCTGTGCAAATTAACTAGCACATAATTCGGATTCCAAAACTAAATTACTAATTAGTGAACCTAACAAATCCTTTAAAAGTGGAACAACAGCTAGTTTTTCCTTGATTGCAATTATCATATCTCATTATTGTCATCGGTGGCTGCACTTCTTGTCATTCACATTTGTATAAAAGATTCACAGAAAGTAAACCATCACAATTTGCAAGTAATATTGCAGATAACATACTTCTTTATAATGGTAAGGTATAAATTGCAGATAACCTACGTATTGGATGAGATCCTCAAAAGAGTGGACAATGCAAGTAGTTTATTTAAGAAGTGTTCTGGCAGAGTCATGGTCCATTTGCCATTGGTACTCAGTGGATTGTGACTTCAACAGCCAAAATCCGTCTAACTGATGAAATAATATAAAAAAATCATGATAAACCAAGCTTCAGATTTAGAATGTATCGCAGGTTATCTCACAAACCAAGAGGCCACAATGAATTATGCAAAAGTCATACACAAGTTCATCAATTAAGAAACACTGACAGCATATCTTGACTATAGTAAGCCAGTAAAACCTTACCAGCTCTCTCTGTTTTTATCCTTCGCTTCTTTCTCGTACTTTTGTATAGTACGGTCATCAACTTGACCACTAAGTAATAGTATTTGTCCTCCAATAGTAGACTTTCCAGCATCTGCAGGTGATATGGAGAATTCTAAGTAATAATATATGATGTTTCTCAGTTAAACAATTAGATCGCATCTTGCCAGTTACCAATCAGCTTTGGGAACGACAACTTTCACATAAAAAACGAAGAAAGTGATTTTGCATCCTATTTTAATAATTGGAATAAGTAAAAAGTGATCTTGCATCTGACATACTGCACATGCAGAAATGAATTTTACTAGTTCAATAAGTTGGACACAGCTTACCTACTTAACCAAAATCTCAAACATCACCATTTCTATTTCCACGCCACACCGACATCTCAATTCTCATCAAGCAATAGCTAATGTTTTACCAAAGCAAGAATGGGGAGAAAAGATAAATAAAAAAATGCACGGACATAAAATACCAAAAAAGTTGAGGAAAGATGCATAGAGGACTACATCCACAGAGTACCTAAAAACGCTCAAGATATGTTTGAGAGGTAAGATGACATACAATTTAGGAGGAAATAAATAAACGGGCAGGACCTGTAAGTCCTTAATGATAAAACGATATCAGTACCATAAAAGAATTTTAAAAAAGACGGAAAATAAAACTACATTGTACCAACAATTATTTAATACTCCCATTTCCTCTTCTACCATATTATTTTGTTTGCCTGATTTTCCTTCTTGATACTTGGGAGATTTGTACTCATCAAGCTTCACTACAATGACAATCATGCATCAAGTGGATAAAGAGTACATAGAAAAAGGAAGACTTACCCACATGACCAATAAATACCACATTCAGGTGCCTCTTTTTATTGACTTCAACCTCCACCTGCATATCTTCTGGGGGTGAACTTTCTTTTCCAGAGACACCCTTTGGCTCGACATGCTCTGGCTTTAAGTCTGGATGTGCTTCATCTCTCAACTCTGATACCGTCAATGAAGTAAACAATTACATAACAGTTTGAATAAAGGTTTCAGTAATCTAAAGATATCATTTTTCACCAAAACAATTTAAACTCTAAATACCCCAAAAGTTCTCCCTTTTTTAAAACTTGAATACACAAAAATTCCCTATGAGTAATGTAATGAAGTAGGGAAATCTCAACAAGAGAGTCAGGAACAATTATCATTGAAGGGTGGGTACTTGAAGACCTCAACAAGGATTATCTCAAGGTGAATTTTCGTAGATATACTACCCAAAACGAGGCACGTTCCCAGATATATATTTATATATATATATATATATAGCTTTTCTGGCAATTTATTGTCATACTAATAAACATAAACTTCCAAATAAATCTTCGTATAAGCTGAATCACCAAAACATCAATGTCTGTGACTACAAAATTGCCAAGCTGTTATACCAGTATATCTTCTCTCTGCAGAGCAGAACCCAGAGAGAGAGAGGCACAAGTAGCAACTGATCTCCCTCTTTTAAACAGTAAGGCCCACCAGATTACTCTTTGTGAATACAGTTTAAAAAAAAGGGATCAATCCCCATTACACTGACATCTTTCTGCAACATAAAGCCACCATTTCAGCGCAGATGACATGAGCCCCTTCAGCTAATTTCAGCATGATTCTACTCCCACCTCAAAAACCCTCCCCGTCAAAAGGAGATGAAAATCTAGAATCACTTTTTTGAGAAAATACGAGACATCTAAGTCATACAAGTAAAGAGATCTATTCATTTTTAAGAAAAAGAAAAAAGGGGGATTGGATTGATGATAAAACAGAATCCTGTAACTAGGACAAAAAATTGTTTTATAGATGCAGATTTCCCGGTCAAGCATATAAAAAAGAATCACTTAATAACACAAAAGAATAACCTCCACAAGAACCAGATGATACATAATCTGTTCATGAATCTACCTACCATCTTCCAGCATATCAGGTTTTTCAACATCATCAGTCTTCCTCTCTTCTTCCATAAGACTATCCTCTACCATTTAATAAACAATCAAAACGTTATCCAGAAAGTTCCTAATAATATCAATGTAGGACATGAAAGCAGAGGAAAAAGTATATCGACGTATATATGTGAAAGAACAAATGTACAAGATATCAAAAAATAGATTTTAGAAAGATATTAGCAGAAACTAATAACAAAGTCTAATAGCCTTTGCAAGTTACAATATAGAAAAGGAACATTTTCTCTCCTTTGGATTGTTAAAAAGAAACTCTGTAGGTAGTTTCTAGTGTGCATTACCATCCAAAACTAAAAGCATCAAACTTTCATGAAGCCTACTAAAAGTAGTGATTTGAAGGACTCTTAACCTTGTCAAAGATATTTAAAACAACCACCCCCAAAGAAACAAGATTTAGAAAAAGACAATGTCAAAGTTAACAGTAACATCACATGATCGCATATAAATATAAGACCAACAAAGGATTTTTTCAAAAAAAATTCATCCTACGAGGAATAATACCTAACTCCCAAGCAGGAAAACAAAAGAAGAGAAGTCTTACATGGACCCCGAGGCCCAAAAGAGCAAGGAAGCATCTAAATATACACAACAACAGGCCTAACTTTTAAACCACAAGAAGTTTCAATGATGTGAATCCACCAAGGAAAACTAAGAAGAGAAGTCTTACATGGACCCCCAGGCCCAAAGGAGCAAGGAAGCATCTCAATATACACAAGAACAGGCCTTACTTTTAAACCACAAGAAGTTTCTATGATGTGGATAATAATTACAATCCTTGGAGAAGGAGTGGAGCGGAAGGGGGAGAGGGATCAAATTTAATTATAGACTTTTTTTAAAAATCAATATATATCATGAACTTAGCAATAATATACTGACATCAGAGCCATCGCAATGAGGAGACCACTTCTAAATACAAGCAAATAGCCACTCAAGAACAAGTAAGGCAAGAACATCATTGAAATTGCTACAAACCTCCATCAGCTTTGTCATGTTTTATAGCTTCATCAGGTCTAGCGTCTTCCACGTTGACCAACACAGTATCTTCTGCTGATAATCAATCACAGATTAGACACTCAAAACCATATTTCCTTATGGTAAAGTAATGTAGGCCATTAATGGTCGACTTCAATGATAAGTGGATAAACAATCTATGACTACCTAAGAAAGCCTAGGTGGCAATAAGAATAGAATAAATCATAAAACTGCTGTAATTAATGTTATACCAGATGAATCAAGCTGCAGCGCCTTGATGTCCTCTTCAATATCTATCACATCAAACAACCAAAAGTATGAAATCCATGAATCCATCATACCCCAACAATCTCAGAAGTTATTATCAAATGGGAGAAAACACAGGGAAAAAAAAACCATCACAGAAGTCATTATCCATAGAAGGTGAGTTCGGTATGGAGGAATATGTTATCCATCGAACACCTGACATGTTTCGGTAAAAAATGTTTTCTTTTGAAACATATCATTTTTAACTAGTTGATTATAAAGTAGATACCATACATCTATGATGCTATTAGTAATATGAGCATTAGAACCCAACACTAAAGAAAACTAATCATAGCAAATTGTTGTCATATTTTTTTGAGCACATTAACTCTAATTACTTCAACAAAATCTCAATTGACATCTTGCTTATCTATGCATTGTACTAACAGAAACTTCATGAAAATTGAAGGGAATAAATCATGTTGTTAGTGAATAGTTGTTGAATGGCACAAACATATCATAACCATTTAGTTCATGATGATAATACATAAGATACAAAGTAAGAACTTTCAAGATAATAATCGATAAATAGATGTTATTATTCAAAGTAGGATTACAATGTATATGTTTAGTTGTTGTAGACGTTATTATTCAATTTAACCCCAATAACTGCTAAGTACTAATTGAATTAAATGCTATTATAAGAAAAGGACTTCCTTTGTCCTATCGTTAAAAGACACTTCCTATTTAAGCTACAAATCGCCTATGTATTAGTTTTTCAAAAGATTTTTGTTGAATTTTTATGAAAAGAGAAAACTTTATTCTATATTAATTCACATTGAACCAAAATCAAATAGTAATAAATAAGTATAAATTGAAACTTACAGAGTTCACCATTATTAACCTAAGGATATACTATTCAACAAATAAACAAAAAAAGGACATAATCCAGGAAACATATCAAGGTGACCAAACACTGAAAAACCGTATCATCAGTGAACAGATTTTTTATCATTAAAACACTCCAACAAGCGAATTGTCGTTTACTGAATCTTCACGAAAATGACTAGTACATAATTATTTAGCTCTTCTTAAATAAGCAACGGATATTCGATTATCAGTCAAAGTAAATAGCTTCTAATCTAACTCAGTATGCAAATTCTGTCAAAATGATAATGGATTAACTGCAACGATAAACCCTAGATTGAAAAATCGATAGAAGAAGTGAAGATCTGATACATAACATATAAATCAGCAGCGAAAAAACCTACATACCCATGGTGCGGTTAATTGAGTGAGAGGACGCGTAGGGTTTGTGCTTGCGGTGACAATAAATTGAAGGGCTGCTTATGAAAATCTATTGGATGCTGCCCGCTTCTTTTTTTATACCATTTGCTGAAACCGTAACCTGGGGTTTTAGGATCGGTTCAGATGTTAAACCGGCCTGTCAAACTATTTTACTTTATGAAAAAATTACTCCTTGAATGATTATTTTTTAATAAATAATTATTGATTTTAGTGATATTTTTTATTTATTATTATTTTTAGTAATATTATGTTAAATTTGCAAGTAAATTATATATGCAAGATATATGTTTTTCAAATATATTATGTTTGTTTGATAAGAAATTAACACAATGTATTATAAGTGATATGTGATAAATGTATTATCCATCAATAAAACTTGTATTATATACTGTTCTTTGTGATATGTATTAAAAGTGATCAAATGAGAAAAAAATACTATTGTTATAAATGGTAAATATTTTTTTAATGTTGTATATTTATGTAAGCTTCCCCTTATTTTATTTCATAGGAATTTTTTTCTTTCTTTAGGACTATTTTTAAACTTAGAAGTTTTTTTTCGCTCATAAATTTTTGGGATCAGTAATTTAAGTCATATCTTACATCAACTTAGCAAATTCTAAGGATAGTAATTCACATTTGACATTTTGTATCGATTTAGCGTGTGAAGGTTTGCTCTACAAATTGATTTATTATCATTCTTGTAATTAATTCTGTATTTTTTATAAAAATAATTATCATTCTTGTAATCAATTTTGTATTTTTTATACCTTTTTCGTGTTTTGAAGGTCCTCAAAGCGACTATACTTTTGCCATTTGATTTATTTTCATTCTTGTAATCAATTCTGTATTTTTTATATTTTTTCATGTTGTGAAGGTGAAGCGACTTGCATCAACAACAGTTCATGTCAATCATTTCTTCCCATTTCTACTTTATACAATGTTGATACCACGTTGAGAAAATAAATGCTCAATGGGGTTCATTTTATTTATCACATATTATACTACCAAACTCACTCCATTTCCTATATAATACGTTATGAATTTTTAGCAACAAAATAAAAGTTCACTCAAGTACTCCAAAATTGTGTCATGTTGGTCATTTCCATGGTGTACTTCTGAAAATTCATCACGGGCTTACCCATTTTCAATGCAGAGATAAAATTTAGAGAAAATTATCCTTATCTAAAACACGGAAGAAGTTTATAGCATAAAGACGTGACTAAAGCAAGTTAATTGGGCAAGGAAACAAAGGCTGGGAAAATGCGAGATCACTTCTCCTTTTCACCATACAAAATCATCAAGCAAAGAGACACACAGATGAAGTGAAGATTTGATGAAGATGGAGGTAAACAACAAGCAAGAAACTCCAATACCCGAAAGATTAAGCAAAACAACTTAAGATTTATAGCAAGACAGATATCCAATGTAACAAATACGCACTAAATAAGAATCCAAAATTGAAACAGTTGAGGCCTCATAACAATGAAACACAGGGAGAATCTTCGAAATTTAAATGACTTTAATTCAGTATGGCCAAATGGCTCCCCTGGATCCTCTTCTTCCCTAGTAACGCCCAATTCCCCAAACTCTAATCAGACCATCTGTATAGCCACTGAAAAGTGTGCTTCCATCAGCACTCCAGCTCAAACTGGTGCAGTATATGACCTGCCAATTTAGATGCAATTATATTTAGATTCACCATTCACATCACAACAATGGAAATATCACATTACAGTAACTGGGTCAACAGAAGCACAGTCCAGTACAAAGTTGCAGACTCGAATACTGAAAAACTATAGGAGCAAATATGTCTTTACAATTCAGAGGCATATTAATTCTATCATTGCAGAGACAGTGTACAATTAGCAGCACAAAAATATGCTTGATCTACCAAAAAGAGAAGGAAATCTTCAGGACACAACAAGTGACAAATTACACAGATCAATACAATAACAACATACCCAATGTAATCTCACAAGTTGGGACTGAGTGGGAAGAATACACAAACCTTACCCCGTCTTACTGAGGTAAGTGAGGTTGTTTCTGATAGACTCTTAGCTCAAAACAAATGCTTTGAAAGTAGGATTACAAGAAAAATATGACAGCAAAATAGTAAGACAGAACGCAAATGAAGCACCAAACAGTAATACAAATTGAAGAATAAGAGACAACGTGACTACTAGATAATACTACTAATGAGGAGAAGAGAGGAGAAGGAGGCCACCCCCGCCTCTCCCCCATAATGTGTGACAACAATCAGCCACCTACTACCCTTCAACCCTAACTAGCTAGGGCCATGTTTCATGTCATGTCTAACCACCTCCCCATGTTATTTTTCATCCTACCTCTCCTAACTACTATTAGGGTTCATCTCTTTACTAGATCATCTGCCTCTTATTCTTATGCCCAAACCATTATAAGCTCATTTCTCTCATCTTGTCTGCCACAGGACCCACTCTTACATTGCCCTGTTTAACTTCGTTATTAATCATATCTCTCTTGAACATGCCCACACAATTCTTGACTGGCTAACACTACCCAACTAAACAATATTGGTTTAACCACCACTCTGTAAAATTGACCTTTGGTCACACATTCTTATCGCACCAGACCCCATCATTTCACCCACCCCACTTCAATGTGACATGCAATATCATTTAGACTATTACCGTGTCTCTGAACTTCCAGCCTTTCATTGACAACTTGAAAATCAGAACATCAATACTACAAAAAATCTATATTCGGACAACAATAGTTTACAACTGCAATTTCCTGACCACAAACAAAAACAAGTGACTGAAAAACTCCATATCCTGCAATGTTTCACTACAAAGCTTCTCATGGCACCAAAACTCAGAATAAAAAGTTAACAGCAAATCCCACACAGCAAAAGCTACAAGTATCCTATATTGTCCTAACCAGTTTATGATTTTCCATATGTACTGGTAATCATTTCCCGTGATAGAAAAGTTCCCTTAGAAGATAATTTTTAAATCATTTTCTTAGTATTTGAATGAGTACAAAAGTAGCTGATATAATAATTGATTGATGATTATTGATTGACACAAAATAGAATAAAAGCTAGGATATTTGAAAGATAACAAACCTTGGTTTTGGAATCGGTAGCAGCAGTTCCGAACATTTCACTCTCTTGTTTCAGATCAACTTTAAGATCAACCACGACGCTTTTGCTCTCCAAATCCCAAATCTTGATACTAGATTCAGTAGCAGCACATAGCCAATACCTATTCGGGCTAAAACAGAGGGTGTGGATAATGGAGCCAGCATCAAGAGAGTACAGTTTCTTTCCTTCAGCCAAATCCCATAGCAATATGACTCCATCTTTCCCTCCGCTAGCACACAACGAACCATCTGGAGACACGGCCACAGTATTCACATACCCACTGTGTCCCGCAAGAGTGGACCTGAGCTTACAGTTGGTAAGATTCCAGATTTTCACAGTGCGATCCCATGAACCAGAAACAATAGTGGGCTGAAGATTATTTGGGCTAAAACGGACACAAGAAACCCAATCAGAGTGTGAATCCTGTTCCTGAATTGTGTACTTGCACTCACCGAGTGTGTTCCAGAGCTTGATGGTCTTGTCACGGGAAGCAGAGACAATCTGACGGTTGTCAACAGAGAAAGCAACGGAGAGAACATCTTTAGTGTGTCCAACGAAACGACGAGCAGTGGTTCCAGCTTGAAGATCCCATAAACGGAGCTCACCGTCCCATGAACCGGAGAGTGCAAACATGCCGTCAGACGACAACACGACATCTTCAACGAAATGGCCGTGTCCGGTAAGGCGGCGGCGAGGGACACCGTATTGTGAACCGTCTTTAGTCAAAGACCAGACGATGATGGACTTATCCCTGGAGGAGGTGACAATCATGTCGGAGTTGTCAATTGGGGTTGCAATAGCAGTGACCCAGTCAGTGTGGGCTTTCATGGTGCCGCGGAGGACTAGTGATTCTTGCGACATTTTGTCGGATTGGTGGCGGCCGTCAGAGAAATCACCTTTGGTGGCAGAGAATGGAGAGGCGGAGATGAAAATGCAGAGAAAACTCTAGGGTTTTAAGCGGACGTATTTATATGAGAAATTTTTTTAGGGTTTTTTAGAGTGCAGGCAAACGGGTCTGGGTACTGAATTTCGGGTTGTTTGAATACATGAAAGACCCAACTTCTCCTGAGGCCCATTAGCACCTTATAATCTCATTAATTTGACACTGTTTGCAATTTAGGCGCTAATACTACTGGTTCGAAGATCATGCAGAGATTACCAATGTCTTGTAAAGTGAATCTCAATGAGGAGTCGAGAACGTTGAGACTGTTCGAAAAAAAAGACTTTTTGAGTTGGGTTGTTGTGCTTTAACCTTTTGTGGGCTTTTATGGAGTAAAATAGACTTGATAGAAATAAGTTTTCATTTAGGACTTAGATGACTTATGTGTACTTTTTATTTTGACAAATTATGTAAAATATCAGCGCATAAACTTAACTTATCATCTTTTTAGCCTAATTAACAAAATTTACCTAAAATAGTCATTCCGCTTATTCTTTTTTCTTAAATGGTGTCTTTTTGTCCTGCATCTTCTTCTTCTTTTCTTTGATAGTTAGAACAACTAAGATAGATATTTTTGACTATTAGCCTATGTAGCTTGGACTCTCTAAAGTTGATGTTGTACCTCTGTCAAATTCTCTAAAAAGGCACTACTTTTAAAGAATCAAACATGTACCCATCGTCATTTTTAAAGAGTCCAAGCAACATAGTTTCTAACTACAATCTCTCTTAGTAATAAACATTTGTTATGATCCATGACTCGATTCTCATCAAGAAATAGATGTTCATACCCTTTACTAGTTGTATCTGGTGGGGTTCTTGATTTTGCTTGACTTCTCAACTTTAAGTTGTTATAGAGGTATTCAAAAAGGGCAGATTTAAAGTTTCAAAGCCGCCTTGATTTAAAAATTTGATATACCACAAGCATGAATCGTTTCGAGCAAATTATATATTAAAAGACTCGAAACGTCAAGAAGATTTCATACCTAAAATTGGGGATTGTTTAGAAGTGATTTTGAGTTGATTGAAATTGAATAATACTCTTCATGTATAGTGAGTATATATATATAGTTAAGCTACATTCAGTTTTTTGAATATATCATAATATATAAGCATTGTATAATTCATGTATATGTAAGCTATATTGTATCGTCATGGTATACTTTGTATGACTTTTAACCGTAAAACATGACTATATTTGTTGTAAACTAATTACTTAACTGCGGATATATTTTAAACTATCCCTTTTAAAATTTCAATTATTTAATAAGTATGCATGTTTAGTCTTACAAATTAAGAGCTACTTAATAAAATTATGAGTATGCATGCACTAGAACGAAAATAGTTTTTAGCAACAATAAATATATATACATATTAAATAAAGAATGATAAAGCCTTTATCACCATTAGTTAATTGTCATTGGATCCAATGTCGCTATAGACTTTAGGGACATTTACAAAGAGTGTTAAATGACATTAAAAATATGTTTTTAGCAGCAATTAAGTTATTTCGTTAATTAATTGCCGCTAAAAATATGTTAGTCTTAACTCTTACAAATGGAAGCTCCATTCATTTTTCAACAGTCTCACACAACCAAAATAATTACAATTTCATGAACCTGAATCAATGAATACAGAGGAATGTATTTACTCTAGGTGACATTTGAATCAGGAAGTATTTTCCGAGTACACAGAACAAGTCTTTTGGAGATTAACTACAGCAAAATTTTGAAAACAGTTATGCAGTGAAGTTTATGTATGCCAAAACAAAAACTAGGAGGTAACAATAAACCGATGCCTGAAGAAAAGTCGCATAAGATTGATCGTTGATCTCTGAGGAGTCGACTGCAAGTGGCAAGCCGTCACTGTTAAGTGTGCATGACTGAGGATTCGAACCGTCTTCACTCATCATTAGAGCCCTTAAAACAGCAGAAACTGTATGAATGTAACCAGATGTATTTTTGTTGAGAAGCCAAGTTAAGCCCATCATTTGGCAACCCATGCTGTGCAGTTTGCTACTTCTATCATTTGTTGTGCTTGTATCTTCCAATCTGCTGTCACTGAGCTGCAGATTAACATCAACTTATTAGACAATAAATAAAATATTTCACTTGTAACTCAGATAAGACATATATGCTCGGTCGTTATTGACAAAATACCCTCTTTAACATGCCTCCTAGAAGAAATTATGAGCAGCTGTTGACCCCAAGGTTAAATGAACATTGCAAGTTTACAGGCAAAATGAATAAAAGGAGACAACTGATCTAAGCACAGGACAATAACATATGGACTAAGTAAGTTTATTGTCAAATAATTGAATCGTATCCCACCTAACATAGACGATCCAGCCAAGTATCAGCGAAGCTTAACTTTGGCATATTGCTTTCCTGGAAATCTAATTGTTATATAGAACCATCTAAAGGTACATTGTGTGGATCAGGCTCCAATATTTCCAATGAGACTTGATAACTTTTTTTCTTATTCATTTGTCAGCCCCAAAAACAAGTTGCAAGATAAAATTTTGATTATCTACACCACAGGAAGTAAAGAAGGCATAAAAATTAGAAGAAGAGCATCTCCACACGGTCATGAGTAGGATACTAACCTTAAAACGACTGATCAGTCAGAGGTCGCCATGTGAAGAAATCACTTTAGGTAACATTTATCAATGCCATCTATATCAGATAACTCTTTTATTCATGATTGTTTGACTACCTAAGACAAACTGCTGGTGATATCTACTGATCACCTATCTTCTATGTCTAGTGTACACACTTGCACAGAAATCGTGGTACATTATACAGCTTAATGAATCACAAGGTTAGCATATAAACGTGTATTGTATAAAAAATGTCTGATAGGGAAGCGAGTGGCAGACGAACATAAGACTTTGTTTGCCATTAGTTTTAGAACATATTGTACTAGAGTAAACACAACATGCCTCAATTCTCTTCTAACTTCTTTCGTTAATCTACTAACATTACCCAAAACCAGTCTTAAATCTAAATAAAGAAAGAGGATTATGTGTTATGGAAGCTTGAATATTAGCATACAAATAGTCAATAAAGATGTCTCCTAAATAATTAGTATAACCTGACTCAACTAGCTTTGGATTGAAGTATAGTTGATTGATATTATATCTCAAGTTATCAACCCAAACACACCATAATTCAATTTAAAAACAACTTTCCAGTCCCCTCCACAAGTAAGCAACTTCTTTAGTCCTTTGAACAATTGACCCCTAGACTATACCGACACGCTACAAGAGTGGCATAACCAGGATTTTCATCGAGAGGATTCAAAATATAAAGAAGCAATCATACGAAAAAGGCAAGAGGATTCAACGTCTACTGTATATACATAAAATGTATCAGACTATTTTAACATGTTACAACAACTTATGTACTCTGTTTTCCTCTGTTACTAAATACAAGACTTACCAAATAAAGAGTGTTCAAGCATTTGGAGCAACCAGCAATACCAGCATATCCATTACTGCTAAAACAATCTCTCTCTAATCTCTTCACACTCTCACCACCAATCAATTCTCCGCGCGAATTCACCGCGAAATTTTCAGGACACCTAAGTGGATGCAGCCTAATACCACAATAACAATAAACCACATCGCAAGTCTCATTTGGCTTCACCAACTCAATTCCCCTGTTTTCCAAAGCCTTTCCAAAAGAATCCACACACGTCTCTGAATCATCAGGGAGCACAGGCATTTCAACAGAGGTTGAGTATTGTGGGAACTTTGCAATGGCTCTGTGCAGCGCGGTTCTCGAGTAGGCTGCATAGAGCCATGCTGCGAGAACCGGGCAGCAACGGGTCGGGTTTATTTGACCCGAATGATCGTTGGACCTGCAGGATGATTTTATCCCTTTGTAAAGCTCCTCTGGTATGTCTAGAGAACAGCTTTCGAAGTTTGATTGTTCTGGGAAAGCAGGGATTGTTGCTGGCAGTGAAGGGGCTGGGGAGAATGGGTGGGGATTGGGTTCCGTCGGGTCGGGTTCGGGTATAACTGGAAAGGCAGGTATTACAGTTAGATTGGTGATGTAAACAACTGTAAACAAGAAGAAGGAAAAACAGTTAAGGGACATAGCTTATAATTAGAGAAATGAAGGAAGTTGGAAGATTATAAATGGAAGTTCAGTGAGAAGCCATTGATTATAAATGGTAGCTTATTTTTCCCTTTGGTTTGTGGTGGTGGTGATGAGGGAGTAGTTACAACAGTACTCTTAGATTTTTTATTTTGTTTGTTTGTGTGTGTCTAATATTCGAAACTCATTATTTGATTAATTTTATATTCCAAGTCAGATAAATTTACAAAAGAGGGTAAACCACTCCTTGCTAAGAATTTTTTCATTCACATACGAATACGGATGTATAGCTTGACAATCGGTTTTACTGGATTAGTATTATTGATTTAAACTCGATGTTTGTTGTATGAAATTCGCTAAATATGAATAAATTATTAGTTTAAAATTCAACTTATAAATTTCAAATTCTGAATGAGTCGAAGAATGGTTTGGAAGGAAGGGACTGAATGGGAAGCTAATGGCTGAGTAATGTGGGGTATGGCAGGTTGGACAAAGTTTGTTTGTTTATTTGTTACTCTTGTAAGGCTTAGTATGTGTATGATTATAATATGCTTTAAAGCAACAATGAAACTGTGTCAACTACTTATACTATTTGGTCATCATTTGCAAATTCATGTTGAATGACATGCAAGTGAAAGCAGCTGGTTACTTTAATACTACTTGCTTTTTACATGTACTAGTATGAAATTTTTAAACATGAAAGGGAATTGATTTTTTCTATTTGAAACATTTGCTAGTGATGGATCCGTATCTTTGACTTGTAACAAGTTAACAACCACAAAAAAGGAATGAAAAAAATAAGTGAAGAAACAAGATGTTTTGTGTAGTAATAATATGATTATGACCTGCTATTTAATTGATAGATATATATACTTCTCTTATTCATCAATGGCCTCTCAACATCCTCCAATGTCTATGTCACTAATTTGCTAGCCAATACACATTTTTCAAAACCTCAAATCAGATTCACACTTGGAAGTCCGAGTAAAACGCTTTATACCAAAAGCAACTCCATTCTTAACCATAATGTCATAAATTTCATATTAGTTCCAGTTTACCACGTTAATAAGTTTGAACGAAAAATGCATTTGTCGTATAACATGGAAAATGACATGACATAAGAGGAAAAGCAGATCACATGGTCCTTACTCTTTTGGAAGAGCAATAAACTCAATAATTGGAGTTCCTCACGAGCCTCTATATCACATATATTTACCCCACTTCATCTGAAAATCCACACTCTCTTCAATTATCTTGTCTTTGTCTCAAAAAAAAGTTACACTGCTAGAGATTTATGAATTTGCCACTGCACAAATTGGCTTCGAAATCAGCTCAACTAGGACTGGAGGGTAGTTGTTGTTTACTGCAAGGAAATGAGTGAATTTTCCCAATAAAGTGAACAAAAGTTCATAAGAAAGAACAATATCCCTCAAGGGATAGATCTTAGGCATTGTATTCTTCAAGTCATTACAAACTTCAACTTGTCACAAGTAACTATAGTTTACAAATGAATATGAAAATGTAATCTCATCCACAAATAGCTGGAGAACATTTTCTTTTCCTGCTATGTGAAATAAAAATTCACAGTACAAATAGCAACTGAAAACCTAACTGTTGGCATTCTGCCTGAAATGCCGTAGTAAACTTCAACTATTTGTAGTACAAAAAAGCTTATGATTTACAGGACAAGGAGATACATAATAGAGTACATGATCAAGAATGTCAAAACTATCGAAGGGGAGCCCCGTGCATGAAGTGGGTGTGATGTAAGCATCTTACCCCAATGGAAGGGTCAATGGCTGGTGATCAGATCTACAGAGTATGCTGGTAATAAATTAGCCATGAAGATCAGCAAGTTTTTGAGCTAAACCATCAACACCGTCGGTTTGTTCTTTAATTGCCTCTTCCTATCAGAACATTTATATAATGCCAACCTTTTAGATCAATAAAATGACAAAAAAAATGCAGGAACAATTGGCATTTTGGTTTTAAGCAAGGACATTAGCAGGCATTCTATTGAGTTTTCATTATTGGAATGGCGTCTTTTTTCCTTTTACATGAAAACATTTTTTCATGGCTGAATGATTGAATGTCATTGATATTCAACAAAGAGAAAAGGGGTAGAAGTTACCTCTGCATTTCTTCTTTTAACTACGACGCACTTTGAAGCACTGATACTAGCACTCTTCAGCAAGCTACGAGCACTATAGTTTGCTTTGTTTGGTCCATTTTGCACATTAGCATCTGAGTACTCTGATCCCTCGGACTGCCCTGGTGGGCTCTCTAGAGTTGAAGCAACAGATGTTGAAGTTCGTTTTTCAAAATCAATGTTCTGGGAAGAGGTTTCATCTTTTGGTGCAGGAACCCGCTCTCTAAGATGAGAGTATTCAAAAACAGACAAAGTTAATTCCATGACTAAAGTTGTAGCCTATAACCACAAAATCAGATTTCCTAAAGCACTTGCTATGTACTCAAAATTAACCTTGTTCAGGAAACACACGCAGCTTTTAAAGTAAATCGCATCAACCTACAACATTTCTGTTTAGAAACAATCATTTATCAAATAAGTGCACAAAAATAAGGACGGCTTAAATTGAAATGGTGTCTCTCAGAACTGGAACTAAAATAAGGACTGCTTAAATCGGACAAGACAGATGACTTCTAATTCAGCAGATTATTATTGAAGAACGGCCTTTACCACCCAGAGCAAAAGAATAGTACAGAGTTCACACCTAGGCAAGGAAGCATGCTGCCTCTGAAGTGGAGTGCTTCGTTCACCTTTACCATAATGCTCCTCAAGATGTGCAAATTGACGCTTGAACCGATCAACACCACTAAATTGACACAAAAGAAAGACCATCAAAAAGTATTTCTCAAAGAGTAGTCAAAACATTTATTGCAATATGTACACAAAGTAGGAGCAGTCAAGCAGATACATTTGCACAACACATTACACACTAACACAACATATATTTTGTGAATTAGCTGGCACAGCCCTTGAAGGAAAGAAAATGCTTTTGTATATTAACTTGAGGTTACTTCCATTTTGGAAAGAGTTGTCAATGCCCTCCAAAGATACATTATAGTTTTCAACCACTGGAGGAAACTAAAAGACAAGCAATTTTTTGATCTAACTAAACTAAACAATCAGCTTTTAATGCAAGGAAATGAGGCTGAAAAAAGTTATTAGAAAAGAACATAAATTATGTGGAGCAAGATTTAGGTGTCTCCTAACCTTGGGTACATAAACCCACTAGTCTGATCTCCGCCACGATGATACTCCTGAAGCATCTGAGGATGATATTCCAAAATCTGTTTACTCAGAACAAATTTAGAAATTAATCAGTAAATTCATTCCACATAAAAGGGAGCCATCAAAATGGAGAAAACTGTACCTCCCGATAAATGAGCTCTCTAACATCTTCTTTTGCCAACTTTCTCCTCTCAAATTCAAACTCAAGCTTTGATATTGGGTGAGTAGATGGTTCACGGTCCACATTCGACAAACTACGGAAATAAGGATCAGCCAGAGCCTTGAAACCAAAACCACCAATGATGAGTCGAAGTCTTGTCACATTATCAGAGTCAAGATTTTCTTTGGTAGATAGAACAATATAAAAACTTATTCACTTTAAACAATTACCTCCTCTGCAGATGGTCGATCTTTAGGGTCAAATGCAAGAATGCGTTCAAGTAGGCGCAAAGCCAAAGGATCCGCATGTGGAAACTTTTGTGCATATGGAACTGGTGGTTTTTTCCGCATGTTACCGAGGTATCTTCTTGCCTTTTCATTTCTAATCTGCCAGTTCAGTAGAATTTCTTTAGTAAAACAGGAAAAACTAGAGTGGGACATACAACGTGATTTACAGGGACCTCTCAGCAACTATTCTTTTTGTCTTAACCTTTGTTCTCTGATGTTCTTACTAGCAAGTAATGAAGACATCTTATCATCCAAGTGATGCTAATCTGATTGAACATTAACAAAGAAAGAGAAGTATGTAATAAGCGAATTAACCTTTGCAATGGTTTCAGGAGGAGGTGTTCCCAGCAAATCAGTCATAAGGTCTAATTGATGCACTACATTCTTTCCAGGAAATAATGGTTTTCCAGTGAGCATTTCTGCAAATATGCATCCTATGCTCCAAATATCAATAGCAGGAGTGTACTGCAAATAGAGAACTCTCAGTGATAGTACATGTCACATCATAAGTAAATCTGTCTATACAGATATGTCAAAAACATAAGTAAACTCTTAACATATATTATATGATATAGTTGCTTCACAGTGAAATCACGTCATCAAATTTTATGGTTTAGATATCACTTTACAAGAAAGAAAGTCTCGTTTATTTTTGTTCTCTGATAAGGTAAAAAGTAACAAACCCTCATTTTTGAAATAGTGAAAAAATAATAAAATCCACATCATTGTTTCAGTGTATAAAGCAAAAGGGCACTTCCCAGAGTATCAATCTCAACTTTTTAGGAGAAATACCACTCCATGATGTGGAGATACTGAGACCACAAAAAAAATATCTGCATACTCGGAACATTAACGGTCTTAGGCTAAATGTTCCCACACATAAGGGCAGAAAATACTTCTAGAAATTGGGAAACCCCCTCGAAGCACTACCCTAACTATCTGTTTTGCAAGCAGGTTCTGTTCCAAGAGATTTATACTATGCCTCCACAGTAATAAAAATATGTATGTTTATATTCTAGCATTAAAGCCTGACATATTTACAGCCACCAGTCCAAATATGTTCATTCACAGTTGCAGGCTAACTCTTTACTTTCGATGCCGCACCTGTGTCAGATTCTCCAAAAATACATTACTTTTGGAGAATCCGAACGTACCCATTGACATTTTTAAAAAGTCCCAGCAGCATAGGTTGTAGGACTTTTGAAACGAGAAAGCTGAACAGCATGTTCATATCACAGAGTTACTGAGCATTGAACTAGAGTGAGAGATTGATGCTCAGGACAGTCCTTTTAGTTTCATTGATACTTAAGATGAACTACTAATCTTGCCACTTTCTCCTAACTGCAAGTTGAATAGGTCATAGTCATAATACTGGGAAACTATAAACAGGGAACTCTCATCTTTCACCAATTTAAAGAATAAATCTACTATTAAGCTCTTGAAGTCAAAACTGTCGTCCAGCGGTGATTACTTTTTCCAACAATAAGCTCCTCATCAATCCACTTGCCCTCCACTTCTAATGACACTATGACTCTATACAGATAGAACTTGAATACAATAAACAATTTGAATCCTCAATTGAACATTCTCCCAGCCAAATGAAGTACCAAATATAGAGAACAAGTGACGTTATCAATCTCACAATGAGGTGTTTTTTACATCTTGTCAAAATCGATCTTTTTGTGCATATTACAGAAACCTAGACATGCTTCATCTCCCTCTCAAGCCACCAACCTCTAAGCATTTGAAGTCAAGTGATCCATCACCTGATCATGAACTTTGCGATCAAACATTACTAGTTTGAAAGTAAATTCTGAAGGCATCGTTGAAGGCTGATAAGTCAATAAGCATCCAGCAGACACTTATAGGGAAAACAGAATATGACTTCATTCTGTATCAGCCACAGAACCATGTAAATAAAAATATTGTTCAATCTATAATTGTTCCGGCCTTCTCCGAAGACAGAAACAGAGTGACATACAACCAAGAAATTCTCAGACAACCAAAATACCGGAGAAAAGAGAGTATAAAAAGTATCATTGACCACAATGCATTATACTGATTGCCACAAACTATGTGAAATGTAAGTGTCATTGCAATAATTGCATGTTTGGCAAATGGAATTAACAATTATAACTGTGGATGTCAGTGATAAAGCTAAGTTACCTTAGAGAAAAAAGAGCCACATAGCTCAGGAGCACGATACCATCGGGTAGCTACATAGTCCTTAAATACATCAAACAACAAGTATATCAGAAATCACTCACAACTTTGAGTACAAAAATAACAAGAAAAGAGAAGCCTTCTAGAGCTCAAACATACAGTCCAGAAAATAGCTGAGGGTGTGTCATTAAATGATACACGAGCAAGCCCAAAGTCACAAATCTTCAATTTACAGTCAGCGTTAGCAAGAATATTCTTCGGCTTTAAATCTCGATGGAAAACGTTTGCTGTTAAGAGGTCCCAAGGAAAAGTTAGCTTCTCCATTACATAGAGATGTCAAAGAGAAGGTTTCAACTTGTATAAAAACAAACCAGTATGAGTATATTTTAATCCACGCATAAGCTGGTATAGGAAAAACTGATAATGCTCAGGTGTAAGATCATCATTGGCCCTAATAACCTGGTGGAGATCAGACTCCATCAATTCAAAGACGACGTAAATATCTTTAAACTCTCGCCGAGAAGGGGGCAACATGATGTGCTTTATTTCTACGATATCAGGATGCCGTAGAAGCCGAAGTAGCTTAATTTCTCTTAAAATTCTAGTGGCATCAGAGACATGCTCAAACACGTCATTAATCTTCTTGATAGCAACTCTTTCTCCAGTTTTGGTATCAACAGCGGAGGCCACAACTCCATAGCTACCCTTGCCGATAACTTCCTGAATTTGGTATCTGCTTGCTTCTCCATATTCTGTGAAGAACTCTGCCTCCTGTGAGTTCTGAATAACAATATTCAAGTCAAAACAAATGTGACTGATATCTGCAGTATAAAACAGCTGCATCTTCCCATTTCCTTATCCATGTAAGTCTACATAGAGCTGAAAAGTTCATAGGGCACTAATATGCCACATACTAGTAATCTGCATAATGATCTAACGCTACTTTATGTGCTAGGAAGTGAACACACAATAATATAGAAAAAAATAAAAACACCACAAAACTGATGATTGAAACATGATCCTCATATGAACAAGACAAGTCTGATGGCTCTTGAAAAAATCTAACAGACACAAGATTCTACAAAACACTGGTCATTGGTAGAAACAACAACAACATACCAAGTGAAATCCCACTCGTCATTGGTAGCAAGAACTTCATTTTTCCTTAGATAAAGCAATTATGAAGATAGCAAATATTATAATCTAACACACACACACACACATCTTTTGTTTGCCTCCTAGACAAAAGCGCATGGCAATAACGAGCAGGGGTTTCAGACCAACCAGACTACAAGATTCTTAGATAGGAAAGAAAGATAGTTCAGATTATTTTCTTTTGAGGTGGGGGCGAGTAACTGTGACTTACCAATAAATATCTGTTTCATTTCAATGACCTAAGCAAATATACAGAAAGATCCAAAATGCGTAAAGTTGCAAGCTTTACTTTCCCCCATCCTTTTTTAGCAACATTTACTACATATATCAACCAAATTCTCAGGTGGGAAACCAATTTGTTTATACATACATGAAAAACAAACATCAACATCAGATTGAGCAGTAAAATGATGGTCAAACTTATCAACTCCATGCAAAGTCAAAAAGCAAAAAAAAAAAAAAAAAGAAAAGTAAAAAGTCAATAAAAAGCAAAAAAAAAGAAGGGAAAAATCAAACCTTTCTGTGATGATCCATTTGATAAGAAGCAGATGAAAAAGGGAAATCAACCCTTTTAGGAACTCTGATAAACTTAAGACCCGAAATGTCAAAGTCTTCAATAACGATAAGCTCTCCTTCTTCTTCTTCTTGGTATTGTGAGTCTGAAATCTTGATGGATTTTTCAAGATTGTTCAAGATCGGTTCTGCATTGGTATGAACAATAGTAGTAATAGTAGTAGTAGTACTTGAACGACGATGAAACAAACGACGAACTCCGTCCACGAATGTACTACCACCCCCCATATACTACTGCTGCACCCCCTTGTCTTTTCTTTTTTTATGAATTCCCCTAATCTGTCGTGTTGATTCTTGATTTGCCACCACAAGATCTCAGCATTCCACGCTAATATGTTTTTCTCTCTCTATTTTGCCAGTTGCCACCACAAAATACAGCGGTTTCTTCCGAGTTTCTTGGTGTTGTGCAAAGATAATGGGAGAGAAGAAGAAGAAGAGTAGTAAAAAGAGGAAAGAGGAAAAAGGCAGGCTTTATACATGTCAGGCCAGCCTACAGGAAAAATAGGGAGAGGAGATTAATTTGTTTGTAGAGTTTTAACTTGATACCAAGGTTATGATAGTACAAAATATTTTTATATCTTGTGATCTTAAATTAAGATCTAATTCACATTAAGTGATGATTATAGTGTTTTGTGTTCGGTCAGCTTTGGTATCCATTAATTTTACGAGATACATGTCACGCTATCACCTCTCATTAATAATTCAGCGAACTCTATCAATCAAGACAAGATAAATGGGAAGAATAATCTAGTGTGTTGATTTTTGAACGAGACATTTGGATTTTCAATCACTTCATTGATCATTAGGCTATAATTTTTGGTGCAGTTTCAATTTATTTTTTTATTTTGAGAAAAAATTACTTATTTTGAATTATGTAAAGAGTTTCGATATTTAATTAATATGGAATATATGTCAAAAAAATAAATTAATTTTGTGATATAAACATGTCAATATAAAGTTAAAATAAAAAAGATCAAAAAAATATAATCTTTTCAAAACGTACTAAAAAGAAAAGTAACGTAAACAAATAAAAATTTAAAGTATGTAGAAGTTGCTCACGTTAAAACGGCACATAAGTTTGGTTGTTCATTAATTATTATCTTTAAGATTGAGATTTAAGACGTTTGCATCTATAATATTACAATGTATGTTAATATAAATAATTCTCCTTAGGTTCTCAAATCCGATCATTAAATATTGAAAACAACATAGTCATGTTTTGGCACATTCTCCAGTTCATGCTACTCACATATTGAATAATAATAATGTCACATTTTTTAACCATGATTAATTAAGCACGACGTTCTTTAGTTTATCCATTTGTCTATATTATATAAAGTATAAATTATAGGAACCACATATTATAAGTACTAAATAACATCATATTCCTTCTAGTTTTTTATTTACAAAAAATCCCTTAAAAATGATATTTGTGGGATACATAGCGTTGTGCACGGGATACATTAGGTTTGATACGTTCCACATAGCGGGATACATAGCGTTGTGCACGGGATACATTAGGTTTGATATAATCCACATACGGAATACATAGCGTTGTGCACGGGATACATGCAGGATACATAGCGTTGTGCACAGAATACATAGCGTTTGATACATTCCACATAGCGGGATACATAGCATTGTGCACAGGATACATGCGGTATACATAGGTAAATAAGAGATTTTTGAAATTTTTAAAATAAATAGGGATAAATGAATATTAAGGTATGTAAAGGAGTGTAGTTAAGTAATTTGTCTTTATATAAAAACTAGATATGAAAAGGCCCGTTAACGGGCCCAATATAACAATTTACAATCTTAAATACATTAGCGGTTCCAATGTATTATAAGTATTTAATTAGTTTTTTGAAAAGAAAAATTGTCATCAATATTTTTTCTAATAAAAACGATAGTAAAATAATAAAAATCACATTTTATAATAAAATATTATTATTTTTATCAAATAAAATAGCTTATTTAAATTGTCTTAATTAACACTGCAATATCATATGATCCAATGGTTATTTTAACAGAATGCCAAACATACACATTCGAATTAAAAAGTTAATTTAAAATTTAATGGTTTTTTCTACTCATCTATAATAATTCAACAAACAATTTGAGTGAATTAATCTTATTTACTCATTTGTGTTCTACTTTTTCTTAACCACATTATCACTTTTCACATTTAAAGTAGTATAACCATGAAAAAGAAAATTAAATTATATCTTATTTCTTAAGATAATAAATATTATATTTGATTATTTATTTTTTATAAATATGAAAAATAAATGAACACAAAGAAATAGACAATCTTTTTATTTCACTTTATTTATTTGAAAATCAATGTCGAATTATAAAAATTACAAATATAACTTAAAGTTGTATTTGAAATTTGAAAAACATTCAAAACTTTTTTAAACTTTCTGTATATTTTTTTCAATTTTTATCCTAAATTATTAATTTTTATAAAAATGGCTCCATTTTAATTATATTTCATATTTTATTTTATTTTTAGAAAAAAACATATTCAAATAATCAAATATTATTTGCAAAATCAATAACTTAACACAAATTCAACTTAATCTTTTTAAAAATAAATTGGATTTTTTTTTGTAATAGTATGTAGTAGCTCTTATATGAGATATAATCTATGACATTATACGATTATTTATTTTGATATATTACTCTTTTAGTGCAATTTGGTTGTATGTCTCAGGTAAATTAGTCAAGTAATTTTTAGAAAATGAGGAATGTAGACCATGTTTTAAAAGATATAATATATAAATATGTCTTTTAACTTGACCTCACTTAGCATCTATGACATTTAACTTCGAGTGTGCACATGTTAGCATTTAAACTTATATAAAGTTGAACAAGTAGACACACGTGTCCTACGAGACTTAATTCACGTAGGACGCCACATAGAATGTCGCATAGGACATGAATTGTATCGCCACGTAGGACGTCAAGTAGGACACATGTGTCTACTTGTTCAATTCTATACAAATTTATGCGTCTACTATGCACATCCAAAATTGGAGGACATTGATGTCAAATGAAACCAAGTTAAATGGTATATTTATGTACTATGCCTTTATAAAAAATATATTTATATTTTTTATATAAAATTTGACCAAACACGACTTTAACTTTAATTTTTTTAACGGAAAAGGCACAAAAATACCTCTAAACTATCGAAAATAGCCCAGCTTTACCCTTAAACTATATTTTGGCTCAAAATTATCCTTTCCGTCAAAGCATTGGGTCATACTTACAATTCTAATTAACAGAAGTATGTTAAGTGCCACATGGACGCCACATAAGCGCCAAACATTTCCCACTTCCACATAGACTAATAAGATCCCTAATATCTAATTTCCCCCTAATTTCTCTTAAGATACGATTTCACCCATTTCTCCTATTTTCGCGGCTAGGGTAAGAAATGATTTATTCATTTCACGGTTGGATTTCGAAGTTGATTTCGCAACATTAGCTGAGGATGCTACGTGGAAGTTTGTGAAGGAGAAAGCTTTCGATATGGTTACAATAAATCCAGCGATGATTATAGGTAGTATGTTGCAACCAACACTTAATACAAGTGTTGCTGCCATCATACAATTGCTAAATGGTATGCTTTATCCTAAAGCAACTAATTTGTCTCTGATCTCGTCATCTAAACTGAAAAAATATGTGAAATCGTTTCTTACCGTAGCTGCGAAAATGAGGGGAAATTGGTGAAATCGTATCTTAAGAGTAATAAGGAGAAAACTAGATATTAGGGATCTTATTAGTATACGTGGAAGTGGGAAATGTTTGGCGCTTATGTGGCGTCCATGTGGCACTTAACATATTTTTGTTAATTAGAAGGGTAAGTATGACCCAATACTTTGACGGGAAGGATAATTTTGAGCCAAAATATAGTTTAAGGACAAATCTGAGCTATTTTCGATAGTTTAGGGGTATTTTTGAGCCTTTTCCATTTTTTTAATTAAAAAAACTATATTTTCATGATTGAACCACATTAAGAAAGGAAATGATTAGAAGGCCTCGAATTTAAATTTTGAATATGGAAATAATTTCATTAAAAGAGATAAGTACATTCAAAAATAATTATGAATTCAAATTAATAACACTCTAATACGTATATACAAAATCAAATGAGATTTTTTTTTTTTTTAAATAAAATTTGTGTGGTCTTGAAAGTATAGACTTTTGAAGTGAATAAAAAAATGGGGTCCATGTTTTAACTTTGCATGTAAACTTAACGGGTTACTTGTACAAACTTAGGGTATGTTTGAAAGTCACTTGTTAATTGGAATTGGTGTAATTACCAGGGTAGTAATTATCAGCCTAGTAATTACACTGTCTAGTAATTACACTAAACTGTTTGGTTGGCATAGTGTAATTACACATGTCCTGTTTGGATGTCACAGTGTAATTACACATGTTCTATTTGGATGCACAATTGCAATCATAAAATTATAATAAATTTTAAAAATAAAAATTAATTATTTAAAATTTATACTAGACAAATAAGAAACTTTATAAATGACATTAAATTAAATATTTAAGATATATATTCTTTTTTGAAAATATATTAATTAATAAACATATTTTCTGTAACTAATATTATGAAAAAATAATTGATTTATATTTTTTCAAATTAATATATTTCAATTGAATTGATCGTAACAACTAAAAGTATGAAGTTTCTACGAACATCGTGAAATGCAAGTTTGATAAAAAATATATATATATAAATAAAATGTCATAAATTATTAAATGTTTGACAAAAATATAATCTATCAAGTCTAATTAAAAATCACGTGCAATGTAAATTCAATACTACTAAAACAAATGAAACTGAAAATATAACATAGGTTATAAATTCAAAACAAAAAATTTAACATAATACTCTTATAACAAATTTCAACATAGCAATAAATATGATTTATTTTTATTTTTTCTTAATAAAGAAAACGTAAGTCTATAACCTTACTTAACAATAAATTTTATTTTAATTTAAAAATTAGAATACTAATAAAATTATGCTAATGAGAAAATAAGCATGACATAAAGAAATAGATAATACAAGAAAATTACATAGAATCACGTAAAGTAAGGTTGAGAATAAGAAGAAAATGAAATATAATAATAAAAAATAAAAAATAAACTTTTGCAAATTTTTAGAATAATAAAAATAAAAAAAGAACTTAAAATAATAGAAGTAAAAAAAATTAAAACAAAAAAATAAAAATAGAAATTAAAAAAAAAAGAAATTAAAAGTAATCAGGTGGTAATTACACCATGTAATTACCAGCAATTCACAGCCTTTGCTTGTGAATTATAGAGTGTAATTACCCCCTGCCAATTACACCAATTACCTGCTGACCAAGTAATTACCTGTCCTTCCAAACAGGACAAGACAATGTACTTACACCAAATCCAATAATCAGGGTGTCCTTCCAAACAGGCCTAAACTTATGTTGAGTTAATTAGATCATAAATAAAAATATTTTAGTTCACAAACTTTTATTAAAAGAGCGGCAAAATCAGAAATTAAAAATCATCATATTTTTTCTAAAATAAATTTAAAATCACTTTTTAAAGTACACAAAAGCTTCAAAGCTAAGACAAAGATTATATCAAGTTAAAAATTTAAATAATACTCTCTATATTTCATATTACTCGATCATTATTTCGGTGGTTGCTCCACCATAAATGATTTCGTATTCCTTAAAATGGTATATATATTCAACTTTCGTATTTTTCCTTTTCTAGATGGTCACCATAACCTTACTTTTGCCTTTTGGGAACCAAACTTTATTTTCATTGTATACAATTAATTCCCTATCTGATAATATTCTCTCTTTAATTTGCTTCAGTCGCACCATGCATCTTATCTCCTCAAAAATATGATACATCTTCCAAGAATGTTCCATCACCAATAACATTCGATGTGAGAATTTTAACACCTTTCGAATATCTAAAATTAAATTATCTGAAGCATGAACAATATAAGATGAGGGTCCAACATTGAATAATCTACAAATTAAAATGAGTTTCTAATTATCGTAATAAAAAAATTAACTGTGTAAATTTAACTCAACATTAACGACAAAAACCGATAAATAAGAATTACCTAATATAGTATGAAGACCGATAATACTCTTCTCGATTAGTATGAGAACTCAATGTAACATAAGTATATCATAGTATTTGGGTGATTATAATTTTTATTTTTGTTTTAAGCATATCATAACATCCATGATTATATTTTTTTTAATCATTAAAGATAAAGTAGAAAAGTCAAATTAAATTATTTATAAATTTTAAAAGTTATCAAAAAACTTTTTGGAATAATAAAATGAAAATGTCGTCGCATGGACTTAAACGGATATAGTAGGTAGTCCAATTTTTTTTTTTCTTTGTGACAACCAAAAATAATTTCAGCCGTCCAAATAATAGGTCATAAAGTGCAATTTAATACGGCACTGAGGAAAAAAAAATACTTATCACTGATCGTGTGATGAGATTTTTAGAAGATCTCGAGTTGTTAATTAGAGAATTCAGATTCAAATTTGTATTATAAAATTATATTTAGGAAATATTATTTATTTTTGGTGTATATTGAGATTTTTTGGAGCGAATATAAAAAGAAAAGACAAGAATATATGATAAATCATACCTTCAATTTCATTTTCAGAGAGAGACTTATTTATCATTTTTTCAACGATAATAAAAAGTTTTGATCTTATGCATATGTGTTGTTTAGTCGGATTTCAATACAAGTATTAAATATTGTGCGTGAGAAATAAAAAAATCATACATCAAAGATATAGTTTGGTGAATTGAAATAATATTAGAAAAATAATTTTTTTTAATCACAAATCATTGAGAAATTTGTGCTCTAAAACATGATTTGTCACTCTGGTTCGATAATAAAATAATAGTTCTTAGGACTAAAGATTCATACAAGTAGGATTATAGGAGGAATTGTTATCTAGATGAGGCACCTTTTTCCTCATATCCTAAGTTTTGGATAAATAAAAGGACAAATTTATTCAGCCTTATAACATTTTAGGGAAAGTCTGCTCAAAGTAGCAAGTGAACAATGGGAAGAAACCTCCACACAACCACACACATATATATACCACAGAAAAAATAATATATTTGCAGAATTAGGTTTTGTTTCTTTAATTTTTGGGCATTTACAAACCACACATACTGCTTTCACTATTCCAGCTCATCTTATAATACAAATAAATAAATAAATAAATATAACATCTTCATTTGTGGTAAATTAATTAAGATGCATGTCACTTTCATATTGTCTTTCCTAAGTTTCTTACTTATCATTTATATCCTTTCAAGAAATTAAATTATGAGAAGAAATAGACAACATAGGATTAGGAACATAAAGGAGAATTCGTTTTTTTTAAACCGTCAGAAAATAAATTATAATTATAAATAAAATATGAAGAAATAAGAATATTTTATTAATAAGTAGTGCAAGTACGATTCTGTTACTCCCTTGATTATTCGAGGATTGTTAGCTAGTAGCATATTTCTCGAAGGGGTTGTTAGCTAGCAACGTATTTCTCAAACATTGAAGACCACATCTTAATCTCTTTATGAATATTTCAAGAATTTATGGATTTTTCAAGATGTCTCTTAAAGAAAATATATAACCCTTAGTATAGAGACATGAGCTAGAGTTTAGGGTAGAGTAACCTCCAAAAACCCTAATTGAAATAGAATTCGGCTGGTAGAGTTCAAATTTTTTTGATGTCTACAATATGAATCTGCCCTTGTAATTTAGCTTTAACAAATAGTTATGTCCTTTCACTTTTACATGGACATTTAAATTATTATAAAATCAAATAAACTAAACGTTTAGTTTCAATATAACAAATCACATGTGAAATGTACCTATCCTATCCTATATATAAATTTCCACTTACACAACTAATTTAGGGAAACATGAAAGATGATCAACAAGGTCATTTGTAATCTCTTACCACTATGATTATCTAGCTGGAATAATTATACTAACAAAAAGTGTTCTTGCACAGCTGCACTATCCCTAAAAAGAGATTTCCAATTTTGCCCATTCATTTGTAGTAACATAATAAGAGTGTCTTACCATTTTCTCAGCTTTATATTACTTGATCCATGTTATTTTAATATACCTTTTATTAAAAGTGTACTTTATTAAACTAGTCTAATTCTAAATTTGATTGCTGTAATAAAAAAAGAAAATCTCATTTTTAGTAACTACAGAGTCAAGTAAGATGAAACGGAGCAAGCAATATAGTACAAAGAAAAGTTAGTTTCTTTTTCAAATATTCTACTATATCTGTAGTTTTACAGGCTTACAGCAATTAACCACTTATTGCCACTTCTAGTACTCTGTCGGGAGCTAAAATCAGACCAATAGCCATTCACCATTGCGTTTTGTGTGTAAAATAGAGAGATCAAAAGCAGCCAAGTTGTTTACTGTATTATTTTTTCAATTTCCTTTCCAAGCAAAATATTCCTCATGGTACCCTTTTTCTTTGTTTTTCTATGACCATGAAATTTCTGGGAATATTGGTTGGTGTAGTGATACTGGTACCTCAGAATAACAAAGTGGGTCATTCTTGATTATTGAGGTCCTACTTTCCCCACTCCCACTTGTTGTTTTTGCCCTCACCCCCACTCTTTCCAAAACTGACCACTGAACCCCTTTTTCACTTTAATTGACACATTTATTTCAACTGTACAATTAGTCTTTCTTCTTTTTGTCCATTTTCTACATCTTCATTTGTATTTTGATACCCTTTTCTTGGTTTGCACTAGTTGTTTAAGGGATAAAGGAACAATCTTTTTTGGTTTTGTGTGTGCAGAGTGTTTTTAGGCTGAATTCTTGAATTTGTTTTCAAGATTGAGTCTTTTTGCTGCTCAGGAGGGAAGTGGTAACTGGGGTCTCTTAAGAAACGAAGTAAAGTTTGGTTCTTGGATTTGATTTGGTTAAAACGAGCTTAAACTTTGTAGTTCTTGTTATTACAGGTCTTAAGGTAAGTGATTTGTAACTGTGATTCATGATTGGAGTGGGACAATGGAGAGTGTTGAGGAATGAAAAAGTAATGAGATAGGTGGTCTCTGACTTGGGTAACCACCACCAGTGAGCTGCTTTTGGAGTTGAGTTAGGCTCGGGATCCATTTATTTATAGAGAAGTTTATGGCCAGCTTTTTTGTTTCTTTAGTACTACTGCTAATTATTGTGGTTTAGTGAATACAACAATGAAGAATTTTCTTAAAAAACTTCATATTGGGTCCAATCAATCGGAGGATTCAGAAGGATCAACATCCTCCTCAAGGAGCAAGAAATTAAGTGATGTTTCATCACCTGAAAAGCATACAAGCTCTAGAAGCTATCAAGGGTCTGATAATAAACCTTTTTCAGCAATTTCAGGATGGTTAAATTCAGTTACAAATAGGCATAGTCCTAGTCCTCCGTCTTCCTCAAATGGGAATAGAGGGAATAGAATGGAACATTCTGACTCTGTGAGTATTGGTGGCACTGATGCTGTTTTAGATGCTGTACAGCGTGATTCGGAGTCTAGCAGCTCGAGGGATCCTGGTGTAGAGGAGGAGTATCAAATTCAGTTAGCTCTAGAGTTGAGCGCGAAGGAAGACCCTGAGGCAGTTCAAATTGAGGCTGTTAAGCAAATCAGTTTAGGCTCTTCTGCCCCAGAGAATGCTCCTGCAGAAGTTGTAGCATATCGGTATTGGGTATGTTCGTCTCTGTCTATTTGGTTTTATTCATATCACAACTCTTGGCTTACTTTGCTCTAGGCACCTAAAGGAATGCTTAGCAAATCTGTTATCTTTTAGGTAAATATATTGTATATGGATTTTATTTCACAAAAAAAGAAGAAAAGGAAATGGCCATGTCATTTTATCCCTTATGTTCTGACTTACCTTGCTGAGATAGTCGCGTATGCAGTTTGAAGTTTGTATCTTTTTTTTTTTTTTTTAAGGATTTGGTTGACCACTGCTGAACAGGCATCTACTGATTTAGTTCTTTATCAAATTCAGACTTTAGAATTCGAGCATTGTATTATAATGGTAATGGTAATTGTGCCTTGCTGTTGATTGTATTTGTCATTCCTCAAAGGTATTGGTTAGTAGATTCATTAATCCTTATGCTGAATTAAGCACTTAGATTATCGGCTTTCATCTTTTAAGTCTGGGGATGGCCTCAAGCTGACTGGAGTGTGAAACTTTACTTGATCAGGATTCAATTCCCTACAAAGACTAAAAACACTAGGTGATTTCTTTGAATCTACCTAACCGTTGTTAGGTTAAATTACCCGGTACTTGTGCTGGTGGGAGGTAGAAGTACCCGGTGGAATAATCCAGCTAAGCAAAAGCTGGCCCGGCACCATTGTTGTCACAAAAAGAGATATTGAAAGAAGTAAAAAGGAAATTCGAATTGTGTCATTTAGGAGGCGTACTGTTTTCTCATGGAAGGAACACCAATACCATTACTCATATCATAAGGTCCTGGGACGTGGTATAAATGAGAACCTATTGCCTATTGGTAACACTGATAAGTCACTGGAAATATGAGAATTCAAAATGCTGTAGTGAAGGTAGTGAGAGAAAACAAAGTTTAGCTCGACTGAGGAATTAAGTGATCAATGAGTATAAGACTTGATTGATATAATTGAGGAGAGAGAGATGCCAAGTTCAACCCTACTGACATTATTGGACTAGAAATTTTGTAATGAGAGGGATAAATTGAAATTGCGGGTAGGAAACACTGCCAAAGACGATATATATTTTGCCGTCTAGATATCATAGTCATTGGCTCATAGCAATGCACATATTTTCTGGTTTCTACGTTTCCATATTCCTGTCTGGTGTTTAAGTGGTTCCAATAGCTTATCCGTCTTAAACAATCAGCAAGAAGGTATATTAGACAGCTACATTATCTAAAATATGGAGGGATTGATTTTGTGGTGTATAAGTAGCTCTATTGTTTCGTCAGATTAGTTTCTGTTTGTGCAAAAATTTCCCTTTCCTAGTCCTTATTCCTTTCTAACACATGACATATCTCATATTATAGATTTATCAATGCTTCACAGAATTACAATGCTCTAAGCTATGATGACAAGATCCTGGATGGATTTTATGATCTGTATGGTGTCCTCATGGAGTCCAATTCCTCGAAAATGCCCTCCCTCATTGATCTGCAAAGAACGGAAGTATCAGATCATATTAGTTGGGAAGCCATCCTTGTCAGTAAAGCTGCGGACTCCAAGTTGTTGAAACTTGAACAGAGAGCTCTAGAGATTGCTGTTGAGGAGAGGTCAAAACTCATGGATTTTTCAGCCAGCAGTTTGGTACATAAGCTTGCTGTGCTTGTTTCTGACCACATGGGGGGGCCAGTTGTGGATCCGGAGAGCATGTTGCTTGCATGGAGAAGTATTAGTTATAATCTAAAGGCAACTCTAGGGAGTATGGTTTTGCCTCTTGGTTCTTTGACCATTGGATTGGCTCGTCATCGTGCATTGTTATTCAAGGTAGTAAGCATTTTGGACTCTTAAATCTATAGCAGTATTTGATTATAATTAGTTTGTGATATCTTTTAGTTTTCTCATAAAGTAATATCCCTTACTTATTGACAATGAAAATGCCTGAGATACCTGAATATCCTAATCTCACTTCTAAGGCCTAATTTACTTGTCTAGTTGGCTAAGACTCGGAATGTATATGACTATTTAAAGAAGGGAATTCTACTCGTCGTGAAGGATGATTGGTTCTGTGGATGGCAAATGTCATATAGAAAAATAAACTCATTTAAGCAGAACGTTAGCATAGGCATGGTTCAGTTCTAATCTGAATCAACTCCAGTATTTGTCCCCTAGTTCTTGATCTTTCCAACTACTTGTCAGTATTCTGCATCCATTGCTTCTGTGATTGTACCTTATTGTTCTCTTTGATCCTTTTCGTAGATAGCAATCAATTCTGTCTTCACGATATTACTTGTCCATAGTTTTTATTTTGGTTTGATGCATTAGTCATTTCAATGGCGCTTTTCTTTGTCAATATGCTAATCATCACTATTATTTTTATTTTAGGTACTTGCTAATGGTTAGCCTTACCCTTTCATTTGCTATGCTTTGATTATAACATCACATTTTAAATTATTTTTTTTTTGCTTCTGAAAATTATTTAGGTTTTAGCTGATAGTGTGGGGATTCCTTGTCGATTAGTAAAAGGAAAGCAGTATACAGGTTCAGATGATGTTGCAATGAACTATGTAAAAATCGATGGAAGGTTGCTGCTATTCACTTTACCTTCTTTCCTTGATGCTATAGATGCAATCTTTTTCTTTTATGTTCTCTCAGGTGGGGTATACATATTGAAACTTGGTCAGAATTTTCACTTTTCTTGGATATTCTTCCTTGGTTGGTTTGCATTGCACAAATACACCTTGTTGCTTAGTCAGAGCAAGCATCGGCTTTATCAAACATGAAATGTAGTAACAAAGGGCCAAGGTAGGAGCTACTTAAGGCACATCACACATTGCTTAATGAGAAAAGGCGCAGACTGAAAAAGAAAGATTTACATAATTGAAAAGAAATACTATAAACACAAACACCAACAATATTAGTAGGAAACTTGAAAAGGAAGTGCAATGAAGTGAAAAACATGTCAATCAAAGTAAATATCAATCTTAAGTTCCTGATCAAATGCAAGATACCTTTTTAAGTTTCTCACTAGCGACTAGTTTTCTTATTGATAACTCTAGAGTTCTGAGTTCCTATTCATAATTGCTAAAGTGCTCATTTATAAAGTTTCCTTAATAATTAATATATTTTCTCGCAAGCTACATCTACTGTTTTGCACCAGGCCTCTGAGGCTCATAAACTAACATAAACTTTGAAAAAGCTGTTGGTTGGCTGGTTTATGCCGCATACCTTAGTGCTTTCACTAGACGATCACCCGTCAGGCATTCTGTGCAGCTTGCCCTGCATCTCACTTAAGGGCTTAAGCACCCCTCAAGCATGTCTTTGACAACAATGACAAGCATACTGTTCAAATTTCTAGATTAAATTCTTGAAAAGTTTGTTTTGTTGAGCTGATAAAACATTTCAAGAAAATATGTATAGTAATTAATTTGGACTATGAATTGATTTTTCTAATTTCCTTCACAATTTACAGCATTTTACGGTCTTAAATTGCTGCTGTTGTTTGTATGCTGCAGAGATTTGTTGATACATTGTTTGGGATAAATTTTTGCTGGAATAATTTCTTCTGCTGGAATTATCTTATTCTATTTACTAATTAGATGATACATTTGCAGGGAGTATATTGTCGATTTGATGGCAGCACCTGGAACACTTATTCCATCTGACACATCTGGAGTACATGGAGACTATGAAGAATCTATTCTCTCCATCAGTCCATCCTCCAAAGATGTTGATTCTCATCCAGGTTCCTATAGTAGATGGATTGCTTCTTCATTGGGAGATCATTCAGACTATGGAACGGCAGACAAGAGATCCAGGTTTGCGGAAAGCACTAGTGCAGGAAATGAATCTCCCTCTTCTGGTAATTCAGAACTGCAGGTAAAAGCGGAGAAAGAATTTTATAATACCTTCCATGATTTTACAAAGGCTCCCAGTCCTAAGGAGCAAGGACAGGAAACATCTTCTAGAGCTGGGCATGCAAGATCTGCTTTTACACATGCAAGATCTCCTTCCTGGACAGAAGGTGTTAGCTCCCCAGCTGCACACAAGATGAAAGTAAAGGATGCTTCGCAATACATGATTGACGCTGCCAAAGAAAATCCACAGCTAGCTCAAAAACTGCACACTGTTTTACTTGAGAGTGGAGTTATTGCACCACCAAACCTGTTCGATGAGATCTATCCAGAACAACTAGACGTATCTCATATAGAGGGAAAATCCAGGCTAGAGGAAAGAGATGAGTTCCAAAAAGTCAGGGGTCAATCTGATAAGAATCGAGCCCGCTTCTTACCCCCTCTGCCTTATCACAGTCCATACTCTAAGGGCAATGCACGTGGATCATTGGAACCTCATCCAGATGTGAGAGAAGTTGGTGAACAGCAAGTTTCTAGACAGTCTGAAGTAGCTCCACCGAAACATATGAAAACAGTTCCTGTTGCTGCTGCTGCCGCCGCCGCCGCAGCTGCTGTTGCCTCTTCGATGGTAGTTGTTGCAGCCAAGACTAACCCTCACGGGGACCTCCCCGTAGCAGCTGCTGCCACAGCCACAGCTGCAGCAGTGGTAGCAACAACTGCAGCAGTCAGTAAGCAATATGAGGCACAAGGAGGTATGTCCAACTTGTTAACGAATTTGTTGTTCCTTCTTGGTAACAAAATGAAAGCTTGGAGATATGTGCCATTGTCCCGTTAATCTGCTGTCTTTCTTAATCATATAGACTGTGAAAGAGTTGATGGAGATGCAGATACTGCTGTTTATGAGCAACAGAGAAGTGGTCATCAAGAGCATGAGGCAGCAGGAGCAAATTCAGAGGGTGAAAGGATGTCAGATAAGTCAACCGGTAATGATAGTGCTAAATCAGATGTGATACTTGATGATGTAGCAGATTGTGAGATTCCGTGGGAGGATATTGCCTTGGGTGAGCGTATCGGACTTGGTATGACCTGCATTGTGTTACAGACCTGAAGGTTCTTTAAAGTAGGTGATTTAGACTCTGTAATCTGACACTTCTCATAATTTCTATGTTCTAGGATCTTATGGAGAGGTCTATCGTGGAGAGTGGCATGGAACTGTAAGTTCATTATCCTTGTGTCAGTTAGGTTTCTTCTTATGTATCTTGGGGTTGGCTTAAAGAAGTTTTAAGTGACATCTTTGTCCTTCCTGCATTAAAAGGCCAAGCTTTCTTTTTATCGATCTCAATAACTAGATCGATTGGAACTTAAATCTAATTGATTTGAGTTGTAGATCAAATCTTTAAGAACTTAATAATGAGAAGATTCTTGTTCTTTTTGCAACTGAGCTTGTTTGGTTTGACTTAAAAAAAGTAACTTTTAAGTCAAAAATAAAAAGTCAAACTGAAATGACTTTTGAAGTCAAAAAATAAAAAGTAGGGGGAGAACTACTTTTGGTTTCTGACTTATTTTAAGTCATTTTAAACTTATTATAAGTCATTTTTGACCTTGCCAAACACTTCCTAACTTATTTTAAGTCATTTTTGACTTATTTTAAGTTATTTTTTATATTTGTCAAACACTTTCAGAAGTCAAAAACAAAAACTGACCTAAAAGTAGGTTTGACCAACTTTTAAGCCAATCCAAACAGGCTCTTAGTAATGTATGTGATTATTTCTCATAATTTGCTAAAATGAAAAAGAAGAATGAGTCTGTTTATTGCCACGGCTTCTTCACTCCCGTTATTTTCTTTTTCGAACTGCTTTTCCTTGAGCCAAGGGGCTATCGATAACAAGGTCTCCACCTTCCAAGGCAGGGGTATGGTTTGCATATACACTACCCTCCTCAGACCCCACTTGTGGGATTACACTGGGTTGTGTATGTTTATATATGGAAAATAAGAATGAGTCTTTTGTAGGCATACTTTGATATCTTGGTTTAATCTATATAATGCATATTTGTCAAAATCTGTTATTTTCTCATAAAAATCTGTCATAAACTTGTTGAAGTGAATATACAATCTGTATCATCTGCTTGTTTTCCCTCTTCTTTTTCATAAATTTTGGGGAGTCTCATGCCTCTTTTGAAAACTCCTTTGTTAACCACTTTTCCATTACATTCTAGACACTGTGTAGTGTTTACACTTGATGGTTGGCTTGAATTTCTGTACTTCAAATCTGATGTGATGATGTCTCTGCTAATTTAACTGCCGAGTTATTTGCTGAACATGTCTGGTTCTGGGTCAAAACATTTGTTGCATACACGTAATATTTTACCATAGCTTCTCATATTCATTCATTACTTACTGTCATCAACTATAAATGGGAACACATAAATTACACCTAAGAATTCCTTATTTTCTTCAACTTGAGTTAAGACAAATATATTAAGCCTTCTTATTTTCAGGAAGTTGCTGTAAAGAAGTTCCTGGATCAAGATATAACTGGTGAATCCCTTGAGGAGTTCAGAAGTGAGGTATTACCCTTCTTGACAAACATAGGCCACTATCAGTGTTCTTAAATATTACAATCTCTGTAACTATTATCATCTCCTCAGAGATCTTACTCTTGAACAAATTTTAAAAACTGATGGAAAAATCTTGAATGAAGTTATTGTTTTCATCAAATTTATCAAAATTTCAAGTTGTCAGAAAAATAAATAACTTGGCACTTTTTTCCTAACTCATACCTGATGATACATAGGTATTTAGTGAAATCAAGACATATCATTAAACCTGTTGGTTTGTAGTTCTGCTTTTCCTGATCATTATATAATCTCCTATGGGGTTTTCTTGCTGTAACACGGTGGTAACGAATTATCAATACATATTATATAGCACAACATGTGTTCATTTTTAACAGTTCTGCTGCATTATTACCGAAGCTGGTAACATTTTGGTTCCTGAGGTAATTTGGGTTTAAATAATTTTTTAGACGAGATGATTCAGCCAGAAATTACCACTTTTTACTATAAATCATGGTGATATAGTTATTTATTTTATCAGTTCTGCTGCATTATTAACAAAGCCCGTGAAAGTTTTCATGAGATTTGCTTTCTGAAGGCTGTAGCAGAAGATATTGCTTGCATAATCCATTTTAATCAGTTTCTGACACTACAATCCAGTTTCCCCTAGTTGTGATGATAGCATCACAGTGCTTCATCTTCTGATGTGTTGCTTAGCCTAACTTCTGGATTACAATTTGATTTGTTGTATTCTCTATATTCATCTGTGGTTTGCAAGGTGCGGATCATGAAAAGGCTCAGACATCCAAATGTTGTTCTATTCATGGGAGCTGTTACTCGTTCTCCACATCTTTCAATTGTTACTGAGTTTCTTCATAGGTATGTTAAAAGCTATGGGCAGAAATTTATGGATAATATAAAATATACTTCACTTTTATGGTCATCAGTTAATTTGAAGTGGCAGTTGTATGTTAACTTGGAAATCTGAACTAAAACTTGGTAATGATTACTTGAATTCAAAATATTTTTTTTGATTTGCAGAGGTAGTTTGTACAGATTAATCCATCGACCCAACCATCAGCTAGATGAGCGCAGGAGGTTGAGGATGGCTCTTGATGCTGTATGCTCGACTTTTTCATTTATAATTTCTCCATTTGTTCAAGCCTTCTGTTTTAGTTTGTGACTTTCTGGTGAATGTGCTGTACTGAACTAACAGGCTCGAGGGATGAACTATCTACACAACTGCACTCCCATGATAGTTCATCGAGATTTGAAGTCTCCAAATCTCCTTGTAGATAAGAACTGGGTTGTGAAGGTGAACTTCCTTTAACTCTTAACTCTAGGGAGTTTGCTGCTTGCTTTTCACTTAAGAATCCATGTGATATGTTTTGATTTTTCTGACTCTAGGTATGTGATTTTGGACTGTCAAGAATGAAGCACAGCACATTTCTTTCTTCTAGGTCGACTGCTGGAACGGTAAGCAGGACGGTTGAAGTCTAATGCTTTTTCTGTATGATTGTCAATAAACATGCTCCTTAGTACATTCTTAGATCTGTTTGTCTTGCTAATATAGTTTGACATCTATTGATGGTTGATATTTCTTTTCTATATATTAGTAGTAACACCAATTTCCATTAGATATGTGGAGGTGTAGCATGTGATGTTTTTTCTTTTTGAGTTAAGTTTACACGCAAGGCATACAATTTTGGTTATATAGTGCAAATTGGGCACTTTTTTACTTTTTATGCTTGTTTAAGTATCTTTTAAGTGTTCCATCATACTTTGAAGTGTGAAACATTTGGTTGTTTTCTATGCTTGCTATATTTAGTGGTTTTCCATATCCGATCTCATAATTCCCCGAGTCATTTTGTTTCTCAGGCAGAGTGGATGGCCCCAGAAGTGCTGAGAAATGAACCTTCAAATGAAAAGTATGTCCGATAACCATATTACCCAACTGAAAAATGTTGAATAATGATGCACTAGAGTGATTATAGACTGCCAAAAATTAGAACTTTTAATATAGGGTGACAGTTTCACAAATAGATTCATTCAGTGGCTTTTGGTATATGTATGATTGATGATGTGGGATTATCAATTGTCCCCTGCAGATGTGATGTATATAGCTTCGGTGTCATACTATGGGAGCTTTGTACTTTACAGCAACCATGGGGAGGAATGAATCCAATGCAAGTCGTTGGTGCTGTGGGGTTTCAGCACCGACGTCTTGACATACCAGATTACATGGATCCAGCTATTGCAGACATTATCAGGAAATGCTGGCAAACGTGAGTTTCTGTGGTGTTGCAGTTTTGAAGTCACTTACTTTATGTTTGCTCAGACTATTCAAAAATACTGTCGAGGTGTGTTGGATCCTCCAAAGTTATGCATTTTTGGAGGGTCCAAGCAACATAGAAGACTTGTAGATTCTTCATTATCTTTCGTTCTTTTCACTACTAAATTTTGGTCAGGCCTCCTGCTGGTTACAATACAACAGAACGGTTCATTTAGCTGACCTCAACTAATTCGTGATTGTGTTTTTTTGTACATGCAGAGATCCAAAGTTACGGCCTTCATTTGCTGAGATTATGGCTGCTCTGAAACCACTACAAAAGCCTATTACTAGTTCACATGCACCAAAACCACCAGTTGCCAGAGGTCAGCCATCGCGAATCATAGAAGATCCATCCGCGGAGCAGGGTTAGTACTGAAGAACGTAAATAGACTTATTTTTCGTTGGATTAAACAGGTCCAAATTTGAGCTCAAGAAACTGAAGGAAGACATCAAAGAACCTGACAATCACATAATACTTCATATTTAAGCCAAATTGTGATTCTTTTGTTTCATCCTTTTAGTATTTTTAGCAGTGTTTCCCCAATTCTCAAAAATTGTGTATCTGCCCTTCCCTTGTGTATTCATGTTGATACTCTCTTTTGTAATTAAAAAATAGAAAGAATTGCTTAAAAGAAGCTCAAGCTCTTTTATTTATGTTTTAGGTCAACATTTATATTTTGTACCTATTATTGAAACATGTGCAAATATAGCTCTTGAGACGAACAAACATTAGACTATATTTTGAAGATCTAAACTTTATGAATTCAATTTTAAGGGGTCGTTTGGTAGGCCGCATTAGAAGAAATAGCCCATGTATTATGTAAGGTATTATTTAGTACCAGTTTGGTAGAAATTTGTGCCTATGCATAGCTAATCCATGAATTAGTAATACCTCCTACATGATATTATAGGATGTATTACTAATACCTTCCATTTGGAGGTATTAGTAACACATAGGATATAATACCATGGGATAAGTCTATGTAAAGATAAAAATATCCCTCAAATCATTTTAATTTATTTTGATTATTTTCTTGATTTTATGATTTATATTTGCACTAGTAAATTTATTTAAATAATTAGCTTACAAATTATTTAGTGAGAGTTGTTTGTTACTAAATAAATCTAATACAAATTTGAAATGTGAGTTGTTTATTTGTGTATGACGTTTGTGATTATACACACACACACACATATATATATATATATTTTTTTTTTTTTTTTTTATTTTTTATTTTATTTTATTATTATTTTTTTATTTTTTTAAATTTTTTTTTTATTTTTTTGTGTGATTTTCTAATTATTTGTATTTTGAACAATTTAAAAAATTACATACACATTATAACTACCTCTCGCAATTTTTATGTGTAAATGTAGATAATTTATTCAGTTTTATCATTGTTGACCGTTTTTTCGATTTTCAAAGTAGATGGTTTATCTTTTTTAAATCGAAAAATGATTATGTGAGTGATTAATTTATTAAGATGACAATTATTTATCATCAAATAATTCAAGTGAAAAAATAGCAAATATCACAACAAAATTGTTCTTCTCATAGCTAGTTAGAATGTTATAAAAAAATATTGTTCGACAATTATCTACATTGACCCAATTACATAATAATTCAATGATATAATTGGAAAGAAGCTTTTTATAGAGTTTTAATCCAAACACAAGATGAGGTTGAAAAAAATGAACCAAATACTTGATAAAAATAAACTATGTATTACTAATCCCTGCATTACTAATTCTTGTGTTATTAATTTTTGTACCAAACAATCCCTAAGTGTCTTAGCGTTGAGCTCATTCTATTTTTATAGTCATGAGTTCATATATACTTTCATGGATTGTTACACAAAATTATACTCCACAATAAAAATACTGAATTCAGTTAAACTCGCCGTTGCCACTCATCCACTACATACACCCATGAGACAATTATAGCCGTCCCGTAGTGTGATTTGAACTTTGAAGGAAGAATCAAAATTGATATACTATAAACAAGAAAGGCATAAAAAATGTCAGTCAAAAGGTTAAAACATTGGACGACAAAATCCTACACCACACAAAAATCAGAGGACAATACTAGTGGTGACGTAGTACATATTCAGAACATGGTCAAATATAGTATACTACTACTAAAAAATATTAACACAGAGAAAGGAATTTTGTGCGAATGGGGACAGTTATCGACTCCCATTTCTTGGGTCTAACCGCCATTGTTACAGTAAGTAAAGTTAGCTCTTTTTTTTTAGCTTTCTTTTGTTATTTCTTTCTTACAATTCACAAACAAAAAATAATTGTTGCAGGTGGTTTACCAATTAATCTTTTTTATAATCACAGCACTCCTCAAATTCGATAAAGTCACAGACTTCGCAGGTAACAACTTACTCTTATTTACCTTCACTTCTTGTCAAAACTTTGTATATCTGAATTCACAATTAACATTTATACATATTTTATAAATTTCTTAATACATATCTACGACGTGAACCCATAAATTATAAGCTAGCACCGCCCCGGACTTAGTACATAGTCAATCCCGGAGAAAATTTCATTTAGACACTAGAACACCTCAACTTCTAATGAAATGTTACAATTAGACACTTTATAAAATATGTTACTAGTATTTCTTAATTGTACACATTAATCTGAAGTAGAAAATGTCTGGAGTTTTACCTCTAGGTAAATGTGTATATGTAAAAGAAATGACATATTTTATGTGGTCAACTTAACTATCTAATAGACGAATGAGCAAATATCAAAATTTGAACAAAAAATGTCTAGTTGAAGCACTTTATTAGGAGTTGAGGAATTCAACTGAAACATGGTCACTTGCGTATAAATGGAATATATAGATGAGTTTAAGTGGTTGGTTATGTATTAAGCCTTTACATAACCATTTATGTTATATTCGTGGTTCAAAAATGGTACAGCTAAAAGCAGCCAAATCATGAACCCTGATCTTTGACTTTTACTAGTAACTTACTTAGTAATACATTTACTAATACTACTGTGTGTCATTTTTTTCATCTGGATATATACAGGAGGTACTAATTTCATTGTGCTTGCATTATTAACTTTGATACTAAAGGGTTCATGGAATTTTCGACAGGTAAGTTTTTTCCTCAGTTCTGATTTAACAATGTTGAATTTGGTTCAAGTTACTTTTGGTGTGTGTTAAGTAAATTTCATAAAGGACTTTGCCACTACCTACTGTTTGTCACACGGGAATTTTGCCTTCAACTAGCACTTCCATGCTTCACTTTCTAAAGAAGTCAGTTTTATAAGTTTTGCTGCACATGTTGTTGGCATTTTGTGCATATTTGGATCAAGAATGAGCTTAATTACTTAATAAAACGTGCCCATAAGTTTATAGCTGAGTCAAAGAGGCGGATCAAAAATTTGAAGTCTATTCTTTCAGGTGGTTTTGTCTGTGTTTGTCGTGATATGGGGCCTTCGACTGGGGATATTTCTATTAATGAGGTAAAAATACCTATCTACTATATGGCATATGTTAGTTTGAGAAAAGGACTATTGCCCTTTTCATATCAGATCCTTGTTACAGCCTCTAAGATTTTACTTATTTGTTCTATTCAGGATATTACAATGGGGCGAGGATAGACGTTTTGATGATAAGCGTGATAATCTGGGGAGACTGACAATATTTTGGCTATTGCAGGTTCATTTTCCTTTTCCAAACCATTATATACACCACATTATCTTGCATATGATCGCGGGCTTATGCTTACAGCAAGATAGGATTTTTACAGTTTAATTTGTATTACAGGCAATGTGGGTGTGGACTGTGAGTTTACCAGTAACAGTTGTTAATGCAAGTGACCACCAGCCATCTCTTCAGACGGTAGACATCATTGGTTGGATTATGTGGTCTATCGGAATTTTAGTTGAGATCACAGCTGACCAACAAAAGTTAACATTCAAAAACTCCCCAGAGAACAGAGGAAAGTGGTGCAATGTTGGACTTTGGAAGTATTCACGGCATCCAAACTATTTTGGCGAGGTTATACTTTCAATTCGTATTTCTGAATTTGATATCCTCTGGACTAAATATGTTGGATATACAAGTCATTTGCTTCTATGCTGAGGATCAGTGCATACACAAGCACTACATTAGCACATTGAAGGTTTTGATCCCTATATTATCTTCAGATCTTTCTATGGTGGGGAATATTTGTGGCATCAACGCCTGTGCTGGAGGGTGCTGAATGGCTTGTTGTGCTTGGACCAGTTTTCTTAATGGTGTTGCTGCTTTTCGTTAGTGGCATTCCATTGCTTGAGGTGATATCACTGACTTGTTGCTTCTATCTCTTAGTTGCCCATTCGAGTATGACGTTATACCATTTAAGTGTACTTATAACAGGAATCAGCAGACAAAAAATACGGAAATGTGGCTGAATATATAATATATAAGGACACAACAAGGTCAGTTCATAATCTTTCTCTGATTGTAGATTAAATTAGATGGTAACAATGACTTTTGAAATGAATTGTTTCAGCCCTCTTATTCTGCTGCCCCCTGGATTATATGGAATGCTTCCTTCATGGTACAAAACTATATTCCTTTTTGAGTTTCCGCTGTACAGTCGCAATCTTTCCCAATAAGAGCTAAGCTGGTAAAACTTCAATCTTCTACTAAGAATGTTTCTTCAAATTTTCTGCAACTTTATTTGTTATATGATTCATAGGTTGCAACAATCTTTATAAAATTCATGAATATTGTGCTTGTTCTTGTGGTGACCATTGTTCCTGCCTAGTGCACAAACTAGCCTTATTGGCAGGGTTGATGTCCAAAAGTCAGTAATTATATTAACATTAACATCTGCGGATCTAGTATTTGAACATTATGCTTAGAAGAAATCTAGAGCGCCAAGTAAAGAACCTCTTCTCCGATCGGAGCTATATCAGCCAGTCAAACAGACTCTGGAAAATGTTACAGGGAGCGGCTTGTCCAGCATTTGACAAATTCACACCATCCATTTCAAATAGGATTTGTTCCCTGGACACACAAGCAATCCAACTCGTAGGATTTCTATTTCCTCTTCCCATTCTTACTAAAGGAGGTTTCCCTCCGATTATAGCACGATGCAACGACTCGATATGAAAGACGACCAGCTCTACAACTTTTAGTGACATATATACCCTTACTACATCTTACATACTACTACAATCCCATAAAAGATGCAAAGGCATGCTGAAATACCAATATAACAAACTCCTGCTGCTACACAGATATTGCGCTTAAAGATAGAGGTCTTTGACTTGGCACATTTACAGAGCCGTAAACTACTAGGAGTAAATTTTGAGTGCTCCTTCAACTATATTTACGGAGAAAGGAAAGAATATGAAAAATCCATCGAACCTAGTACATTCCGGTATGTAAATATTTTTTATATATTACCAATACGTTAAATTTAATATATAAATATATTTTATAATAGTTATTCAAATGTAAATATAACCTAGGTCCTAGACCTCCAATGACTTTCAATCTTTACTCTTTAATTAACATTTAATTAATTATGTTTGAAATTAAAAGACATTATAATTGATACTCCGTCAAACAATACGACAAAACCTATGCAAGCACTCTAAGATCAAACAATATGGCAACAAAGTTTTACATTCTTTACTTCTTGGTGAAGAATGAAAGTGTTTCTATAAGAATATATTTGCAAAAAATATATATTTTAATAATAATATATTTTGAGGTGATATTTAAAATTTTTTTTTTTTTTTTTATCAAAGCCGAACCGATGCCCGAAAAATTAGGATGATATAATTTATTAAGACCCATTCGTATCACTCCATCAGAACTAAGGACAAATTTGTGCCATATTATTTAGTTATATATTGAAGGAGGTGTGTAGTTGTAGTCCAGAGAACCTCAAATATTCTAACTTGCAAGAAAAAGAAACAAATTGTAATTCCCACATAACAAAAATAAATTACTACATAAAAATCAAATTAAACCAAACACATGAAACTTATTACAAATATTTCAACGAACAAAAACAAGACGATTGTGAAAATTTTAAGACAATCTTGAATAATTAGACAACAACGTCCTGCCATATCTAATTATCAATTCTTGAGATTATTTATTTTGAGGGATTTTGTTTGTAGGAGAATCGTGAAAATTTTAAGACTTAAGGGCCATATTTTATAGTTGCAGAAATAATGGATTCCTATACTTATACTAATACTAATAATAATAATATATCAGATAATGATCACAACTAGGATAGTAAGAGGAAAATATATGATAACAAGTATTAGAAAAATTAATGATTAATAACTTCTAAAATACATTTGGTAAAAAAATAATAATTGAAATATATGATACTCCTAAGAGGTATTAGAATTTAGGAGAACTAATGAACTATAATTATGGAGTACTAAAATATATGATAAGAAGAAAAATGTATTTTAAATATTAAGGAGTCTTAATATAAATAATAGGAAAATATATGGTAAGACTTTTCTAAAATTTTAATCTCTTTCATCAATATATCATCTTATTATATTCTCAAGTTATTTTTTTGTTATTAGAAAAGATCCGAAAAAAGATAGCAAAATAATAATGTTTTATTTTATATTCTATCTTTTTTTAATTATTTTTTTAAAAAAAACATGTTCTTCATTATTATTTTCTAATGTGATATTATATTTACAGAAGTTAAGTTGGATGAAAAAGTTAAATATAACATAAATATATCAATTTATATAAAATTGCTCAATATAACAAACTATTAATTCAAAATAAATGTTATAATTATAGTTTCATTTAATTTTAATTCGTAGTGAGAGAGACTTTATATTCAAATACATATACATATCTCTCCGTTCTATACACTTATAATTATACTAATACAAATCGTCACCTAGTTCTCTTTTCTCTCTCTCTTGCTTTATACAAACACAAATTATGCAAATACAATGTACTTTTGTATAAAGTGAAAGAGAGATTTGATATACAAATACAAGTATTTTAACTCGATTCAATTATATACAAATTTAAATTTTATGCAAATGTACAAACACAATCTTTGATTCATATACAATAATAGTTACATATATACAATTATCTAACCGATATACATATACAAGTCACCTCTCACCACTCTCTGGCCTCTCTCCTAATCTCGCTCACCACTCTAGCCTAACACAAAGAACATACACATATACAAACACAATTTTCATAGACATAGACGCTTGATTTATACAAATCAGATGCTATTTATACAAATCAGATGCTCCATAATAGCAAGCATGTAGCTATAGAGCGTTAATATGATTTTTATGTTTGTTATTCCTAAAATTTAATTTATATATGCTGCACATAATGTAAAGCTAGATAACAGTTTTCTTTTATGCTCATAAATCATGTAGCAATGTTTTTTTTTTTTTTACCTTATTATTTAGAATGTGTTTTCACGTATCAATACCGTATTATCTAGAATGTGTTTTTACGTATCAATACCAATATCTGATAGTGAGTTATTATTGGTTAGAATGTGTTTTCACGTATCAAAATGTGTATCAATACAAATATGCGATAGTGAGTATTACACTTTTTTGTCTTAATGAATAGATGCTATTTTAAAAAAAAAAATTGTTCTTATTGATATAGCGTGCTTAATAATTTTATATGTATATGTTTGTTTCTATGACTAGCTGAAGTATATAAAGTTATCTGCTGCATGTGTTTAATTATTAACCAATATAATTGATTATATTTTAGTGATTTAATGAAGTAAAATACATATTAATTAATTATGATTAAATAAAATAATTTTATATTTAAATACATAACATAACTGTAATAATTTTTTATATAAATATTTCAGTAAATATTATCCGTAGAAACTCCAAATTTTACGTATGCGTACGTAAGTAATTCAGAATACCTCAAAAAAAAATAAAAAAATCTCACACAAGCTACTAGATAAAAATTCAAATTAAACTACTAAAATCATAAGAAAAAAAAGAGTTATAAATAACTTGACTAATCTTCTCCAATCTCCATGGATGTTGAATACTTGATCTAATCTTTGAGCTTGCAAATTTCCAAAATAGTAACGAACAATCAATAATTCCAAATGCATCAATACTAACTGTCATACCTAAGTATTAATAGTTGACAACTGAGTTTGGATACATAATCGTTTTTGTTAGAGAGCGCTTAAGACTTTAAAGGGCCATATTTTATAGTTGTAGCAATAATGGATTCCTATACAAATTCGGATTCAATTAATATTGATGTTAATAAACATGAATCCTTACTATATAATTCATGTTATCATCATACCAAATTAAATATTGTAAACTCTTTATCAACTTAATATTTTTGTTAGTCTTTATTAAGGCTTATTTCTTAAATTCATTGCTATCTCGAATTCTTGATCCAACAGATTACAAATCAAAGATGAGTTAAAAAATTACTAATAAAAATAAGGGAGCTAAGCTTAATATTATAAATTATGTGGGAGGTTAGTGTTGTGAGGTCAAACTTCAAAGAATTTCTCTGAAATTGTATATGCAAATAATTTATAGTATTATATTTTAAAAGTTATGTGCACGCTTATTGAGTTTATAAAAATGGTAAACTATTTATAAAATGTTTATAAATAAATCTTTATATGATATTAATTTGATTGAAATGTATAGGTAAGACTTTATCGATACTATTTTTTAATAATTTTGTTTGATATAATTTTATTGTTTGAGGTAAGACACACGTGTTTTGCACACACACTTACTAGTACTATATTAAAAACATAAAGCAACTGTTAAAGATCGAGATAAGACCAGTTAGATATAATTATTAGTTACTAGTGATAATCTTAGATATAGAGTCCATGTTAAAGTATAACTCTATCTCTAGATAGTTGTCTTGTATTAGGAGTATTACTCTCTATGCTCTGCACGACTTCTAAGTGTATAAATACACTATGATGTACTCTGTATTTCTTTATCAGCTAATACAAAAGCATTACGCTATACATTAGCCTCAGATTTCTCATGGTATTATAGCAGGGCCCATCTCACCCGATGTTGGGGCCCCTAAAATCAAAATTTCCCACACACTAGATGCTAAGCACTGGGCGTGAGGTGGGGTGTTAAAGAATGACAAATGTCCCACATCAGTGGTTAATGAGATGAGTGGACTCCTTATAAGGCTTGGGCACTCCTCTTCCCTTTGAGCTAGCTTTTGGGGTGTGAGTTAGGCCTAAGACCTAATTTAACATGGTTCCGCTATAATTCTTGACTACTAAAACTCTGTTTTAGAAGCCAAATGACATCAGCCTCCAACATACTCTTAACCTCCTCACTTCACCATCTCATTGCTTCAGTCTCAATTAAACTCAAGCCCTCACATTACCTGATATGAAGGACTCAAATGTTGTAGCTTATCCAAGTCATGAGACTAACATATCTCATTTGGGATGAACCAAAAACAATTATCACTGAAGAAGACACTTCTAGCAGTGACAAAAACAGTGGCAAAACCAGTGATAAAGGCATTGAAAATGATAATAGGGAGGAGAATGACGTGTTGCTGAGAAGTTGGATCTCTGGTACACTATCAGAGCCATGTACCTCATTGTAGGCTGCAATACTGCAAAAAATATGTGGGAAACCTTGGAGGAAACTTACCTTCAAGCTACCAAGGACAAAGAATTCCAATTGAAGCAACAACTTCAAACTATCAGGCTTGGAAACAAGTCTACATATGAATTCTTGAAAAAATTCAAGGGCATATGTGATGGTTTAGCAGCCATACATAAGCCAGTAGATGAGGATATCAAGGTGATAAATTTTGGCAAAGGACTAGGTCCTAAGTATAAAACCTTCAGGACTGTCATGCTTGGCAAACCACCTTATACAACTTTGAACCAACTGATCAATGCATTGAGAGGCTTTGATCTCAGGGAAGATGATGGAGAAGAATCACAACATGTTAACCATAACACAACCTTCACTACTCAATAGGTAAATCAAAACAGGTCCAACAACTATAGGGGTAGAGGAAACTTCTATTCAAAGAGAGGAAATATGAACTACAACTCAAGAGGCAGAGGTTTTAGACCATCTGGACAAAGCACACATCAAGCTGCTCAAGGACAAGGCACTGAAAATCCCTCCAGGGAGAAGGAAGAAGTTGTTGCTTGTCAAATTTGTGGTAGGAACAACCACACCGCACTCAAATGCTTCTATAAGTGGAATTTCTCATACCAAGCATCAGAGGACTTACCCTGAGCCTTAGCATCTGTTAATCTGAATGATCCTAACATTGGAGATAATGCAGTGGACTCAAGAGCAAGTACTCACATGACAAATTCTTTAGGTAAGTTATCTAATCTAGAACCTTATAAAGGTACCGATAAGATTGTAGTGGGAAATAAAAGTGAACATAATATCACTCACATAGGTAGTGGAAGTGTATCTGGTTTAAAACTAAATGAGGTCCTTGTTGTTCCTGAACTTAAGAAGAAACTCTTGTCAGTAAGTAAGCTAGCTAAGGATAATTACTTTACAATTGAGTTTGACGAATCAACTTTTGATGTAAAGGACAAGGTAACAGGGAAGCAGTTGGCCAATGGATCTAGAAGGGGAGGTATCTATGCCTTGGAAGACAACAATCTGCTAGCATTGGCAACAACACAGACATGAATGAGTAGTTTAAGTTCTAGATTTAGTTTTAGTGATGTTTGGCATGCCAGACTTGGGCACCCAAACTCTAAATTTTTAGAAGTTTTAGACAAAAACAAATGTATCAATATCACTTGTTGGAATAAAAATCCTACTATTTGTGTTAGTTGTCAAATGGGAAAAAGTTGTAAATTACCTTTTAATTTGAGAAATAAAACTGAGAAAGAACCATTGCTGAAAATACATTGTGATTTGTGGGGTCTTGCACTAGTTGAGTCTTCACAACATATGAAATTCTATGCATTGTTTTTGGATGATCATAGTAGATACACTTGGCTATATCCATTGAGAAGGAAATCAGATTTCTTTGAAGTGTTTGTTAAGTTCCAAAAAATGGTTGAAAAACAGTTTACTAAAAGCATTAAGGTATTCCAATGTGATGGAGGTAATGAATTCTCTAGCTCAAAGTTCATTAACCACTTGGAAAATTGTGGTATTGTTAGGTATATATCCTGTCCAAATACACCTGAGCAGATGGTATTGCTGAAAGGAAACATAGGCATGTAGTAGAGACTAATTTAACATTGTTGTTTCACGCTAAACTGCCTTTATTTATGTGGACGAAAGCCTTCCTTACACAATTGTGTTTCTTATAAACAGGTTACCATCTTCAGTACTTAAGGACACACATTTCCATAAACTCTATGGAACACATCCTGATTACAATAGCTTAAAGGTGTTTGGGTACAGGTGTTTTCCCTACATCAAAAGAAGCAACAAGTTTTCACCAAAGACATATCCATGTGTCTTCATTGGATACAGTAGCCTTCACAAAGGATACATATGCTATTATCCATCCACAAGAAGGGTCTTTATATCAAGACATGTTGTCTTTGATGAACTAACTCTTCCTTATGTGCAGGGAAACAACAATGAAAATGATTCTGCAGATTCCATTCATCTCGCCACATTCTCTGAATTTTCTCAGAATCAAAGACCACAATTGATGACGTGCCAAGCCAGGAGTCTGACTCATCTGAGCATCTTCCTGCTGATATATTGCTAAATGAACTAGCACCTGAAGAACCTCAACAATAAACCGAGGAATTGTCACCATCTACATCTCCCGCATCACTTGAGAACTCATCTAATGATTCTCCTAATGAGGCACAAGATGCTGCAATGATGCAAACACAACTATATGAGGATGAGCAGCAGCCCCAAGAATTCAACATTGCGGATCGAAGGGGACTTCAATTTGAGGATGATCTATCTAAACTCTTTACTGATCAAGTCCAACCTCAATTACAGGCTCCATCTCAACTATCGACATCAGAACATGTCATGATAACCAAGTCAAAAGCTAAAAACTTATCTCATAGTTCATTATCTGCAACTAGGAAAAACACTGCACTTAGTGAACCTATGTCCCTCAAAGAAACACTTAGCATTCCACACTGGGTAGCAGCTATGAATGAGGAGTTGCAAGCACTGCATGAAAATGAGACCTAGATTTTGGTTTCCAAAACTACTAAGATGAATGTAGTAGGATCCAAATGGTTGTTTAAGACCAAAATGAAGTCAGATGGTTCAATTGAAAGACATAAGGTGAGATTAGTTGCAAAGGGCTACTCACAGCTTGAAAGAATAGATTTTGAAGAAACCTTTAGCCCTGTTGTGAAAGCAACTACTATAAGAGTTGTTCTATCTCTTGCAGTCACACAACATTGGTTTATTAGATAACTTGATGTTAAAAATGCATTCCTCCATGAATATCTTGCAGAAGAAGTGTATATGAGTCACACCATGATTTGTTGATCCAAACTATTCGAGCCATGTCTGCCAGTTGAAAAAGGCACTGTATGGTCTCAAACAGTCTCCTAGAGCCTGGTTTGAAAGGTTCAGCTTGTATCTGCTCCACATTGGCTTCAAGTGCAATAGAGTTGACTCATCTTTGTTCACTCTCCATAGTCCAACAGGAACAATACTACTGTTGTTATATGTAGATGACATAATCGTGACAGGCAACAACTCAAAGCAAATGGATGAAGTTGTGAAGAAATTGAGCATTGAATTTTCCATGAAGGACCTTGGACAATTAAGTTTCTTCCTAGGTGTTGAAGTTACCTATTTTTCTAGATGGAATTCACTTGTCTCAAAGCAAATATGCTACTGATTTGCTCAAGAAAGTAGACATGGAAGATGCAAAGGAAGTGTTTACTCCCTTAGTACAGAAGCATGGCTTACATGAAGCTATTGGAACTCCAGTTGATTCCTCAGTATATAGGAGCATTGTAGGAAGCTTACAATACTTGCCACTAACCAGACCAGATATAACTCATGCTGTGAACCTTGCAAGTCAGTTCAAGCAGAATCCAAATTTCGTGCACCTCCAAGCTATAAAAAGAATACTCAGATATGTAAAGGGAACTATTACTCATGGTTTGTGTTTTACTTCTCAGTCCTCACTCAAGTTGTATGGTTTCTCGGATGCTGGCTGGGCAGGATGTGCAACAATAAGAAGATCCACCACTGGTTACATTATATATCTTGGTGCAAATTGTGTGTCCTGGTCCTCTCGAAAACAGAACACAGTTGTAAGGTCAAGTGCAGAAGCTGAGTATAGCCTTAGCTGCTACAGCTACTGAGCTCACATGGCTGACTTACATTCTGCAAGATATTGGAATATATATCAAGTCTGCTCCTACACTGTTTTGTGACAATATGAGTACACTGTACATGACCACAAATCCAGTATTACATGCTAGAACCAAACATGTAGAATTAGATTATCATTTTGTTAGAGAAAAAGTAGCTCAAGGGCAGTTAATCACTCAATTTGTTCGATCCAGAGATCAACTAGCAGACATTCACACGAAGGCACTGGCAAAGGACCAATTCCTGTTCTTCAGAGACAAGCTAAGAGTAGTAAACTCACCTCCAATTAGCTTGAGGGGAAGTGTTAAAGATCGAGATAAGATCAGTTAGATATAATTATTAGTTACTAGTGGTAATCTTAGATATATAGTCCATGTTAAAGTATAACTCTATCTCTAGATGGTTGTCTTGTATTAGAAGTATTACTCTCTATGCTCTGCACGACTTGAAATTGTATAAATACACTATGATGTACTCTGTATTTCTTTATCAGCTAATACAAAAGCATTACGATATACATTAGCCTCAGATTTCTCAGCAACGACTTGACTCTCTCAAGTTATGAATAGGTCCTATGATATAAGGAAATAATTTGGATCAAAAAACTTTTTAGATAGTAACTTTTCAAAAATATTAAAGAAAATTAATAATAATAAAAAAAAAAAAAGTTAAAAAGTAACATCACTAATCTTCTCTATGGATTTCTAATTGTTGATTCTTGAAGCTATGCAAATATAAGATTAAGTCAAGGACTCCTTCAAAGAATTGCTTCAAAAAGGACACACACTCGGTGTAACTATAATAATTTTGAAGAGTAAACAAGTTGGCGGTTTGAATGAACGGTATAAAATAAAACTGAACAGAAACAGTTTAATAAAAAATTCGACGAAGCTAAGGCATGCTTGAAGACGTCCTGCCATACCTAATTATTAATTGTTGATAACTGAGATTAGATACAGAGTCGCCTTTGTTAGGAAGAATTTTTAAGAATTAAAAGGGTCATATTTTATAGTTGTTACAATAATGGATTCCTATACAAATTCGGATTCAATTTATTAAACAAAACCTCTATATTTTAGGACTCACGCCTCCTATTGTTTATTCTAACAATTAATTAGTTCAAAAGCAATAAATTAAAAAATAATTTTGTAATTTATCTTCTATACTATATAGTATGTGTAATTTATCTAATTCTATACTTTGGCAATGTAATGGGATATATAGTTTTATTGATTGACGTGAAACACATATCTAGTGAATTATTAAACACGTGAACAAGGAATATAATTATATTGTTGCTGGCTCTACTTTTGGTCCTTAATCATTGGAAATCTTAGGGAAAATATTCAGTCACAAAATTGTAGGGAAACTCTCCTTAAAAGATAATTTATTCGGTATAGAAATTAGGAGCACATAAACCACCGACAAAAAATCGATAAAAATGAAAATTATCATTATGAAGGAGGATAAATTTATGTATTTTTGATATCTTTTCTACATAGAGAAAAACTTTTGAGTATTTGTAGATGAATTATATACCATAATATGGTCAAAGAGCTCCAACGAATAATGGACTATTAACAAAATTAAGAGGAATAATGTCCAAGCAGAGGCGTATCTAAGGGGGTCATCGGGTTCACGTGAACCCATGGTCCCCTCCCAAGATTATATATAGTAATGTTATATTTTTTTTAAAATATTGAAATATAGATGTGTGAACCCACACTCGGAGTATCACATAACACGATTGTGACTGGGTGCACCTCTCTCCGAGAGGTTAGAAATTTGAATTTTGTATTTATCTTGTTTTATTTTTCTTTCTAAAATTAGATAACACTTCTCTAAGTGGTAATTGATAGCACTTTTGGCATTTTAATTAATTTAATATATATATATATATATATATATATTAATTTTAGACCTATAATTTTAAAATTTTAACGATTTTCAGTAGTAAGAACCTAAATATCGAATCGATCAAATTTATATTATAGATCAACTTTTTTATTATAGTGCACCCATCATCTCAAAATCCTGAATACGCCTCTGTGTCCAAGTAACGAAATCTGTTACAATTGGAAATATTAACGTTTTGACATTATGTTAGAAAAATGGTCAAACATAGGCTATTCAAGAAAGGGATAATAAAGTCCAAAAGTTCTCATAAAGAAAGCCATAAAGGCAATTAAATGCAAGAATATAAAGAGATGATATAAGTAATATAGTTGAGACACTATTATTGTTTTTCCAACATTAATTATGCGTTTAATAATTCACAAATTAAACATACTACTTATTACTGTATCCGTCCACTTTTAATTGACATAGTTTCTTTTTTTAAAGTTAAACGATAATAACTTTTGACTAATATTTTACGATATATTTTTTTCATCATATTGATATGCAAAAAAAAAATGGAATTTATAGTACTTTTCCTATAATTTTTGAATATGTAAATTTTTTTGTTTAAAATATTGAATTAATGTGATCTTTGAAAATTAGTCAGATTGACTTTCAAAAAGCACAACATGACAATTAAAAGTGGACAGAGGGAGTATATGACTTGATTGGAAAAAAATAAATCAACATGTTTACATATAATTGTAAAACTCTGAAACTAATTGTAATTATTCCATAATTTGAATGCTAAATAAAACAGAGCAATAAATGAATTATAAATCTACTAAAACTTATAACCAAAAAAATAAAAATAAAAAGTAGAGTTAACTTAAAAATAATCTTCTAGATGTCTTCAAAATTAATGTCCTCTTCTGCAGCACCAGCAGAATCGATAAATAAAACTGAGCACGAATCTGATACATAGTGCAATTGCAGAAATTTTGATGAATATATCGAATTTATGCGGTAAACAAGCAAGTGGTTTGATGAATGCAACGTAAAACATGAAACTGATAACAAATATTTCGATCAACGCATAAAAGATGATGTAAAGACATTCTGAAAAATTGATACAAGTTGCTTCGCAACCTCCATCTTCTATGTCTGCCATGTTTACTATTTTGTTGAGAGCTGAGATTTTGAGGAGTATTTATAGAGCATAATTTTTATGTATTAAACGCATAAATAAGAAGGAAAGTATGAATAAGGAAATAAATGGACAACATATATATATATATATATATATATATATATATAAGGAATTAGTACTAATTGGAAAGTGCAAATAAGGAAGTTTAGTACGTGTAAAGGTAACAAACTAACAATTAGTATGTGTTGCTCCTTTCGTCTTATTTTAACTTGCTTTCTATTCAAAAAAAGGCAAATACTTTGTAATTTTAAGGTTATAATTAAAAATAATTATCAATTTTAATTCCTAAAGTGATGATTATTTTAGTACAATTATTTGGAGCTAAAACGATAGTTAAATTGAGACGGAATTATTTTCTTTTTTTTTTTTGCTTCGTGAGTTGGTGAATGTTTTGTCAATTTAAAGCTTTTCTTGCATAATTTAACAAATTATAGTAAATTATTAGCAAATAAGAATTTCTTGAAATTACCGATTATTATTTATTGCAATATTTACTTAAGATTCATCTTATTGTGTAAAGATTCCATATATAAGACTGGAGTTAGTTCTTGGAATTTATTTTATTGCACTAAATTTACTAAAATATCTTTTGTAGAAAAAAACTCAATTATTTTTATTGAAGTATCACAAAAATTCATAAAAAAGGTTTGTAAGCAAAAAGTCATTCATTTTTGCCTGCTATCACAAGAACTTATTTGAAAAAAAATAATGAAAGAGATTATATGACACTTGATCAAAGTCTTAACGACTTTTTATTGTAAAAGAATTATTCAATAACTTTATGTAAAACTTAAATAAAATGGAATGATTCTTCCATTGAAAATTTTGTTGGTGACTTTTAGTGGTATTGAAGGTAAGTGATCTCTCAGAGAGGCAAATTCGTTGTGGCAGACATACTTGTGAAAATGGCCTTTACATCAAATTTTTGTTTTGTGGGAACTATCACTTTTTATAACAGGATATGGTGGAGCGGATAAAGTTATTCCTTCTTTAATCAAAAGTTTTAAATTTAAGTTTAGTATGAAAGAATTCTTAATAGGAAGGAACATTTTCTTTCGTATGAATTTTCATTGAAAGCATGCTCATCGATTTTATAGCATTTTTTTTTTTACGGAAAAGGGTCATATTTGCCCTTGAACTCTTAGAAAAGGGTCATATTTATTCTTCGTCATACTTTTTTGATATATTTGCCCTTATCATTCAACTTTGGATACATATTTGCCCTTGTACAGTTAAGTATTGTGTCATCATTTTTATTAGTCTATGTGGCGCCTACATGGCTCCATGTGTATATATTTTAATTATAATTAAAATTTTACTTTCTATTTAGTATTCTATCCGATTCATTTCTTAAAATCCGACCCAACCAAAATAAAGACCCATTAACCCGATTTCAATACCTGTTAGCCCTAATTTCTATACTCGTCATTCTTGCAACGCTTCATATAGAGAGAAAAGCCATTCATGTCTTGATTGAGAGAGAAGATCCAACAATAGGTAAGAGTTTTATCCTTAGTATTTGTTTCTTTGAATCTTTTCAAAATCTGGACAAAAGATCTCTATAAGAAACATATTCTGGCACCTTATGCATCCTTTTGCACGAATCTTCAAGAACGCAATTTTGGATACCTTTTGCAGTAAAACTCCCAAGGGTACCATTTCCAGGTATATGATATTGACAACTCTCAAGAATGTTAGTCCTTTAGCTCGTTGCATCTTATACAACATGACAACAACTAGCTGATTTCAAAGAGCGTGTGTGAATTTGCTGAGTACTATAAGGAGTTCTGAATTTCTGATTGTTTTTGGCTTAATGCAATTGTTATTTTATGGAAGCCTAAGCTGTTGTGTGTGTCACTTAAAACTTAAATAGTGATATTAAGAAGAGCATCAAAATTCAAACTTTTCATTCACGCTTACTCGATAACTATAGAAGTAAAATTAAAGCGACAGACAAGAAATCCGATCGATTAGCAGAATCAAAACATGAATGACTTTTCTCTCTTTATCGAAGACTTCAATCTATAAGTTGTCTCTGTTATTTTTTTTCGCGCACTAATTGGCATGCTTATTTCCACACAAACACCGTTTGATACAATTATGCAGAACCCCAAACAGAGGAGCAAATGTGTTGTGCTATGGAGTACTGATAGCATATGCAATACATCAGCTTGTTGTGTGCTTGTGGACGCTTTGGTAAAACTTTATCTTCTCAACAAGTTTTTCTCTACGATAAAAAGGTGCTTCTTCTGAGATCGTGTAAAGCTATGAAGAGAAAGTTGAAGGTCGGTGTCTCTATATTATCATGTTTTGATGGCTAAATTAATGTGAAAGGATGGGTATTGGAATCGGGTTAATGGGTCTTTATTTTGGTTGGGTCGAACTTTACTAAATGGGTAAGATAGAATACTAAATAGAAAATAAAATTATAATTATAATAAAAATAGAGCCACATAGGCGCCACATAGACTATTAAAAATGATGACACAATACTTAACTGTACAAGGATAAATATGTGCCTAAAGTTGGATGGTAAGGACAAATATATCAAAAAAGTATGATGAAGGGTAAATATGACCCTTTTCTAAGAGTTAAAGGGCAAATATAATCCTTTTCCCTTTTTTTTTATATATAATCTTAGATATTTAAATTAACATAAATTAATACTCAAAAATACAAATAATCACATAAATTAAGACGAACAGGATATTACAGGCGAAATAAAAGCCGATCGAAAGCTAAGGTCTTGCTATTTATTAGACCACAAAGTTATACACTACAGAAGGACGCACGAATATCCGGTACCTCACCGTTATCAGCCGCTCAAATAACTGAAAAAGTTACAACAAAGAGAAAATGGTTTATTTATTACCCATCATCTTCTTAAACTCTTCAAAGCAAACGTAGCCGTCACCGTTGGCATCAACGGACGTGATCATTCTGGTACAATCCTGAATTGTACAATTCTGGCCCAAACGGTTCAGGATCTGATGAAGCTCCGTAGCAGAAATCCTTCCGTTATGGTCCTGATCGTAAAGATCAAACGCCTCCTTCAGTTCCTTAGCGCCGCCGTCGACGGAATCGTCGTTTTTGCAAAAATCTGCAAATTCATCTATGTTAATGCAACCGTCCTTGTCGGTATCGATTTCTGCCATCATACGTGCAACTTCCTCCGGCGAAGTGTCGGATCCTAGGGCTTTGAGTACGCCGGAAAGTTCATCGCCGGAGATCATTCCGTCGCCGTTGGCGTCGAAGCGTGCAAATACTTTTTTCACTTCTTCCATGTCTTGAAGGTAAACGCTGGGCTTGGAACCTTCGGTAGCCATTTTTTCCGATTGTGTATAAGAAAAATGGAGAAAATACGTTATAGAAATGGAGGGAGATTTATATAGGGAGTTATATAGAGAGAGAATGAGAGGTGCAGGGTTAGAGATAGAGAGCTGATTACTCGTGACCAGTTGAACCCAACGGATTTAATTTGTCATTTAAAAATATTATTTTTATTTTAAGTGTTTACATTAAAATATTAATCCTACTATGATAATATTAGTACATCCCAACACAAATTTACCTTGCCCTCGATCTCAATTTATGAGCCACATTTCAAATTTCGAGATTTAAAGCCTAACAAAAATTAAAATAAAATCTACATGTATCTTATAAGGAATAATCAGATCCATTTATGAAATCATTAAATATGTTATTATTTTAGACATTTTGAATTTGAATCTCATATAAAATTACCTTAACACACATTATATGACGTTTTTTCATGCAAATTCAAATTGAGTTGAGTTGAGGGTATGGAGTACCCAATGAGAAATTAAATAGAAAAAAACACAAATTTAATTAAGTTCAATTATATGAGTCGGTAGTTTTTGCCTGTTTCATTTGAATTTGTTTTTTTAAATATAAATCGTCTTTTTAAAGTAATATCTTTAGTTAAATATGAACAGATATTAAAGTTACGTCAAAGTGCTAAAGTAGTTGTTTTTAATATATGAAACTTACGGATAGCTCAGGTCAAAGTGATTATATGTATTATTTATAATGCTGTTAAATTTCCATAAAATAACTTTTGTCCTAAAGATTCTTAGTTGAAATTTAGTGATTATATATAAATGAATGCCACAATTTTTAAAAAAAAGGAATTATCAAAAAATTGGAGGAGGGGGGAGTATCTTTTCGGTTTTTGTTAATGCAAATCAAAATGGAGTAAAATAGTAAATGATTTTGTATTTGTCATTAAGAGAGTAATTGATTATTGGAAACGGAGAGTAAAGTTTGTGAATTAAAAAGAAAAGTAAATACACTTAACGCAACGGATAAATCCTTCACTATTTATGTAATAGTCTGCAAATTACATAATAGCTATAAACAATACTAAGCAAGCCTCAATTCAGAAGGCATTGACGAAAATCGATCCTAGGTCTGGATGACCAACCTCCAAATCGACAGTGAACTTCGAAGGATGAATATGACTCATTGGCTATGCTGTTAAAATTATTGTATACAGGGGAGGCTCTGTGCTTTGTAAAATAAGGCTTATGCCTTAGGTCCCCAAATTTTTATCTAGAATAAATTATGTATTAAAAAATTTATAGAAAAAATTGATTATTTATGTTTAAAAGTATAATATTTTAAAAATATATTGTTTTACCCATTTTAACATCTTTTGTACTTTGTTAAAAATAAATAATAATGAAAACTTAAAGGTGTTGAACAAAGTGAACTATAAGTTCTTTTTTATTTGTTTTTAAAATTTAGCTTGAAGCATTACAACAAATATATTAAAATGGGATATAACAAGTCATCAACTTCATGAGATTCTATGGTTCTAACTCTTATCTTTATTCAATATTTGTTAACTTATTACTAGTAATAGAAATAAAATTTGATTAAATGTGTATACAAAGTTTGTTTATATTTTAAACCTCAAATTGAAATTTCGCTTTAAGCTCCCAACTACGTTAAACCGCTCCTAATTGTATATCTTATATTGTTTAAAACTATTCGTGAAATTACACCGAATATATCGATGGGAGAGGGAGGTGGGGGCTATGTGACAAGTTGGAAGTGAGTGAGCCGCGTGTACGGAGTGAGGCGTGTGTAGGGCGTGTTGCGGCCTTTTTTAGGTAAAAGAGTTGACGAAACCGACTAAACTTCTGACGACTCATAATTGCATAATTTATTCATACAGTACTATGTCTCATATTATTACTCTGACTTGTCTGCAATAAATAATAAATCATCAACTATGTACTAGAGAAAATATCTTACTTCATCTGAACTCTTCTATATAATTAGTGGAGGAACACAACTTAATAATTCAATAAATTTCATTATATTATAGTTAGACTCATTCATAATCTTGATTTACTCAATTTTGTGATGTTCATATTTTATATATTTAGTTTTGAGCGTGCGGAAAAATATTTAAGAAGCATATAGTATTGATAGAGGAAATGAATTATTATCTTCTTTATAAAGATCATGATAGAGGATATAGATTATGATCATCCGATTTGATTATGTTACTAGATATTTGATTAAAATATTGCATAATGAGCTGAACACTTTATCGTGGATTTTTTTTATTTCTGCAATTAATTTTTAAATTAAAATAGATTATTGGACCTAGAATATAACAAATTGATTTAAAATTTTGAAGTTTTAACACAACCTAGCCTATTATGATCAGATATTTTGGTTTGAGTCTTTTTGGATACAGTCTATGGAGTCATCTTTGTAAGAAAGAACTTTACCCTCCAATGTGGGACTTCTCAGCATGAACTGGATTTAATCACATTCCAGTGTAAGTTCCGGATATCGGGCAGAAAACAAAAAGAATTGTACTGAAAAAGGCTCATAGTATATTATTAACCTCTAATACTTCCATTTTGCTGATATATATGTTAATTTTTAGTATGTTTATTTTTCACTCCAAATAACACTTGTATCGATGATGCTAATCAAGAGGAAAGTGATGCATTGTTTATCAAAAAATTAAAAGTTCTTGGATTTGAGCTTTTAGCATTTGTAAAAAGAATTTTACATTGTCAAATAACCTAGAAAATTAGATAGGCTACTTGTTATAACAAATTAAAACACTCTAATAATATAAGAAAAATTTACACAATCAAATATATGAAATTTAAATTGCTAAGGTAGTTAAATCTTTATGGCAAACTTTTATTGATAACATGATCTTAACTAACTCACAGATTATGTTAAACTGACAGAGTAGGGCGAATCAATACAACAACAACATATCCAGTGTAATCCTACAAGTGGAGTCTCCGGAGGGTAGAGGTCGAATCATTACAGCATCTAACTTAAATCATTTTTATTATCTTCAATGAAACAACACACAATGAGACAAATCAATTTTTCTTGGCAAAGAACAAACCCCATCTCTGCTCACCAGATGAACTTCTAACTAGCTTGGCCTTCCAACCTCCAACTATATCATTGTAGTCTTGCTGTATACACAAATATCAGAAACAAAATGAGATGAAATTTATAATTAGACATTTCAATTATACTTATATGACAATAATGCACTCACTTCAGAAAATTCTTGGATAAATGACTCTCTTTCATTCTCCACAATATCCAATTCTTTCTGGAGAACTTTCATGAACTGTAAGGCAAGTAATAGACATTTTAGATTCATATCATCACTATCTTCCAAGAGAATTAAGCACGTGAAAGAATACGAGTTTTAAGTTCAAATGTGATGTAAAAAAGATAACTACATACCTGCTCAGTTCGATCCTCAGCAATAACTTCATTAAAACCAGCATCTCTGAGCATCTGTGATGTGAAATTATGAAGTAGCATTGTCATGCAAAAAAAAGACTAGCAAAGAAAGAGGATTGGGACACATTCATTGTATGTGATAAATGTATACCTGTCCATATGCTTCAACATCGTGTAAATCGTAACCTCTTTGTTTGATATACGCTGCAAAGTCTTCGGATGCTGGTCCTGCCTTTTTGCAGTAGTCACTTATGAGGACTCTGCCTCCAGGCTTCAGCCACTTATAGAAAGATCTGAATAATGCAGGCTTATCCTGCAAATACTCGATAATTATTCAACCGTTAGGACGAGGAAGAATTGTGACTGCAGAATAACCAAGAAAATGAAATGAGAGACTGCTAATTACCTGGATGTGCAGGATAGTGTCACGGCTGTATATCACATCGAATGATTCTTCAGGATATGTTTTCACTGTGCAATCAGCAACCTCAAATTCAACCGCGCATTTGCGACCAATAGCACGTTCAAAAGCCAATGTGATCATGTTAACTGAAAGATCAATGCCGACAACATGAACATCATACTTCTCAGCCATGTAAAAGTCACCTCCACCGATTCCACAGCCAACATCAAGGACTTTTTCGCCAGGCTGAAGATCCATCATGGCAACGAATTCTTTGGTGGTGTCTGTTAAAGAACAAATACAGAATAACCAAATATCAGTTTAATTCTGTACTAAATTACTTATTGTTTTTGGAAAGAAAGAATAAAACTCGTAAACAGAAATGTTCGAAGAAACATGTGCACAAGCCCTAACCACAGTGATAATCCAGAGAAACAAACTAAAGATCCTATAGTTTATTGCATGAAGTGATAATCCAAGAGGCATACCAATTCCTCCTGTGCTGACAAAGCCTGCCCCGAACACACGTTCATATCTCAGTATACCATTAGACTTGTACTGAACAGTGTCCAAGAAATGCTGGAATCCCCTGTCATCCTCGGAACGAACCTTCTGCCATATCCAGCAAATCTGCAAGTTGCAAGCAGCAAGAACACATTGATTTTAACGTCAGGTGAATAGTAACTAACAGAATAGTAATGATGATGGCAAAGTCATACCTCATTTTGATTCTTTTTGTTTCTTACATAAGTTTCAATGCACTTATAACCGATAAGAGAAAGTTCATATGATTTTCCAGCATCATCCTTTAAATTACATTCTTGGAAAACCTGCATTAAGTTACGATCAGAAGAAGAAGATAATCAAACAACAGAATCAAGTAGTTTAAACTGAGCAAAAAAAACTTGTGATTACTTTAGAGTGATCTTTTAAGCCGTCGTAAAGTAAGGACTTGAATGAAAACATTACTAGACATATTGGTAATTGAATGTTCATCCTTCACTTTCAGAAAAAAGAAAATATCACAATACACATAGAACTAATGTAAAGCTCTAGTCACTCATGCGCTAATTTTTTGTGAGAATGACAAAAACACTCTTAGAATGACCTTTGTGTAAAATCGAGGCTCTCGATAGTGGGTTGGGTTGTTCTTTCCCTTGTGGTCTCCTGATTGATGGAAGCATGTCTCTCTAAAAAATATATAGCCACCAACTTTCAACCATTTGATCATTCTCTCCGCAAGGTCCTGAACCTGCAAAAAATGGAAAAAAGTAGGTTGAAATGTTATATAGTAATCGGTCAAATACGAAATTCAAGACACATGTATGAAGAGCAAGGGAGATCCTAAGAAATTTATTTTTCCATAATCATCATCCATAATAGATGTTCCTATCTACATTTGGAAAGTAGTCTAATGACTATAGAGTGTAGGCTTGTTCGAAAATTTTTACTCAAATTCTCCAGTTTTCTAAAGGGATGATACTTTCCAGTTCCAAAAACTTTGGTATAACCTATACAACATTATTTACTTTTCAGCTTTCCTACTGCAAGCATGATCTGGCAAAGAGGCTGCATTTTGATGATGATTTATGCATGTCACTGTTAGATGCAGACACTACGACAGAAGTTATATCGGACATAATACTAAAATGATATTGATGAATCATGTCAATTCAAATATTTTGTGTTATTGACATAGTTTAGTGTGTGTCTGTCATACTTCTTTCTTTAGTTCAACCATGACTTTTACACAATCCTCTTAGTAAGATAGGCATTTAATTAGCAGAAGTCCGCCTAGGCATCGTGTCATGCCTCCTGGATTTGAGCTTAGAAATAACTTACTGGTCATAAATTTTGTACTGTGAGGAACCTTATTGAACTTTTCATGTAGGAAGCAGGAAAACATTACCTCTTCGTCGGAAAGATACATCAGTAGCCAGTTAGAAAATATCAAGTCCACAGATTCAGGTAAAAACGTCAAATCTGGTGAAGTCACATCAGCACTCACAAACTTGACATTCTTGTGGTGCCCGTTGATGCTTTCATTCTGCAAAGAAGCAAATAAATCGATAAGCAAGTATATAAAAACCTATTCACTAGATTTGTCACCATATTTATGTAAAATGAAGCAACAACAAGTGAATCATAGAACCAACTCATTCAGCGGTTCATATAATCAAACGTCCCAAAGGGAAAAAAGCCACAAACCTTCTTAATCACTTCTTCAATAAAGTCCACTGCTACAAGCTCCCCAGCCTTCTTGGCTAAGTCCCCTGTGAAACGGCCAATGCCAGCACCCAATTCCAACACGGATTTCCCTTCATATGAGGGGAGCAGTGAAAGCACCTACGTACATGACAAATCTCAATATTTGAGTGTATTAGCCAATACATTTTCTTACGGCAAATCTTGTGAATTCACAAAATGAACCATAATAAAATGTGATAATACAACCTTTTGGACAAAATTAAGTCAAAGATTCTAAACCTCCAAAAGAGAGGTCGTAGTAAGTGAAATACATCAATAAAAACTTATAACAAACCACCACGCATAACCACAAAACTTTGTTAATGTAAGTTAGTGTTGGACCAAAATCACTCTTCTTATTATTGATCGAAGCTCAACTTGAGCACGGTCACACGACCTGAATCCAAATGCTAGTATGTTTTCATCCCAACTCTGTAGGTTTAGGAAACACTTGGGATATTTAAAGTGGATTGTACTTGAGGATGATGTACTGTTTCTTCTTTTTCATAGTGGAAAACTATTTCTACTTCAGCCTCGAGGATAGGCTTGACAGAACTTCCTTAAATCCTTGTGTTATTTCTTCTTCTTTAGTTAACCATCGGTATTCTACAACCCTTTATCTAATGAAAAATAAGTCCCCTAGTAACATGCATGAGAAAGTAATAGATAGCCAATCTTGATCCAGGATTTGTGCCTAGTATAGAGGACAAACACTTGCCTCTTGCAGAAATGCAGGATAAGACTGTGTACAATAGACCCTTGTGGTTCAGCCTTTTCTGGATTTCGTGCATAACAGAAGCTTAGTGCACCAGACCAGAGGCGGAGCTAGCATAGAGTTAGGGGGTTCATCTGAACCCTCTTCGGCGGAAAATATTATTATTTATACATGATTAACATTATTTTTTATGTATATACAGTAGATGTCGAACCCCTTCGATTAGTTCGTGGTTTACTTCTTCAAATTTTGAACCCCTTATTAAAAATCCTAGCTCCACCACGGCACTGGACTACCCTTTTTTCGAGAGGACAAAGAATTGCTATACTAAGGGGTCACAAGCGCAGCACCCCCACACATATGGTAAACGGGAGACACCAATCCGGTGTATATTAATAAGATTTCACACTCAATTTAAGTAAGTCTGAAACTATTGTTGGGATATATATTATTAACCATGTGTTAAGAAATAATATTTATTATAGAATAAATATTTGCTCAATTTTAATAGATCATATATTCGTTTATAATGTCTATTTACTTATATAGTAGATGATTTAGTGTGTAGAGTTTTAGTTTATACACAGAGGATTAAATCATCGGTTCTTATAAGTATAAAGTTTTTTGTTCACAATCTAGGATGGAAATTGGACATGTCATCGGTACGATTGTAGCAAAAGATTATAGGTAATTTATCTTGATTATGGGAATGGTATAGTTCCTAACTTCTTGTGCTAGTGCATTTTGTATGTATTGAACGAGACCGAGTAGAGATAGTTGTTTTAGACTGACTGACAAAACATATTCTCTAAACTATAAAATGTACTTATATTCTTAATCCTGATATAACTAATATGATCTGTGTATATTAATTATCGTTTTGATTTATTAAAATGTGAGATTCTAAGATGGGTCAATATGCCTGGTAAGTTGGATGATAATAATATATATTGGTGAAATAATAAGTTAGTTGATGTAATCCATGTCTCGTTATAGAGATTGATTGATATGCCTTTTTGAGAAACTTATAAGTTTTCATCGTGTCAAACCTTGCAAGTGGATTTATGAATCCAACACATGAAATAAGTTAAATAGTGCTCTAAAGGAAATTAATCATTAAGTTAAATTCGTCAGTAATTTAATTTATTGATTAATATTTGAAATCTTAACATGGGGAATTACATAGTGTTTAATGGGGAATCACGAAATATAAATAGAGGAGTGCAATTACGAATTTATAGTAGAATGATTTGTAATTTATTATGGTAAGAATAATTCAAATTAATTATTTGGAATTATTTCCATAATAGGAAGCCTCGGTAATTAATTATGTGGTTCCTCCAGTGCCCATATTTAACTAGAACTCAGAATCCTAATTCTAAAGGGAAGAGGGGAGAGGCGTTAGTTTTCTTATAAAATGAAAACTAGCGTGTATTTTTCGGTTGAAGAAAAATAACGTGTGTTTTGGTTCTCCTCTTTGGACTATGAAGAAATCTCTATAATTAGGGATTCTTCTAGCCCTAGATGAATTAGTTTTCAATCATACTTGCCCACCCAAGTATTGAGAGAGTTCGGATGTGACTTGGCATCACTGTAGAAGACCATAGTTGTTGTCTATCTTGTAGATTCGCTTAAAGGTCTGTCTATCTTGTGGATTCGCTTGAAAGTATCTTCAAGAGGTATTTATCGAATTAAATTTCAGCAAGTTTATGTGTTCTAGCATGATTATGCGTTATAGCATAAACAATATTGATTATCTATTATTCATGTAAGCAGTAAAGATTCTACCGCTGTGCATATAGTTTTCCAACAACTATAACATTAACAAGGAACAAGGAAACAATTTATACAGAAAGAGGCATATATTATATATATATACCTCAGGCCTATCCTCTTTGTCAAGATCAGATGCTGCAGAATCAAGCATCACTGCCTCCAAATTGAGTTCAGTAGTTTGCTCCATCCAATAACTCTTTTGAATCTCACGCTCTTGTCCTACCCCTATACACATCACATTAAAATGTCCAAATCAAATAAACAAAAACAGAAAAATCAAAAAGTTTAACTGTATAGTGCACTCTCTCCTCTAAAAAAACATAACAATTAGATAGGTGACACATTAACTTTGCTACAATTTACAACACTCCCTTTATGCACGATATGACTATTTCAGTAGCAAAAACAGAGCATTATTTTTGTTGATGAGTGTCATAGACAGAGGCGGATCCAGCATTAATTTAATTTTCAAGGTTCTTAGCATTGAACTTGTTATAGTGTTAAATTTGAGTTTTATGTTCCTCATCAAAAGTATTAGTTCAGATGAACCCGATATGGATACTCTGGTGATAGAGACATTTAGTTGTTCTGATATCATGTTGAAGAGCGCGCATTATTTTTAGAGAACATTGATTACCTGGAGCAATGGCAGCCATGATAGAAGGTTGAAATGGAAGCAGCTGAAGAGGTTAAAAACCTTCAACAGCAAGACGAGATCTAGAAAAGGACCTTGATTTACAATTACTAATTCTACCTCTCTGCTGCATCAGCTAAACAAAAATATGTTGAGCAATTTGTTTTGCTGTGGGTTTGCCACTTTATAGACCACGACAAAAGCATTGGAAACACAACGCTCCTGATATTTTTTTGTTGTCAAGCGGAAAGCAAAAAATGGTTTATAAATTAGTAATACTCGATAAGGAATAAATAATCTCGAAATTAATTTTATGACAGAGTTCTCATATTTGATAAAGATAAAAGAGAAAATGGTCTAAAACCCCTTTAATCTATATCCGAAATTCCAACTACACACTCCAACTTCACAAGTGTCCTTTTACCCCCTGACTTCATATTTCTCTATTTTCTACGCACTTAAACGCTGACCTGTCATAGGAGGTGTTCTCACCTCCCTTAGGCGCGTAAGGATGTATCTAAAACACATTATCTACATTTTGGAATCCACGTGTAAGTCCAAATCAACCTAAAATTAAGGTTCAAAGTTATTTTCCTCACTCATAAATATAAAATTGCAAAGTCAACTAGATCTAGCTATGGAGCTTGAGATTTCTTCTCCATGTCAATGCCCAAAAATAAGTTATTTCCCTCTTCAATTCATAAATATAGAACCACAACGTATGTACACCCATTTTTTTCACCTTCCTCCAACTCCTTCACCATTACATCTGAACTTCAAGATTTACTGATTTAGAAAATACCAATTTGCAAGATCCATTTTTTCATTTAAAGATCAATTTTATTTATTTTTTAAAAGATTATATCACATGATAAATGACATTGTTAAAATTATCTGGGTGGCGGAGCAAGTAATCTTGAAAAGAACAATTCTTGGGTCATTGTGACTTGCATTACTTGCTAAGAATATTGTAGAAGAAGAAGAAGAAGAAAGGTTGATATTCAATTGAAGAGTAGACATGTTGTTGGTTATGTTTGGAATTGAGAATTTTAACCTAATTAAAAGAATAAGTTAAAAAAAGTGGGGTCTACTGCATCTAAAATAAATAGGAAAATAAAATTGAAGAAAGTGGGCCCACCTAGCGCGTGTATACAAGCATATGTGTATATCTGGTAATGACAAAAGTTGAGCGTTTAAGGGTTATAAAATATCAAAAATAAAAGGTTCAGGGAGGTAATAGGACACCCGTGAAGTTGAAGCGTGTAGTTGAATTTCGGGTATAGGTTGGGGGGGGGGGGGGGGGGGGAGTTTAGACCATTTTCTCAAGAATAAATGACAAATGATTGATTATGAAACTAATTATCATTTTAGTGCGGTGAAATTGTTAAATTAGGTCTTAGGCCTAACTCACACCCCAAAAACTAGCTCAAAGGGAGGAGGATTGCCCAAGCCTTATAAGGAGTCCACACATCTCATTAACCACCGATGTGAAGAGAGGAGGATTGTCCAAGCCTTATAAGGAGTCCACTCATCTCATTAACCACCGATGTGAGACATTTGTTATTCTTTAACACCCCACCTCACGCCCAGTGCTTAGAATTTGGTGCGTGGGCAATTTTGATTTTGGGGCCCCAACATCGAGTGAGATAGACTCTGCTCTGATACTAAGTTAAATTGGGTCTTAGGCCTAACTCACACCCCAAAAGCTAGCTCAAAGGGAGGAGGATTGTCCAAGCCTTATAAAGAGTCCAACCATCTCATTAACCACCGATGTGGGACATTTGTCATTCTTTAACAAAAATAACAATTTTGAAATAATTGTGTTTCCTCACCCTAAAGAGCCCATAGTGTAAAAATATTAAGTTACTTTGTTGCACTTTAGACGTACCATGTCTACTTAAGTCAGTGGCATTTAGTTGAATAATCTATTGTCCAAAATTGTAGTATCAGGTATTAAAGAAGTAATTTTATGTATGAAAATAAAAAGTTATTTTCTAACTTGATATTTCTTGATTCTATTTTAAATAAGATAATTTATAGTCACATAAATATTTATAGCTTTTTCTAGATTATAAAATTTTAAAGATTGTCTTTTCATTGTTAAACTTCATCTTCATTCAAACATCACATAAATTAAAATTAAAAAAATCATAAATATTTATTAAATCTCTAATATTTTTTTAAAAAAATTATCATTTCCCCATGTGCTCTTATGAGTAAAATTCAGCTTTCATGAGAAAGATTGTATTTTTTGTTTATTTTATTAGGAGAAATGTGAGTGATGTTCATTTTGAATTTTTTAGTCTTTCTTTCCTACATTATTGGTAGGCTAGTGGCTGAATATTTTAGTTTAAAAGCTTAACATTGGATCAAGAGAATATTATATTTGTGGTCTTCTTTCTTGGGTACATATTCCAATGACAAAAGAGTCATACATTTTTATCATCATTTCTGTTTTTCTTTAAAATAAAATAATACAATTGAGATTTTTCAATTTGTTTGTCGTCTTCACAAATGTCTTAGTGCTTCGATGCCATATTTTTAACAGAGTAACAACATCAATATTGTGTAAGAGGAAAATCGCTTCGTAAGAAAAAAATATTGATTTAAATTTTTGATAAAAATTTTTCTTTTGACTCCAAAATATGTCAGTATATGTAATAAAATTACTGAAAGAGAAAAATAAGAGTGCCAATCATTCTGTGAATTGAAAGATAACTTGGATTCACATAATTTTAAGAAATGAAATCTAAACAGTAGCTTTAAAAATCAAACATGTGTGTAAATCAACCAAGTATTCCAGAGTGCAATCCACTATATGTTCAAATATTTGAAAAACGTACTCTCTCCGTCTACTTTTAATTGTCAGGTTGCGCATTTTGAAAATCAATTTAACTAATTTTTAAAGCTAAATTAGATTATATTAACTAGATATTTTAAACAAAAAATTTAGATATTCAAAAGTTATACGAAAAGTACTATAAATTATATTTTTTGCATATCAATATGATGAAAAAATATATCGTAAAATGTTAGTCAAAAAGTGAACGGAGGGAGTATCATATACTATATTTTTGGAAACATTTGGTTGTTCATGTTTAGATCCAAACACTAAAATGCAATGATAAAAAAAAAAGTAAAAAAAATAGTTGTTCCCTCACACCCTGATGATTCATGTTTTTGAATATTAAAAAGATAAATTTCACAAACAACAAAACAAGATCCAAGAAAACTAATATATTTTTCTTCCTCATTTTTATTTATCACACTCACTACTTATAAATTTCTCCATTATCTTTTGGGAATATTCTGCTTTTATATATTATATTATTATATCTGCTAGCCCTTCCAAAATGTGTAAGGCGGTGCAGATATATATATATATATATATATATATATAACGTATAAGAGACGATTGGATGGATCCAAGAAACCAACCCTTTGGACACAAATTATTATATTATACACGATTTGGGAATCTCTTTATTATATGCATAATCTCTGCCCTTACTTCCCCGAAAAGAATCCAAAATTTGAAGTTTTATGAGTTTTTATAAAAATTTCTAGTTAGTACAATAATAATAATTGGTTTGACAAACAAATAGTCACATATATTGAATAGATTTCTTATTATACATATTTATTATTTTTGAATAAAAGTTATTGAATTCATGTAAATCGTAATCGATCTCTGGATCCACCCCTACTCTATATTATTCACTTAACATGTCACTCATCCACCATAAAAGTTTGTCCATTGTCCCACATTTTAAAAAAAAAAAAGCATAGTTGCAACAAAGTGATTCTTTTTTCTGTTTATTTACATAGTGTTGTATATAAAAGTCATATTAAAGCAGCTTTTTGGCGGTGTTTGGTTATAAAAATAGTGGCCTACATCTACATGCATAGGTTCAATAATTGATGCTTAGGTTTGATTTTTTTGCCCTCCTGTAACGAAATATTGTTTTAGAGAACATAAATTATAATATATATCAAAAGTTGGTTCCAAAGGAAATATTGCCTGGTAAAATATTGTTATAGAAAAGTTTAACTATATATGATTTAGTCCAATCGACAGAATTTAGCTATGTTCTTCGGTTCTTGAAAAATGCTGTGCATCCATATCAAATACTCTGAAAACGCATTGCTTTTAGAGAAGCCGATATTTTCAGAGTCTAAACAATCTAAGAGCCTGTTTGGATGGGCTTTTAAGTTGGTCAAACTGGCTTAAAAACCAGATTTTGACTTATTAGAGTGTTTGGCAATTATCAAAGTGACTTATTTTAAATCAAAAATGACTTATTTTAAGCCAAAAGTTAAAAGCTAGGGGAGGGGAGCTTTTTTTTTTTTTAACTTAAAAGCCCTTTTATGTTGACCAAGTATATTACCTTTTTGCCCTTAATTCTTTTATACAATTTCCAAATTGCCCATATTGAATTATTATTATTATTATTATTATTATTATTATTATTATTATATTATTATTATTATTATTATTATTATTATTATTACTATTACTATTATTATTATTATTATTATTACTATTACTATTATTATTATTATTATTATTATTATTTTATTATTATTATTATAATAGTATTAATAATTATTATTATTATTACTATTACTATTATTATTATTATTATTTTATTATTATTATGTTTATTATTATTATAATAATTATTATTATTATAATTATAAATATTATTATTATTATTATATTATTATTATTATTACTATTACTATTACTATTACTATTACTATTATTATTATTATTATTAAATTATTATTATTATTATTATGTTTATTATTATTATAATAATTATTATTATAATAATAATAATTATTATTATTATATTATTATTATTATTATGTGTATTATTATTATAATTATTATTATTACTATAACTATTACTATTATTATTATTATTATTATTATTATTATTATTATTATTATTATTATTATTATTATTACTATTACTATTACTATTACTATTATTATTATTATTATAATTATAATAATAATAATTATTATTATTATTATTATAATTATAATAATAATAATAATTATTATTATTATTATTATTATTATTACTATTACTATTATTTTTATTATTATAATTATTATTATTATTATTATTATTATATTATTATTATTATAATTATTATTATTATTATAATTATAAATATTATTATTATTATTACTATTACTATTACTATTACTATTATTATTTTATTATTTTATTATTATTATTATTTTATTATTTTATTATTATTACTAGTACTATTATTATTATTATTATTATTATTATTTTATTATTATTATTATTATTATTATTATTTTATTTTTATTATTATTATTATTATTATTATTATTATTATTATTATTATTATTATTTCTGAAATATTAATTTATATTCCTCTTATAAGGTGGTAAAGAAATATGTGAATGATAGAAAAATATTATTACTTATAGATGTAAAACATAAATTAATTTTGTTTTAATTTTTTTTTTAAGTATAAAAACCTTAAATTAATCAACTTTTTATCATGTTAACAGTTTAAAGGGTATTTCAGACATTTTGATAAAAAAAAAAGTGTTTACCAGCACTTATTTGCCAAACACATCAACAATTTTTTTTCAACTGCAGCATTTTTATCCAAACACATAACTACTTATTTTAAAAATAAGTTCCAGCACTTTAAAAAGTTACTTTTTAAAAATTACTTTTTTTAAGTCAATCCAAACGGGCTCTAAGACATTCCACACAGATTATTAGTGTTATAGAATGTAAATGCCTCTAAACCTTTCACAATAGACTCACTTTTGAAATTGTGATTATTCCTTAGATTCCATATCTTTTAGGTATTTAACTTGTCTGTTTTGTAAATAACTATGTATATGATGATATTTTGTTTAAGAATGACATAGCATGCTAAATATGTATAAGCAGTATAACTAAACTATATAATCTGTAGCTCCATATATATAACTAAAACAATTCCAGCAAATTACTACACAAAATATAGAATGTTTCATTTCAAATCACATTTTACTAAGCTGCAGAGTGCAGACCTTCTGTAGTGTGGAGTACAAAGGCATATTTATCAATTTTGGCTTATATATGTCAAACTCGATTATATCAGATTGATCCATGAAGAGTTAGAAGGGATGTGGGGCGAAGCAGCTTACAATAAACAACAGAAGACAGCAACTGGATGTATGCATTCTATAAACGTTTGCTGCCAGGAATGTCGATCCACTGAAGTTGGAGTTCGACCTCTCCACATTCCACGTTTCTCAATCTCAGGCACATATCTTGCACAACTTGGTTGTCTTGCCATGTCACTTTGCTCTCTTCAGACAGACAGTTTGCCCTGCACGGCGTTGCTCTTGTGATCACTGTGCCACATGGGAGGGAATCTAAGTTCATTTTCAGAGCATCTAAAAATGGTTTGATATCAAATTCTGCATCTCCCATTTTGTCATCCATGCTGAACATATCGTGATCGTATACAGTCTGAAAGCAAACATAAATGCACAATCAGGACAATACAAGTGAAAAATTTGCACGCGTAAAGGATTATCTTATAGCACTCCTAAAAGGAACATATAGGTTTAATCTTATACAATCACCAGCAAGTAATGAACTTTACCAGCTTAACAGGAAGATTTGCGTCTGAAACAGAAAGGGTAAGATCTTCATTCCATTCAGGATTAACATCCTTCTTTATAACTCGCGTCTTCAGTTTCTGCATAAGTTGACAAGAGTAATCAATAAAGACTATACAGAATAGGAAAAAACAATTGCAATTTAATGCCAAAATCCGAGTTACTTATCATATCCCAAGCAGTGGGAGATTGTGTGAAATTACTCACAAGAAATATACATTATCAAGAGCCTAGAATAAAAATAATTGCATCATGTACGTGTGATCTGATTCTGTCTCACTACAACAATAGCTTCTATATAAATTATAATCCTTCATTTGATAAAGCTTAATATTTCGACTGAAGCATGCATTACGTACTAGTAAACTGAGAATTAAGGACATAACTCCTTCCGATACTTAATATAGACACATGTAATCAATAAAACCACAGCTGCTCTTTTTGGAAGATCAGAGGAATCTAAACGAAACAGGTTAAGCTGTCAAGCTGCTGGGGCTTGTGACTTATGTTGCATGTTTACAGCAGTTTTGTAAGTTCTAAACAGTCCACAAATGGTTTATAGCAATTAATTTAAAATATCCCATCTTTTCTCATCATGAAAAAGAAAGCTGGACCTTTTAACATCATTCTGAATCCCAATATATTAAAATAGCAAGGGTTAAAACTACAGCTACTTACCTTCAGACATATTTTCCTCACTCCAAGCGCGAAAGAATATCATTCAAACTGTTATACTATCTCAGGAGTACTATACTTGTTAAACTCAAGGACTGATCGCTGAAGACACGTGAAAGCTAGAAGCAATCTATTACATAGCAGTTTCCAAAAGTAAAAAGGACGTAGATATCATACAAGAGCAAAAACATCAAACATTACATAGTACATTTTGTTTTTATAAGCAATCACCTAAAATTACTAGTTTACAAAGCAGAATATTTTCATAGATCCGCGAAGAACATATCCCGTTTTCCTGTTTGCTTATAGCCTGCCGAAAATTGGCTACAATACAGAGACAAAGACTACATCCAGTCCATTTTATCTACTTTCCGAAACTCAAGCACTTCTTATGGCACCAAAGTTCTAAAATCTACAAAACCAAAAGGATTGGGAATAGGGACTGCACACTAACACACTGAAAGTTGCCCTTAGTTTTGTATGATTACTAGTCCCCTCTGCCACACCTTTTAGAAGTCAAAGACTAAGGGTGTGTTCGATTTTTCAATTTTTCCATGTTCGGTTGGTCAAATATTTTGGAAAATATGTTCTCTAGGAAAACAAGCTCCTTAGAAATGAGGAAAAACAAGCTCTACTAGTGACAATCCACACTGATTGTGTCCTCCCTACCCTCCAACATACCTCATCTTCACCCCGACCCCCCATAGACCTCATCCCCATCTCCCATAGTATTTGCTTAAACTATATATAAATGGTTTGAGAATAATAGTTTTTGCTTGCCTACCGAACACAAGAAAATAAGTAGGAAAGTTTTCTAGATAACGTTTTTCAAGAGAACATTCTCCTTCTTACCTAACTCACCCTAAAGGTGGATAGAATTATGTAAAGTTGTAAACACTACAGAATTCAACAATCCTTCCTCAACCCCTTTTTCACAAGTCATGACTTACAGGACCATCTTAACCGGACTTTGACAAGAAAACAATGTTGAAGCACGATCAAACCACATATGGTAGGTCATCCTCATAAATGTTAATGTAACATCGAAACTACCATATGGTAAAAAATCACATCTTTTACTTCATGTAATTGGTATACAAGACTTTAAAATTAACATCTTCAAATGTCACATAATTGATTATAGCCTCTAGTGCACAAAGATCCAAAAGTAAGTAAATTAAAATATCTCTTCAGAAAAGTAACAAGAAAAACTTTATTTTATACCTCCCGCACCTGACACTAGTTGTTTGAGGTTTCTTTTTTTTGTCGTACAAGTTGATAGACCCAAATATTACACTTTTGGGTTCTTAAACTTCGAATTAAAAAAAAAAAGTCTCACACAACTAATACGTGAACAACATGGTATCAACCAATCCATTTGCCACTCATAAAACAACATATTATAACAGTCAACAGAGTAGCTATGGGGTGATCAAACCATCATATATAATACATCTCCATCACCATATAAACAATGATTTCATAAGATTAACAAAAAAAAAAGCAATTTCATAGATAATCATAACCAGAAGAAACCAAACCAACCCAACATCCCAAGAAATACAAAAAATACACATATTGAGATAGAATTATAAAAAAATTGGACAAAAGAGGAAACAAAACTCAATCTTGGAAACAATCAAATGCAAGCAAACATAAGACATTCAATCCCAATCTAATTGGGAATGAGCCGGTAGCGGATCCAGAATTTTAATAAGGGCTTTAAAGTACGACTATATATATACTGATATACATAAAAAAAAAATTATATATAAATAATGTAATTTTTCGTCGAAAGGTCTGCCTACCTGTTTACCCATTTTGACAACAACATAGGGATCACTGCTGCGGACATCACGTACAGCGAGGTTTATGCCTCTCTTAATTTTGATCCTTAAAAGTCCAAAAAGATTGTCCATTAAGGATTTTGCTCTATTCTTCCTTCCTCTGCTGCTTAAACAAAATATAGTCTCCCCTCTTTATATTATTTTTTTTTCAAAAAGAAAAAAAAAAAAAAACTTATTGATTACAGTAATATAGCAGTTACTTAATTAATAAGAAAAAAATATCTTTTTTTTTACTTTTTTTTTCCTTAACACCTTCCCCACCAAGTGAAATTCTTCCTCTAGTCAATCTGAAAAGATGGAAAAACAAGTATATATATTAGAAAAAATAGTCACAATTTAGATATTTTAGGAGTATGAATAGAAGAATTTCATATATATTAGCTGACTTAGAATTTACAATTTATGATTCGAAATTTAACAATTTATACATATTCAATGAATTTCTTAACACAAATAAGAGGAAGGGGATTTAAAAAATATATTGCATAAATTTAAAAAATTAGAAAAGAATTCCATGTGTGACATTTTAAAATTCTTTGAATTTGATTATCAGAACTTTTTATTTCGCCATTGTTTATCACGAATGACAAATCATGTAAAAGGAATTAGGAACCTCATTAATAAGAAAGAATCCAATCCAATTTGTTATTGAAATTGACTTGGATCCAATTACAATTCTAAGAAAAATTCTTGACAAAAAGTAGAGAAAAAAAAGAAATTTAATTTCAATTATTTGAAGAAGATGGAAAAAAAAAATCTATTTTCATATGTAAATTAAAGTTGATAATTAATACTTACATTTGAATGATCTTCTTAATAAAGGAGCTTAGCGCTGCCTAATTAGGAGAGGAAGAAAGAGAGGAAATTGTTAAGGTAATGCCTATTTTGTGTATTTCTTGGGGGATATGGAGTATTACATGCAAAAGAGGGGGAAAAATGATGAATTTTAAGGCAAGGCAACAACTTCGAAAATATGTTGTTAATAGGAATTGTGGTTCTTAATTATATATGATTTAATGAGTGCTTAATTCTAGTCCATTAGGCAAATGATTTTAGCCATATTTATAACACTTACCTATCGTGAGTCTTTTCTATTTATAGTTATTATTATTATTATTCTAAAAGAACGAATGATAATATTGAATTTAAAAACATCTAGACGGGGAAAAACTGAATTAAACCTCTTTGAACAAGATCTACTTGTATGAGGTGAAATTTGTGCTTGATAAACAGACAAATTATATTATGATACGTGGCTGAATTGAAATCGAAGAGACGTTGGTTCTTCTTACCTCAGCCTAATAAAATTCTGACATCACAGTCCCCCTACATAACTTGGTCTTCGAACAGATTAGCCGATAGCCTCGAGTCTAGGATCAATCTGCCCTAATATTCTAATATTACAATTTTTGTTATAGAGACTTTTATATATATATATATATATATATATATATATATATATATATATATATATATATATATATGAACAAGTAATATTATTAAGGGCCATAGAAAAATGAATATAATCATGCATGTTATCCTTAACCAAACGGTTTGATGAAATTATAGTGATCTAATACAAAATCTTAATAATCGATCTCAAGTATATTTACTAAAAATATTTTTTGTGCATATATTACACGTGCATCATACGCCAAATAAGCATACATTAGGTCGCACCTACGTACATCCAAAACAATTAAATTAGCCCTTTCACAAACCACGTAAGACAAAAAGTGTTATAAATATAAAATGTGAAAGAAACTAAAGAAAAGGATGTTATATTGAATCAAAATAGCACCATAAAAATGAACCAAAACCTCAATATATAAAGGTTATCATAAAAAGAGGTATGTTATTTTCCTTACATGTGATATTGGCACGGCTCAATCAAATAACAAATTCTACAATCTTATGTGGAGATTGTTATCTAATTGAACCACACCAACATCTCAAGTAGTTGATCAATCAAAACATAAAATTACCTCAAAATATTTTAACTCAATAAGTTGGTCTGATTTTAAACATAATGATTTGGTCAAAAGTCAAAATTACTTTGAAGTAGCTTTGAACAAAAAGTAGTAGTCATATATAGAAGCAAATTCATAGAATAAGTCCAAAATGGAATATGTATAGTTTTATTTGTTAATCTTAGTGGCATCATGAATTACGATCTAGCTCTACATTGATTGTAGCATTAACAAACGAATCAAAATTATTAGATATTCTAATAGACCAGGTCGTCTGTATATATGGTCAATTAACTGTTCACATTTTGAAATATTTTTAAAAAAACTACTAAATCGACAATTAAAATAGAAGGGAGATATTTATATTGAGGATCCATTAAAACTAGTTGTTACATTGAGAATCCAACAACTAAAATAATTCTCGGAAATTCAGTAACTTTTACATGAATTCTGTATTTATATTGAAAATTCATTAATTACGTAAGAATTTGATAGTCATATAGTTAATATTTTGGATTCGCCTCTGAACGTTGTACAAAGTAATATTCTCAGTATGAGAAAAAAAGGAGATACCATTGACAGAAACGCATTTTTCGGAGTGATCAAAGGGGAAAAAAAGACAAGCACAATTAACTCCACAAATATATCGACAAAAAACTATAGATCAACATGACTTTTTGTATTTATATATTAATCTTTGCCGTCCAAGTCAAACTATTTTATTGATGGCAGTTTACCTGGAAATATCTTACTACAGTGACATCAACCAAATCAAAAATTAGAATTTAAAATGCCAATTAAGAATTTCCACTTTCTGGAGAATCTTAGTTCACACTCCACCAATCGTGATTTTTTAAGTTATGTCATACGTTGAATGACTCTTTTTTTTAAAACAAAACAATTTTAATACTTTATTATTATTTTATATCTTGAGTGATCATTTGAGAAATTTATTCAAACTTTTATACGAAAAAAATAGAAAAGCATTCACTTCTGATGAGTGCTTGATTTGTTAAAAATAAAGGGAATATTATTTTCATCTTAACAAAAAAATGACATATACTAGATTGCAATGCCATGTTTCATAAGTCATAACTAAGATAGTGTAACTAATTATAACATTGAAATAAAATTCAAGAAGATCCTCTTGAACAAATAATAACTTATAGAGAGAAAATCCTAATTCCTACATCTTGACTTAAAAAAAAAAAAAAAAACTATAGAAAGAAAATGAACTTAATTATTATAGAAGGTGATTAATAACCAGATCACTTGTTAGGTAATTACAAGTAAATTTTGATAAACATAAATTGATAATCTGATAAAAATATATAGTTCTTTTAACTTGCGGTGATATTAGAATTGAGTTATCTTACACAAACATGCTCCTATGAAAAAAGATAAAGAACAATATAATTAACATAACTTTGAAAGAGAAAAAAAGAACTTCTCTTAATTACACTAGCAAAAAAAACTACAAATTAAACACCTATATAGTATTTTCGGATGAAATTGGCTCCCTACCTATCACAATTACAAGGACAAAAACATCTATAATAATTAATAATCAATGTCATATCTAGGTAAAATGAAAGAAAATTACTACAATCTTCAACATTAATTATTTTGTGATGCATGGTATTCAATGTTTGAGACACTAATTTGTAGCAGGAAGTGGAGTACTGGAGCCTGAGGAGTTTATTGTAAAGTTCATCATATGTTGTGAACTTTGCTTGCCATTTCCATATGGTGATGCACTCACTACCCTGAAATATGCTTTGTCAGATATCACAACGATTAAAATAGTGCTATCAGCACTTTCTGATGCTATCACTATTGTTGACACGTCAGTACATAAAACTTAAAACTCTAACCTTTCCTTGCGTCTCTCCAAAAACCTAGCCAAGGATGCCCTGCGAGCCTGAGGAACAGCTATAGAAAACAAACAAAAAGGCTATCATTATTGTGCCCGAAAAAATCTTTTACCTCATAAATCACGCCCAAATTAAATTAAATGTAGGTACGTACGTACCTGATAAGTTATGGCTGGGAGATTGACGAGATTCTTGATAAGTAACGATTTTGGATAGCTCTGTTGTGTTAGAAGGTGATTTTAGGACTCCGATTGATCTGATAAGTGTTGTTTCATTCTTATTATTATTATTATTATCAAGAGAAGGAAAATTTCGAATTGTTGTACTAATTGGTGCATTTCCAGCAAGTAACATAATGGCTTGAGCCTGAAATTAAAATATCGATCGAAGAATAATTAATTTCTGATTAAAATCAAATACTAACAAAAAAAATTGATGATTTGTGTCTATAGGATATACCTTCTCTGGTGAAATATTGTCGTAAACACAGACAGAACCAGCGTAAAACATGGTCAATTGAGCAGGTCCTGGTGAAGTTCTAGGTGCACTCCTACAGTACAAACATTTTTTAATTACGACTATAAAAAATATGTCATTATTGTGTCATATAAAATGAAACATACTTTCTTAAATCGAGTTTATTAACGTACCTCAATTCAGTGGTGCCCACAACATCATTGCGTGTGGGAACATGATGTGCACCAATTTGAGTACTATATGGTCGATGAATTGTATCAACAATATCAGTAGTTGTGGTTATGGTCACCAATCCAGCTGATGCAAGTGATTCGAAACCAATCTTAGGCTTATTATTATTATTATTCTCTTGGCCCTTGAAAGATAGGTGGTATTGAGGATGAGCTTTGTTGGAAAATGACCAATGCATTGCCGAACTTGTTGATCCTGTATTTCTAAGATACTTAGAATAATAGTTTTGAAGAATTTGATAAGAAACAACAACGTTTAAATAGTATCTACAAAACCAGAAACTTAAAACTAGTAAAGAAAATAGAGGATTTGAAACAGATTAGAAATAATATACAAAATATTTTTCTCAAAGAAAAAAATCGAGTTCATTGAATATACAGTGTGTCCATAAGGAAATTATTTCCCTCAAGTACCCAAGGTTAATGGAATATATCCTCCCAGGATAGGACGATCTTACTCACCGGTGTATTGGTACCTAAAACCACTATTTCAGCAAACCACTCAATGATAGTAAAGTACACTTAGAATACTAGATTTAGTAGTAGAAGAAGAAGTCCAGAATTTGGTTGCTTTGTTGTTGAAAAATGAGAAGAAATTCTTCTATTTATAGACAACAAAGGATAGTGTGAACGGATGTTTATTGTGCTTCATCAAAAAGGCCATAACTTTTCAGAAAAGTCACAATTTTTCATAAAAGTCACAACTCTTCAAAAAAGTAAGAATTTTTCATAAAAGTCAACTCTTCAAAAAAAAGTCACAATTTTTCATAAAAAGTCAAAACTCTCCAAAAAAAAATCACATTTTTTCATAAAAGTCACAATTTTTCATAAAAATCAAAACTCATTCACACCTTTTAAAACCAAAACTATTTTTACAACAATTTTAACTTATAGGTAACACAATAGAATAAGATACCATCTTAATATATACTTTATTTTTTAGATTGTGAAATGAAGATTATGTATATAGGCTATACTTCACTCTTAAGTGACCTGATATTATTTTATTTTTTAAAAAACAAAAAAAGGTACTAATTATTGTAGAAATACCAATATCAAATTTTTAACTCTTTATCATGAGAATCAATGTACTAATTGCATTAAACACAACCATACATAAGGGTGTAACTGTAACCTATGGTAGGTTCAAATCTTAACGAAGGTAAAGTATGCAAAGTGATTTCTTTCCATGTGTCCAACCTCTGATTGATAGAATTATTTACTGATGAAAGATAACATATATCTCACAAAATTAATAACCCGAACTCCATAGAGTTGAACAAAATTCCATCAAACAGGAGTTAAGTAATTAAATCGGGCAACAGCCAACAATACACATTAAGAATAGATAGATGAAGAGCCAACCCATCAAACAATATACTAATGTTATTATATAATCATCTCTATGTCCTTTTCCCTTTTAATCAATATTGATAAATGTTACTCAGATGAATAATAATCCAATGCGCTCTTGATATTTGAAAATAAAGAATTAGGCACAGATAAAAATTTATAGCTAAATAACAAAAATTATATACAAATCCCATATAGAACGACAAATTATAAGAAAAAATAATTATTTCAAAACTTTTTAACGACGAATTAATTTAAAATTACCGATAAATTTTATAGCTAATTCTATATTTTCTTATAATATTTGTCAACGTATGGCTGAAGAAGAGGGGCTGAACATGTCAGTGGAATTTAAAATTAGCCTGTTAAGTGCATCTGATGGGAGATAATAAATTATAATTAAAGCAAGATCTGGTCAAAAGAGTGAAATAAATATATTTTATGTGTTTGTTCTGCATTCTTAAATCTAGTGGTGGACTGGTGGCCAAGACGTAATTGCTTATTGTTTATTGCTAATTCCTGTTTTGGGTATAGCACCATAGTTTATTTAAGTATAAATTTTAGGAATCACATATAAAATTATATGAAATTACAATCTATTCCTATTTAATTCGTAATTACATTAATCCTTGAAAAGTGAAACAAACCGAATACTAGCTCGAATACATTAAAAACTAGCTCGGATACATTATAAAATAAACCGAATACATAATATGTAGCTCGGATACATTAAAAATTAGCTTGGATACATTATAAAATAATTTAGAATTAGGAGAGAAATAAGAGATTTTAGATATTTTTAGAAATAGAAGGGAATATTAGAAATAAGGGGAACATAAGGAGACATGTATTTTATTACTCTCTAAGTTTCATTTTATGTAGCATTTTTAAAATTTTGAGATTTAAACAAGTCTATCTTTGACCATAAATTTTTCATAGATCTTTTAAACATTTTGAATTCTCAATTATTGTGACTTATAGAATTTTTTATGTAGTTTAGAAATATATAAATTTCATTTTTAAAAAATGAAGATTTTCATATGCAAATTCCCAGTCAAACTTAAATAGTTTGACTCTCAAAAAAGAAAAGTGTCACATAAATTTTTAAATTGAATCTTATGTTAGACTCATAGTTTTCAACCTTATGAGCCAAACATTAACCTGTTATCTAATGTTTTCTCATAAAATTTTCAATTTGTTCAACAAAAAAATAAAGGATTCATAAGTTACAAAAAAAATGGCATTTACTCATGAATAATTATACCAAAAGAGATAATCCGTAATCGCCTATAATTTAATTTTAACCGATTAACTTAGTAATAGCAATCCTTAAAATGCACTACATATTTGTATGATATAACTTAAATCCTATAATAATTTGTGTAACCTAACTATATAGACTTATAAAAAAAAAGGTAGCTCAGAGGTGCATGCTACTAATGTACTATACCCAACTCAGCCAAAATACAAAAGTAAATCACGTTGAAAGGAATCCAACGTTCTAATATAACACCAAAAACATAGTATTCACAAGCACAACAAACATCATAAAAATAAAAATACATTCTTTATTTTCCAGTACAATATTTCTAATATCAATATTCCACAAACCAAGATTTAAACAATATGTTTTGACCTACATGCAAATACCCATTTTTGGGTTTAACTAGTTTCTTGAGAATCCACATGCATGGAGTCAAACAGATTCATATTGATTTCACGAAAATAAATTAGAAAAAATTGAAGGAGCATAAATGATGACACTGTTTTTGACTTGATACAGAGCTTTATCTTCGATATTCTTATAATTTTCAACATGTTACATGGAAAGTCAAAGTTTAAAAAATTACCAAAACAAAGGAAAGATACTTTCATTTTAGCAGACTAATTAAAAAAAGTAAGGAAAACGAAATTAAAATGAAGGGAGTATCTACATACCAGCTGGATCCGTGGCCGGTTCTTCAAGGATTTCTTGTTTTACAGTCAACCCCATGAAATCTCTCTCCATTCGATCTAATTAATTCACTGCAACTCAAAGTTGAAACGCTTAAATGAAAGAAAAATCGAGGGAGGTAGTGAGGCTTTCAACGTGACCCGGGGGATGGCGTAGAACTGTATTTATCAGAATAATTAATCGAGAGATTGGTGCTGCGAGGATGAAGCGAAAATTATGAGAGAAATAAGAACTATAGAAGGAAATAAATGAAATTAAAGCTTAAGCTCGCTTCATTTATAAAGATTCGTGGAAAATTTCCCACGCTATTCTTAATTCTAATTTTCAACGTATTATAATTGGTCTTCTTCATGAAGTTTTCATACTTTATAAAATAAAAATAAAAAATAGAGATTTACACAGCTGTACTTAACATTGATGCATGCACCATGTTTTTCGAAAAAATAATAATAATAGGTACATTAATTTTCTTTTATATTTGATTATTGAAAGTACAATATAATACAGATTTATGATTAATGGTATAGGACAACTTAATTTTATAATATTCTTCAATAGTTTAAAACAATTTGTAGTAGTCAACTTATATATGTTAAAGTGCTCGGTGCAAAAACTATTTACGCAATCAAATCATTTAATACTATTATTATGAAATTAGATATGTCTTCAACAAATAATTTGCAAAAAGTATACTAGAATAAGCTTTAATAAGCAAATTGAGAAAATTTGGAATTGTAATATAGTGGTTATTAATTACTACTATTTTACCTTGCACGACACATGCAAATAGCCCTAAAAATTACTCCATTTGTTTATTATTAATCTTATAGACGAGATCAACAGATTTAATAATATACTGATTTGACTTTTAATAGGCGGAGCTAGGTGGGGTTAATGTGTTCGGACGAATCCACTAGCTTTTTCATAGATCTTAGAAAATTATATATTTATACACCTCTTAGATTAGTGATAGTTAAAATAATAATCAAACAATTAGTTTGATGGATATTCAGGAAGAAGTTTGATAATTCAACAAATAATTACTATATTTTTAATTTAAAAATAACATTATTTTTATTTTTATTTTATTTTAGTGAGATAACTTATAATCGCATAATTATTACTACTACTTATTTGGAAAAAATAAATTATACGAATATATTTTTAATATTCCGTAATCAATTAAATAATCACGTAAATGTTGAAATTAAAGGAGTATGAAAACAGGTCATTTAAGCACGTGCTCCATGATAACACGAGATTTGTGGCACGTAAGTATCCATTAAACTTGTCCACGTGTGGCCATTTCATTCGACTTCACTTCTTCTATGCCAACGACTCGTCTCAGTGAGTCAGTGCTTCCCACGATCGGGTGATTTACGAGAATGACTCTGCGTCTATGCAATGATCTTGAATTTTCAATCTCGCTTAATTAGTTTTTTTAAAAAAATAGTTTTTGCTTCTACAACTCAGCTATTCTATTTGAAAAAATTGTGGAATAAATTGATTTTGTATATGAGTTGAAAGTTCGGAATATTTTAAAAAGTTCGAGGTAATAAACCTACTCAATTGACTACTATCGTTATAAGACGAATAAAACTTGATTTGTTCTATCTCTATCGTATTTTACCTTAGTTACAAGTTATGATGTATTGGTAAAAACTATTAGTATTAATCATTATAAATTGTATATAATAGTAAATTATTAATTCAAATTAAGTGATATAATCACAGTTTGATTTAATTGTAACCCGTAGCAAACTGTTGTCATGAAATTGTCGCTCGCCTCTCTCACTTTATACAAACACAAATGTATAAATTGTGTTTCTGTTTGTATAAAGCGAGAGAAAATTGTATATACACACGCAAATACATATATCTTCGTCATATACACTTATAATTATACAATACAAATCTTCCTCTGTCAGTTCTGCCTTTCTCTCTTTCTCGCTTTATACAAACACAGATTATACAAAATACAATGTATAATTTGTGTTTGTATAAAGCGAGAGAGAGAGAGATTTGATATACCAGCATTTTATTTCGATTCAATTGTATACAAATTCAAATTTTATGCAGATATACAAACACATAAAATTGAATTGAGAGGCTGCCAGTGATTTATACAAACGAGAGGTTGCCAGCGATTTATACAAATGAGAGGCTGTCAACAATTTTATACAAATCTGATGCCCCCAGTGATTTATACAAATCGGATGCTCCATAGCAAACTTTATGTTTGCTATAAAGCGCAATTATGCAAACTATAGTTATAACATACAAATAAGATTTTTATGTTTGCTAAATGTGAAAGTTGCATATATATATATATATATATATATCTTTTAAATTGAAATAACGAGTTGCTAAATTAATATTGACTTTGATCATAATTAATTTAAAATAAGTAACTAAACCAATATATTATTGAAATTTTCCAATGGACTCGAACTGAGTTAATATCTTAAAAGGTCACTGAACTATAAGAAATTATTTAGAAAAGTCATTGAACTATGTTTTGTATCAATAAAATCATTTAACTTAAAGTTTTATCTTCAAAAATCACTCAACTATATTTACCATTAAAATAAATCTGATATGACAAAACAAATTATATTTTCAAATGATATTGAAGCTTCAACTGCGCATAAGTTTTAGTTATTATGCACATAAGTTAGTTTTGTCATATCAAATTTATGCGCATAATAACTTTAGTTATTATGCACATAAGTTAGTTATATATCACTCAAACTCTGATATCACAGATAAAAACTAACTTATGCACATAATAACTAATAAAACTTATATTACGCTTGATTGCTTGATAAGCAACAAAAAAATTGCCGACAGTTTTTTAAAAGTTAAGATCATTTTAGAAAAAAATTGTTAAACAAAAATAAAAAATAAGGTCATCACTTATGGAGTTATTGTCCTTCTTTACCCCTTATAAATATAATATAATAAAATAACTAGTGACGATAATTTGTGCTATATACGAATCTAATAATATTAATATTTATAATAATTAATTATACTTTTTATGATATGTGAATAATATTTATAATTGAGTGTACTATATATTAATTTAAAAATAAATTAGAAAACAAGCTATAAGTTGATTTTCAAATTTAAATCATACTTTCACGAAGAAACATTGATTTTTAAACTTTTTTCTTCTTCTCTATCAATAAAAAGAACACACAATTGTTGTTTATCCAAATTTTCTTTGTTCTTTGGATAAACTGTCACGCCCCGAGGCTGTCCCCTGGGCGTAAACACGGGACCTAGGATCACGAGTGATCCCAAGTTAACCCTGAGTTGGCATATCATAACCATACTAAAAGATTACTAAATTCTATGCGAAAGCTTAAACAGTGATAACTAAAAGTGGGAAATACCCAGTACTGATCTGAATATATAAAAGACTATGAGTTTAATAACAACTGGAGGATCAAACTCAAAACTAAAACTGAATCTAGTACTATGTCTGAAAAATCCTCTAACTGATTAAAGTTGCTGGGACATGCCCCAGCTAACTCTAGCAAAACTGAAAATTGAATAAAAAGACTAAAGTGTAAAACATGTCTATTGTCCTTAAAGTATGAGGACTCACCACTGAAGTTGTTGAACTGGAGATCGAGAACAGATCTATGCGTGATTTGGATGCTGAGTACATGAACCTACATCATGAAAGGATGTAGCGCAGAGTATGCGTCACTACTTGAAATGTACTGAGCATGCAGGATATAGAGTATAGCTGAATAAAATACATAACTGAACAAAACATAATGAGTAATAGCATAATCTGAACTAAATGTAAATGCTGAAATATATTGAAGGTTGAGCTAAATGCAATGACCAAGTACTAATCCTGAACATGACATACTGAGATTGAATATTGAATATAACTGGAGACCTAGTCAAATGCACTGAAGTCTGACTATGTGAGCTACTATTAACCGACATAAAATCACGTGAGCTAAACGTGGAGTCCGATGTATACGCCCCATCGACAGGATCGATATACCTTGCTAGGGGTATAAAGGCATGACTATTCGATGTATATGCCCCATCGATAGGACCCAATACACCTTGCCAGGGGTATAAAGGCATGACTGGCGTGATCACTAAAGCTGATGCCCAACAGAGGAGACTAATAAACCTACGAGACACGTAGTTCTGGAACTATGAGGGTACGCTAAACCCTAGTCCAACTCGGTCTAAGCCAACTCCCAAATGAAATATGTATAAACAACATAATCGACATACTGGATAGCTCAATGTTCTGACATGCAAATTTGAGAATGCAACATTTAAATATTGACAATGAAACATTCTTGACTAGACACTACAAAAAAAGGGAAATATTGCGACAGTTATATTACAACGGTTTCACAGAACTGTCACTAATGTAAAATAATACGATGGTTTTTTATACGTCATATTAAATATGCAATAGCGGCAGTTATCACCTAAATTGCGGCGTTTTGAAACGCCAGTTATATTTTAATTTTCCCAACAAATTTTCTTTTCTTTTATATGTCAATATATTTTCCTTAATTTACTCTATTTTCCTTAATTACAAAGTTAATTTAGCAAATCAGTCAAACGATTTTCATTCTCTCTTCCACTTTGAATCAATCCCCAAATCAGTCTTTGTATGGTATATATCTATATCTTCCAAATCAATCGCCCAAATTAGCTCTCGATCCATGGCGTGTACTGTGATAAGCTCATATCTACAAGGATAGGCTTCTCAATTTCATTGTAAAACTTTTCAATTTGAATTTTATCGCTCACTAGAAAAGAAGCCGTCATCACTATTTCTTCACCAGCAAAGCTTTTGTTCGTTCAATCTGAAATGGTTCTAAGTTGATAGATAAGCTTTTTGTTAGAATTCATGCATGTTTGAGATTGTAGAGATTTGTTACAGTTCATGCATGTAGGATTCAAGTTTTTTGTTAGGGCTTTTCTTTCTTTTAGATTTGAGTTACATTTTGTTAATTTTTTGTTGTTGAATAATCCAGTTATTAATCTAAATTTATATATGAGCTTGATAGGTTGTTGAGGCATCAAAACCTGTTGGTGAAGGTGTTGAGATCAACTTCGATAGTAAATCGTGTGATAGGTATATAACTCTTATTAACGTAACTTTCTTTTTTATTAAGTGTTTGAGCTACTGAGATATTAATCATTATATTTTACTGCTCCTGATGGTGAAATGTCAAGCACATCGATATGTGGTGCTCAGTTCTCCGCATTGAGAGTTAATTGTTTATCAATAGGCAGAGGATTCCCAGTCTTTGTTGTTTGTTGAGCAGAGATGTGGTTGTAGCGAGAAATAGCCCAAAATCATCCCTTACTTTTGGCTTTAGACCTATAATCATCCTTTTTCCTAAAAAGTTGATAAATTTTTAGTCTCTTCTTTAACAAACCCAAACTTTATTCTCTGTTCATTGTTTCTAACACAGTAGTACTTCATCACATTGAAGAATTTAAAGAAGTTTATAAAATATTATTACCTATTTTTCACAATATTAGTAAGTTTATAGAATAGGAAAGGTTAATGATGGTTACACGCTTTGAGTTGCTTTTTTCAGATAATTTATCTTAGTTTCAGTAAATAAGTGATGAGAGTGGAGGTATGTGTATTTGAATAAATACTTCAATCGTTAGCTAATGTTTCAATAATCATTCCAATAAAAGGAGTACTATACATGCCTTTGGTAACAGAGAAGAAGGCCAAATAAGTCTGGGGTTGGGAGGTTATTTCTCATTAATTGAATGTTATATATTAAGCCAGACGTTTCGAAGGTGAGTAAAAGAGCACTAATTGGTGTTGAAAAGTTGAAGTTCTGAGCAACTTATGAAATTCATCTCGCAGGTTAAAGACAATGTCCAAGTAGATCAAATTGTATCTCGACATTTGGTTGATGAACATTGTCTCGTTGGCTGGAGTCTTCTGGTAATATCTTTTTCCCTTCTCTTTGTCCCTTTATTTGGTTGGAAACTTGGAATTCTCATTACGCTTGGTTCTCAAGTCTGATAAGATCAATTAGGTTCGACTGAATATCCTGATCTGGTTATGTTGTGATAGCGCATTTTCTTAATTACTTACTAATGTTTTACAATTTGAAAATTTCAGAATGCAAAGGGAAAAGATGTTGATTAAGGTAAAATGTGGATTGAAACTCATAAGAGAAAAGATGGAAGTTATGTAATTGAAGCAGCTAGGGAGATTGGGGTAAGTATTCTTCATATTCATGGTTAATCGATACTTATTTTGAACATGTCCCTTCCCATATCTGAAAGTGCAACTTCTTGTAGTGTTCTATGGTTTCTGTCAGAATTGTTACAACAACATAAGGCCATTGAAGTAACACTATCAACTAGCTAGTAGTTGTATAGCAAATTGTGTCGACGAAACAAACAAGATACTGATTGAAAATGAGAGAGTTGTCTAAGTTAGACAAGATTGGAATAGATGGGCTAGTGTACCATAAAGTGCAAATCATATGCACAACTGTAATTAGTTAGATGCGGTTTCTAATATCCTATAGTTTTAGTGTGTATATATGATGGGATGCAATGATATTTTAAATGAAGAAAGGAATCAATATTCTCTTCCAAATCAACTAGGCTTTCTCTCAAACGTTTCTGTTCCTTTTAAAAAGATTGACTTGCCAGCTCATAACTTACCTTTTTCTAAAGCAAAGTTTGTTGGCATCATTTCTTTATTCTTCAAAATGACCAGCTACTCACCTTCTAAATGGTTAACTTGTAAATTTTTTGGTAACAAATTGTGTAGCAGAGGAGAAAGTAGAGTGTAAGGGTGCAGTTAACCAAAAATAGGCTGATGGTTCATTGGTTTGGCTTCAACATATATAATAGTTTTCTCTTTCAATTTGTTTGTCTCATTTTGATATGACACCAAGTTTAAGAAACTAAATTATACTTTCAAATCTTGTGATTTTAAACCAATGCTCATGAATCTTGTGATCTTAAATTATGTCACGTAAAAGGTTAGAATTAAAGAGTCACCAAAAGAGAAAAGAGACATTAAGCGGACTAAAGAAAGATAGCAGGATAAACAAATTGAACGAGTGCTTAAACTGTCTAGGAGATTTGTACTCTTTGTCACTTTAAATTATATAAATATGCTTCAGGTGAATGTCACTTTATTGTCACAAGTTGGAGGAATCTCTTAATTTCATATTTTCTTTTGAACACATATCTAAGTCTTGCTTCTCTTCTTTTTTATCCCCTTTTCAGGCATGATGATGATGAACTTGCATCAATTAGAAATCTTTAGAAAGTAACAAAGATGATGGACAAAGCATCGAATGCAAATCATTTTAGACCCTTTTTTTTAATACTTTGTTGAATTACACTTTGAAACTAATATTTAGATGATGTAATTTTGGAACATCGAATAAGTAATAACACTCCAAAACATTAGTATTTTGATGGTGTAATTTTAGAGTACTTTTGTTTTATATGATGAATATTTTGTTTATTTGATCTTTTATGCTTGGTTAAAAATACTAATTATAAGAGTTTAAATGTATATGATTCAATAAATAGGATGTAAACTTGGATGGACAAAATTGGAAAAATTAATTATTGTAATAAAATTATGCAGTCAAGAACTAACACTACGACGTTTTTAAACCGTTGCAAGTTTTCTCTTTTTACAATTACGGCGGTTTCTAACCGCCATTTTATAAAACAAAAAAGGTCGCATAAACAACGGGATATTACGACGTTTTTCAAAAAACCGTCGTAATATGTTTGTGACAGACGGGATTGCAGCATTTTTAGAAAGCGTTGTTATAGTACTTTGTGACGGTTCAAAATTGCCATAATAAGTCTTAAAAACCGTCGCAATAAGCACTTTTTTTTTGTAATGAGAGCATGTATATCTGTTTAAACTAACCTAGCAAGTGTAATTCATGAATTAAACGAATATACACAACTGGGGTTATGAATTTCATACAAGGAACTAAACAACAATGTTACGAAACCATGATAATCTGATTAAGGATACTATAACAACTAATTCACAACAATTCTGTAAGGTTTGAGAAACCCTAGGTCTAAACATGATATAGAGAATTAAGAATCTGACTGAATTCTAGGGACCTAGTGGATGAAAGGAATTCACCAGTGAAATACCACATACCTGGTGACGAAATCTACAGAGAGATCCTTCGATTTCGAGGGTGAAACTTTGAAGAACACCGTTGCTTGTTCTTGGGAGTTTTGGTCGACTTTTCCTCTTCGTTTTGCTCCAAGTTTGGATGATTTTAGGTGAATGAGGGTTTTGGGTAAGTCTAACTAAGTTATTAGGCTTAAACTGAGTAAAACAACATAGTTTAGACATAAAACGACGAAGTTTAAGTGCCCAACGCATGGAAAAATGAACTAAATGGCCTAACTTAAAAGTTGTCGAAAGCCACCCACGGAGGGACCTACTGGCCGTAGGTCGACCTACCAACCTTAGGTGGGGTCGTCAGTCAAGTCTGCCCGACAGGGCTTTACTAAAACAAGCATAAATTTTAACTCGGAGATGGGATTTTAGCAAACTCAGTGGCGTTTGAAAGAAGATTCAATTATTTGTCATTTGATAGGTCATGGGCCACCTAAATCCTTATATACTAAGGGGTTGTTTGGTGTGAGGGATAATACCAAATAGTCCCGGGATTAAATTATAGTACCGTTTATTTTGTTGTTTGGTTGACAAGTTCGATCGGGATAACTTATCCCGGGATTAATAATTAGTACCGGGATAAGTTATCCCTCTCCTTGGGTGGTATAGTAATCCCGGGATAAAATAGGTAAATGACAAAAATGTCTCTTTCAACCCTTTTGTTATATCACTTTTTACATTAATGAAGAACATTTTGGTAAACAAATAAATTGTTCTTAAAATTTATTATTTTAAATACAACAAACCAAACACTCAATAAAAAATAATCTCAACACAACTTATTCCATCATAACTAGGGGTGTTCACGGTTTGGTTTGGGTCGGTTATTGGTCAAAACCAAAACCAAACCAACTTAATCGGTTTTAAAATTATCAAAACCAAACCAAACCAAATATAATATACATTTATCAGTTTGGTTGTTTTCGGTTTTGGTTTGGTTTGGTTCGGTTATTCGGTTATTAACCATACATAAAAATAAAATAAACAATTCATTCAAAACGTGAAAAAAGTGACAACAATCCACTCAAACAAAAAAATAGTTAGAATGACTGGCATTACAGAACTTTCGATCATTGAATTTACTGAATAAAACTTCAAAATTCACTATCTTGGCATAGAAGGAAGAGACAATGACATTTTTAGTCCCACAAAGAATTTTCATAGACACTCATATACATGAAACCAATAAGAAAAATGTTCTCACCTTGGACATTTTTTCTTTCATAAGTAAATTAAAAATAAATTTTGATGAAACATATATAAAATCTTTAAAGTTGTTTATGAATATAATATATTATGTATGTATAATAATAAAATTTCTGTATATAACTTGTTGGTTCGGTTCGGTTCGGTTATTTCTTCGATTTTTTTCGAACAAAACCATATAACCAAACCAAATACTATCGGTTCTTAACAATCTAAAACCAAACCAATCCAAAACCCAAATTAAATCGGTTCATTTAATCGATTTGGTTTGATTTTTCGGTTTGGATCGGTTTTTATCCAAACCATGAACACCCCTAATCATAACTAATCCCAACATAATTTATCCCAACATAACTTATCCCATCATAACTCATTTTCAAACCAAACGACCCTTAAGAGTTATGACCGTTTAAAGTTGACCCAACAATAATTTCCCTCTAGCTGGTTGCTGACCCTGACCTACGGTCCATAAGTCCAACCACGAATCATATTGGTCGACCGTGGGTGGGATCAGAGACTATAAAGATTTGGGACTTAACGACGGAACCCCACCTACGGTCTGTGGTCCCACCTACGGTCCGTGGGTGGTTCCATTGGTACTGACACCAAATTTTCTGAAAACTAGGATTTTTTTCGTTTTGAAACCCGAGGTGTTACATAAACAACCCGTTCTACTTTACATATTAATTATTTATTTCAAATTATTTTTCAAAGTCTATATATCTATCTATCTATCTATATATATATATATATATATATATATATATATATATTACGATAAAATCGAGGAGTTTACTTTTACCCCTTTTCTTTCTTCTTTTAAATACAAAACGATTGGAATAGCAAGATTCACGATTTTAAATGTAATTAAAAATTAAATTTTAGATTATAAATAGATGGCTAATGAGAATCCTTATCCTACTCCATCTTCTTTAATAAGTGGTGTGGAAGGTCAAACTAATTAAATTTTAGATTATAATATTTATAGATGTAAGATAGTACATTGTATATATATTATAATATTTATAGATGTAAGATAGTACATTGTATATATAGCTAACGAAGTAGTAGCTTTTAATAAACTAATAAAGCGTGTCAAAATTTTGATCATTTGATTAAATAATCATCTATTTTAATTTGAAATATAATAATTTCTTGCTTTAAATTTGCCCAATAGGAGTTGTTTTATAACAAGTAGCATGTTACGCACTAAAAATACTCATTATTTTAAAAAAATTTAGTTACATGTAATAAATACCGAGATAATTCTCTTAGGAGAGTCATTGACCCTGCAATATGCAATTTGAATTTAATTGCGGCTTCAATATTGGCTTCGAACACCAAGTGGGAAATCAAAAAATAAAGAATTATATCATCAAGATTTCAAAATAAATAATTGTATTTTAATTAATTATTTTTTAATTACTATTTTCTTATTTGGGAGTATGTAAAAAGTAAAATGGCAAGTAAAGTGGACAAAAAGGGAGTAGCAAGATTCACGATTTAATGTACAATTAAAAAATTAGATACTAGTAATATTTATAGATCTAATTAAGTAGTTCTTAATATACTAATAGGGCGTGTCAAAATCTGGTTCACTTAATTATTGTAATTATATAATCATCTATTAATTTGACAAATAATTTCTTGCTTTAAAAATTGCAAGGAGGAATTATTTACTACAAATAGCATGTTACGCACTAAAAAATGCCTATCATTTTAAGATTTGATTTACGTAGATGTATTTGGTATTCATTAGAATAATAATTCAGGCAAAGTTTTCATTGAACTATTCACTAGATAGTAGATAGACTTTTTAATCCTCCACCCTACCAATTCTCATTTAAATAATTTACATTTTTCGAATATCTTCAATTTTAATTCAACCCATCCATTTGACACCTCTAAAAATTAGATCATGCGCTTTATAAATAAGTATAAGAGTTTTCCTCTTTCAGGACAAATAAATTTTATTTACCTTCATTTGTTTTCAATTTTACACTACACCTTATTCGAAAACCCAACATGGATGAATGAATAATGTACATGAAAATAAAAATAAATAAATTCGACCGTGCAAGTTAGAGAGGATTAATTTATTATTTTTATTATTTAAATAAAGTAAAGAACAGCAGCCGTGCCCAAAGTAGTATATTCTAGGAAGGACCATTCCAAAAGAAGCAAATATTATTTTTTAAACTAACGTATAAAATAATGAATCCACATGACTACATGAGCACTAACCACCAAAAATATTTTTAAAATATCTCATACACGCTACCCATGACTATCCTTTAATATTCGTGTTTTATTTTATTAATTAAGAAAAGTGCATTATATTAAAGATAATAATAATATTACATGATTCCCATTCTTAAAAGTTGTTGTTAGGTGATCATGTCTAATCACCACATAAAAAAAAAACGATATTTTCATGATTATTACAAAAATTACTCAAAAATTATTTTTAAAATGATTGCGAAGATGAGGAGAACGAACAATTCTAATAATTTAAGTATGTAAAATTGAAACATTTTTTTATATCTAATTATCTCCAAATTTTTCAATCTTCTTTTTGTTAATTAATGTTGGCATCAATTCAACAATAAAATAACATATTTGAATTAGATGTTTACATAATAAAAGTTTATTCTACGTATATATGTGCCTAAACTTTTCCATATTCATTTTGTTAATTTTAGCATCAACAATATTTGAATTATATGTTGGCAAAAGTGTGTGCTTCTTACAGAGATCTCAATATATGATCAATAGAAATGAGCTAATTGGAGAATAATTAATTCCACAAGAATGAATTCTTTTTGGTGCAAATAATTCTTATATTATATATTATAGCAAAAACGGTGGGGCGAATAGTAACGTGGAAGCACCAAGGAATCAATAGTACTATATATATAATTAAGAATTTATATATATTTGACAAATGAATATAATTAATTATGTTTGATTGACATCAAATATGTAACTCGCTCTTAATATTATGTGGATTTATAAGAACGACAATTTGAGTAATAATAGTTGAGTGGAAGTCATTTTAGTTTTATTTTTGTTAAAACAGATATGTTCAAGTACGTCAAGTTATTATCACTGGTCACAACGATATGAAAATAAAGCCACGAACTTTAATTTAAATATTATGATTAGGTGCAGACCCAATATTGTAATGAACATGATGGCCACATGTGGAGTATTATTGTTCTTGTAAATTTATTTTCCTATTTATATTTTCAGTGACAAGACAATAAAATCATGTTGGTGATTGAAAATCAAGATGTCATTTTTTTTTTGTAAATTTTACAAGTAATTACTATTTTTAATTTATGAAATTGTAATATAATTACGATTATGGAATTTGAGATTCCACGGGTAAAATTCCATGACATTATCATAAAATTTCAAACTTCCTGATAATAGTAGTATTTTTTTATTGCATGGCTGAAAAGTGGCTACACTGGTACTACTGCGCCGTTTATAGCCAATATGTATCAATTTTGAATTACAATGCCCTCATAGCTGATCCATTAACACATTTTAGATTTCATCACTATTCACTACGTACCCAAAAAAAAATGTTGGTTCATATTTGCATTGGTATATATTGTGATTTGTGCATAACTTGAAAATTAAGCTGAAGTCTTCAAATTCTGAGTTTGTCGATTCTACATAACTTAGAAACTAAGCTACTTTAACATAACTTTTATTTTTTAGCTAAGAAATTAAAGACGACATTTTATTTATTTACAAGAAATTAGAAAGTAAAGAATTAGTCCTAGCTGGAGACATTCTAGCCATAGTGATTTCGAACGGTCCTTATTGAAAGCAATAAATACATAGCGGTAATGTAATGGTGTTCAAGATTGACGTTTTATGTCTAATTTATGTGCTGTTGCGACGAGCTCGACTCAGAAAGCAAACCTCTTGCTTTCGTTGGCAAGAAATCTCAAACTTTAGACCTCCAATATGAAAGTCTCAAGTCCAAACCCCTGGACTACCCCAAAGGATTCCATTTTTCCTCTCTATTACACTTTCTTTCATTGTTGGTCTCCAAACAAAGGATTATAATTTTCTTTAACTTTTGGTTGACCTTCTAGTAATTTCAGACTTTTTGGTCTACTTCACACCTTTCAACTTCATTTTATAGTTTTTAATAACATTTGGGCCATGTTTACTAGCATCATGGGCTAGCCCAGGCCAATATAACTATGGAATGAAGAAATAAAGGGATGATTTATCCAAACGATTTTGTAGGCGAATAGTCTTGAACTTTTGAATTAGTTTGTCTGAAACTCTTTCATGGTCCTCACATTTTGTTTTTTTGACCTTAAAGATTTTTCACATGTGTCAATCGGTAAGCATAGATAAAAAATTTAAGACCACTCATTTCCGGTCCAATTATTATTCCCCCATAAAGAAGTGGCTATATTTGATTAGTTTTGTAATTAAGGCTAAATTTCAAGTAGTAGCCATAAAGTGGTTATTTGGGAATATCTTCCTATAGTGTGTAATCCCTGTTGGACCAAATTTTTTCCCTTCTTGACTTGGCTTGTGGATCAGTCATCAGATTTATTTATTTATTTACTTCAATTCAAAAGGTTGTTTAGGATTATATATTACTCAAAATATAATAAGTGTTTATAAAATAAAACATTCTAAAAGTAGATATATGTGACAATCATTCGGAAATCCAAACATATGTTGTGTATATGCTTATAATCTTCATCAGTAGAAGTAGGGGTGTACATGGCCGGATTGGTTCGGGTTTTTTAAATATCAAATCAAATCATTTGTGTCGGGTTTTTAAATTTATAAATCAAACCAAACCAATAAAACTCAGGTTTTTCAACCTCAGGGTTTTTCAGATTTTTTCGGGTTTTTTGGTTTTTCGGGTTGTTTCGGGTTTTCCAGTAAAGTATTCATACAAACATATAATTTACTTGTACTTCAAATATTTCTTTAGTCCTACCAAAATACAACTATCTAAGATATTTCTTAAAAATATAACACAATATGATATGATTAATGACACTAAAATATCCAACAAAAATAATAATAATGAGGTCGCGTAAAACAAAGATTGCAAATTAACAAGTCATAATGAAAATGATCATAATTTAAAAGTACTAAATCATGCTAAAATTAAGTTTAATAAGTATTAATTACATGACTAAATATTAAAGGAAATTAAAATTAGATTATGTATTTTAATTGTCTAAACCAATGTAAAACTAAAGAACAAATATTCAATATTATTGTCATTCTTAGTGTTGAATTGATTTTCTTTTTGCATTAGTATTAATTTGATTTTGATTTAAGCTTTATTATAATTACCAACATCTGTGGACTATAATCTTTATTGGTTCATTCATAGTTCTAAGTTTCAAACTTGAAATAATATATTAAAAGATAAAAACTATGAAAAAGTATAAGAAATATTTAAAAATTATATCAAAGTAAATATTTTTATGCATAAAATAAAATTTTAAAATTATATATATAATGTCGGGTTGGTTTTTTTTAGTTAAAACCAAACCAACCCAACCCAAATATAGTCGGGTTTTTTTTTTTCAAAACCAAACCAAGTCAAACCAAATCACTAATCGGGGTTTTTTTTCAGGTTGACTCGCTTTGCGGTTTGGTTCGATTTTCGGTTCGATTTTGTACACCCCTAAGTAGAAGTATCATGTACGATATATTTAAGTTTGATTCTCACTAGTATAAACCCTTCCTATCTCGATGTTACGTGCGTCTAATAGAGATTAAAAGAATAAATCTAAATTGAAAAAACTAGTATCATAATGAGTTACTTATATTTAGGAAGGCATTGATTTTAGATTTTAAAGATTTAAAAGTTACTCCCTCCGTTCCTTTTATATAATCACCTTTCTACTTTGCATTTGTATTAATAAATTATGTAACTTACCCTTCTATCCTTATTTAATTTTCTTGGAACTCAAATTTTCAATCAATGAATATGAATTAATTTATTTTGATTAATTAATTTAACCAATGAACATGAATCTTTTACTTAGCTTTTTTAAATTGGTCAAATGTATATTTTCAAGACTAATAACTCACAAGGGTAAAAAGGGAACACTATGGTAATTTATGCATTGATTCTATGAAATGACAAATATTATGGACCAACTATTTTTAGAAAGAAATGACATATAAAAAAGAACGGAAGGAGTACATATGATAACATTCAATTACCAGTATCTGATTCATTAAATATTGCAATTAATTCTCTCTTAGTATTAATTGTTCTCCTAATACCTAAACCTCATCATTCCTTAACATTTGTGTTACTATTGGCGGTTGGTGTATTTATTACCCTCTCAGTCCCTAGTTACTTGTCCATTTTGAATTGACACATATATTAAGAAAATAATAATTGACATAATGACTTTACCATTTTACTCATATTAATTATAAAGTGGAGAATTTAAAAACTTAAGATTTTCAATAAGTTCTACCTTCTTTAAAATAATTAATTGACGGTATAATAGGTAAAAAAAAAATTGTCCTTTCTTGATTTGTCAAAATAGATAAGTAATTAGGGACAACTAAAAAATAAATATGAACAAGTAATTAGGGACAGAGGGAGTAGTACATTAATTTTACATGTTTTATGCATGTTTTTCTTAAAGCCCTTCTCCTAATTCACTTTGATGTTATGTATTTGTTTTGAGACTTGACTAATTTATCTTTATGTCGGAAAAAAATTATTTGAAAGTAAAATACTTATTTCTAAAGGTTGTTTCATTCAACGTTCAAAAATAAAATCTTTAATTAATGATGAAGAAATACTAATCATCCATTAATGTCGTTTATTAAATTACATTATAACTTAGAATTTATTTTTCAAAACTACTTCACCTAATTGTGAGGTTTTGAACCTAACTACACGAACATATGTCAAAGTTATTGCAAAACTGTTGGGGAATTTAATCAAAACGTATAGAAGGTGAAGTCATTAAAGAAAAAAACAACCAGTTTTAGAATTCTTTACGTGGGGCAAACAAATACTATATATTTAAAATTTGTCTAATTTTGTTTTTGTCAAACTTTTTTGGGAAAATTGTATGAAATAGCAAATTATTAATTCAAATTAAATGTTATAACCATAGTTTATTTTAATTGTAATTCGCAGCAAACATCCCCTTTTTTTGCCATTTAATTTGGTATACAATTAGTCATTTTCGGTATACAATTAGTCATTTTATACATTTCGGTATAAAATGTATAAAATGCGTTTGTGTTTGTATAAAATGAGAGAAAAGTGTATATACAAATACAAATACATATATTTTCGTCTTATACACTTATAATTATACAAATATAGATCTTATTATACAAATTACAATGTATAAATGAATTTATACAAAACTGAACAATTTGTATAAAATTGAATGTTTGTATCGAATTATACAAATCAAAAACTCCATAGCAAACATAAATTTTGCTATGAAACGTAATTATGCAAATTATAGTTATAACATACAAATATAATTTTTATATTTTCTATACGTGAAAGTTGGTCAACTTTTTTTGGTCTCATTTCATATGATTTCATTACTATTAACATATTTTTCTTTACTACAAATGACAAGCATGTTGCAAATGTTAGTACTCCTTTAGTTATTTTTTACTAGTTGATTTTGGATTATACACGTCTCTCAAAAAATAATAATTAATATGAATACATTCTTATAATATCCATATTAATTACAAAAAAAAATGAATAAAGTAACGTCTCAATTTACATTAGTAATTAAATTGTACATTAACTTTCATAATTTGCATCTCCGTAAAATTTTAAATATCCCTTGTTCACTTAGTTTTTGTATCGAATTAAATTATATTATATAATTTAAATTTTAAAAATACTTTAACTCAATAAACCTATTTGCTGATTCTTTTTTTGTTACAATAATAAGAAAATTAATAGCCTATTGTCAAGTTTTTAAAATTAACTTATTTTAAAAAAGTATTTCTTAAAAGTAAATAATATGTGTTTAAGCAATAAATTTTTAATAAACTTTGTTATTAGGAAAAAAATATTTACTTTTTTAGCATCTCAAAAATAACTTTTGCTATTCTCCATATATACCTATTTTCTCCTAAAAATTTGACTAATATCTCACTTTTTTTTAATAAAAAAAAGTACTTCCTTTTTTAAAATAAGCTTGACGGCTATCTCTTATTTTCTCCATATTTTATTAATGGGGAAATTGGTTTTACTTCCCCAATTCATTTTTACTTATCACTTATTTCTAAAATAATTTTTATTTTTACTTGTCACTTTTGACATATTAAGAGAAGATAATATTTATTTTCCAAATCATTTTGCAAGACCTAATATTAAATATCATTTACAAAGATAGTGTAATAAAATACCTATATAGTGAGTAATTGTTTTCTTAATGAATGTGTCACGACCCGGGAGCACCCCCTAGTCGTAACCGGCGTACTCGACCTCGAAGAGGTCTAATACAAGCCTCTTAGCATTCATTCATCGCATAGACACTAAAACCATAAGGAATTTAAAACTTTCTTTACCAAGAAAACATTGCATAAAAAAAATAATAGCAAGCGGAAGACTTTCTAGACTTTATACATGATGTCTCAAACCATCTAATACTTTAGAGTACAAAATTCGGGACTAATCCCGTACACAACTTAAACAATACTAAAAAGACATAAAAGAACATATTGGGTATTGTCCTCGAATCTATGAGGACTCACCAAGTCTTCATCTTCAACACTTAGAAACCTATCAAAGCCATGACATGTCATCATCTCCAAATCCCTACACTTTAGTCCAAAAAGGAAAAGAAAGGGGTTAGCACAATTAAGTACTAAGTATGGAGACCATGCAAAAACGTGCCAAAAAGGACATTTTCAAGGAAGTAAATGCTTTCATATCATTTTGATAAAACCTTCACTTCACAAGTATAAGAGACATAATACAAGTCAACATTAACATATAAGACCATAGTCAACCATACATATACTCAACATATGTCCATATACAATCCATGCTTAACTTTAAAAGAACACATGTCATTTCATTACCATAGGACCTCTACCTAATATAATCTTAAGACACACTTGAGTGAGACAAGAAGTGACCGCCCATACAACCTCTTCAAGCACACTTAAGTGTTCCCCAAGATTACCTTAGATAAGGACATTTCCTTTACAACATAACATCAATAGACCAACATTCTTTAAGAAACCATTTTGGAGCCATTCATGTATTTGGAGGACTTTCATACACTAGCCATTAAGGCTTAGGGAACTCACTTTAGCATCTTCAAAGCCTACTCGTGCCATGTGTAGATAGCATCCCATACTACTACCTACACGTTGTAGAACTTATCCAATAACTAGAGTGCACATCCCACATGATGGGAATAGGCATTAACCGACATAGACCATGCGAGCTAGACATGGAATCCGGTGTCATAAAACCCTACACCGTGGAAGGTGTTCTACTTGCCAAGGGTAGAACTAGGACACATCCCATGTAGGCACATGGTTTAGGGGATATCCAAAGATGTTCATTGTACTCTTGCCTCATACTCGGGAGAGCTACCATCTTAACCATATCCACTCGGTGCTTAGCCTTAGTTCCCATAGAGTAATTTCATTCACATGTATGTGCTAGAGAGGGCACCATCATTAGGTCTACCGACCCATAGCACATCTACCAAGAAGGGCACCACAAGGATCTACCGATCAAGGTTCATTAAGGATAGCTCATTAAATCCCCCTGGAAGGGTGCCTTAGGCCTACCGGTCCAAGGTTCATCATTTCACACATGAGAAGGGCTACCACCATTCGGTCTACCGATTTCATGGTTTTACATTCACATAGGGTTCTAGACTTCATCATGAAGGGGCACCAACTTTAGGTCTACCGGTTCAAGTCATAGTCTAAAATGCCCCATTAGTCATTCATAGAAAGGGCACCATGCTTAGGTCTCACCGATTTTAGACATTCATTCATTTATGAAGAGGCACCAACTCAAGGTCTACCAATTCAATACAATAAGACTTCAAGTCAAGATACATTCATTTCTCAAGAGAAGGATGCCTAAGCCTACCAAGTCAAGAGATCACATTCCATAGCTTTCATGTATCAAGAAGAGGCACCTAAGTCTACCAATTCAAGACACACATTTTCATTTAAGGATACTTCATAATCCAACATCATTTCATATATACATCATGAGAAATCATACTTTAACTCACAATGCTATCCACTTTACATAGGATCATCACAAGATCACATAAAACTCATTCACATCATACCTTCACATATAGCTTCACATAAAACTCATTCACATCATACCTTCACATAAAACTTTACATATAGCTTCATATAGGACTTTACATATAGCCTCATTTATATATAATAATATAACAATACAATAACACTCATATAATGCCCTTCATGGCCTCAATCATAATACATTCCATAAGTAGACACCTCCACCATAAGTGGATCACACATCAATCTATCAAAATTCTATATCAATTCTACATTAACAATGAAGTTAGGCCAACTTACCCTTTTCCAAAGCCACAATCACCATTCCTCAACTCTCCAATAATTCACAATAGATAAACATAGATAATAATAGAAATCAACTATTCAACTCAATTTAAGCATAATTCTATCATCATTCAATCATAAACAATAACCCCACTTCATAAGCCAACTTTTGGAAATTTGCAAAGACATGGGTTCATGGAATTTCCTTTCTTAAAACCATCAATAATAACATAAATCATCATTAAAAAAAAACATTTAATGCAAGAACCCATGCTAGAATCGAAATTAGGATTTTGAGTTTTTGAACAACTTTTGAAATCTTTTGGATTGACTCTTTGATTGAAGAAGGAATCAAAGATGAAGAGTCCCCATACCTTATTCTTCAAGAACCAAACGAAATTAGAGAAGAAATCAGCAGCCACCATCCACCCTAGCTCCATCTTTCACCTTGAGCTTCCATGGGGTTTTGAGAGAGTTTTTTTTTAGAGAGGGAGAGTTTCTTTTTTTCTTCCTAATTGGAGTGATTTAAATGGAAGAATTTTGGTCAAAAGGGTTTTATAATTGCTAGGAAATAATATATGTCCTTTGGAAAAAATGGTCCAACACTTAGAAAAAAAATGAGGCGGGTGAACAGTAATTTCGGTCACTGGAAATTTGCATTTCCTGCCGGACAGATTTTACGAAAATGGGCATAACTTCTTCGTCCGAACTCCGAATGAGGTGAAACGAAGTGCGTTAGGTAGCTAACTCAAAGGGCTTTCCATGGATATGTTATGGGCCACCCAATTATTTGTGTGCTAGGAGATATGACCCTCCAAAGTAGACCCTCGAAAAAGGCTTCACTTGGAAATTTCGGATTTTGATACGGTTGCTCTAAAATTTGGGTTAGACCCATTTCCCACTCAATTTGACCCCCTAAACAAGAATATGAAGTCGGATTTTCGAAAAACGAAACGGATCTTTTTATATACAGCTAAACAAGTTTTCGATAACTTCCGAAGCACATTTTAAGAACTTTTTGGGTCAAATTCAATTATAACCATTTCATTAAGTTCTCGACTCCAAACTCACATGTGAGACTCTAGTTTCACTCTATCATTTTCCGGGTCGTTACAGAATGTGTCAAGTCAAACAGTGATAAATAAAAATGAACGGAAGAAGTATTAATTTCTTTAGAAAAAAAAAATGGACATATTTTTTCATCTTTTCATTTTTATTTTCATTTATTTGCCTTTTTGGTGTAATTTGAGATTTAAAAACCTCACAATTTCGAAATCCCCCCTTATAAATAGAGAATTCCAAGACGGTCAAGTCTTTTCCTGATTGTTTCATTTTAGCCCCCAATACTTTCTCTCTTTGTCTCTCGACGCAGTCACCGTCACCATTTCCGATTCTACAGAGCAACAGTGGACTACAGTGTCTTCTTCAGTCCAAACCAAACTCTGCAATCAGTCAATCTCCATTAATGCTCTAGTCAAACCTCACAGCCCCAAGGGGCTGTAATTCAGTTCAACAACAACAACAAGAGAAATTAAGAGTCATTTAATTTAACCCTAGGAATCAATATCAGCTAAGTTTCCGAAGATGGTATTCAAAGGTAGATTTTTCTCATCGAAGAAATCCGACCCATCAAGCCCAGATGGATCCTCCAACAGTCCACGATCTATTGGGTCCAATTCCCCGATCCGATCCGACAAGAAGAAAGCAAAGTCAGGTTCTACTTCCAAAGACAACTCTCCGATCACTCCATCTTCAATTTCAACTTTCAAAGATAAGAATAAAGATGATAAAGGTAAAGAAAGTCCGAGTTCGAGCCCGAGTCCCAATTCGGCTAAGAATCCGGTGAGAACCCGTGAACCGGAACTGAGGCCGACGTCTGTATCAGTGTCGCCGATAGTAGCATCATCATTGGGGTTAAATAAGATAAAGACTCGATCTGGGCCCTTGCCACAAGAGAGCTTTTTTGGGTATGCCAGCAGAGATAAGGTGAATTCATTAGGTGCTAGCAATTTATCAAAGAATGTAGCAGGCGGACGGGGCGGTGGTGAAGGGCTGTCGAGTTCTGTTTTGAGGAAGAAGGATGAGAAGAGGTCACTGGTGGGTTCCGCGGAAAATGTAGATAACCGGAGCAATTCAGATAGTATGTCCTCCGAGAGCGGTCGTTCGAGGGATCAAAGCCCACGTGTACCTGGACCATCAAGGCTGCAGAATGGTGAATCATCTTCTGAAGCAGGTAAAGTAGCTGTCTTTCTATTACAAAAAGGATTTACAGTATTGGATGTAGTCATTTGGCAACTGGCTTGAGCTATATCTACAGTTGATCTTCTAAAATGTATGTATATCTGATTATGCTCGCAAAGATTGGTGAGTGCTGTGGTACTTCAAGACACCCACTGGCTTAAAATGTGAATACTAATAAGTTGTGTTTGAAAGGGTCACTTTTTATCACTCAGGGGAAGTAAATAGTACTCAAATGCTGATCCAACTGAAAAATTCAATACAAGAGTCTTAGTTCCAAATCAGTTGAACTTTCTTGGCATTAGATGATCTAACGCCTGAAACACTAGAGAGATGTTCTTAAACTATGTTTGGACTGTGTGATTTACTAGGTTACTCTTTGACTCACATTAGGAAACTGAACCATGCAGTGGCGCGACATGGTTTCTCATGGAGATCTTGATTGTTAGAATATCAATCTTTTAATCAAATCGACTTATAGTGTATAATTCTATTTTGATTATTTTTTCATTCTAAAATAAAATAAATCAAATCAAACAATACGCTGTTAGACAATGAGGTAGAAGCTAAGGCTTAATGAAATTCTCAGAGGGTTTTACTTTCGAATAAATATCTAGTTATGCAGTGCGTTGTGCTTCTATTTTCCAAATGACTAAATGTTTAATTGGAGTCTAATAGATGAAAAATGGGACCCTTTTTTTGTGGGGTAACTTGGTTTTGGTTTAGAATTCCACGCTATTCTTGGTGATAGTTTTGTTGAAGTGCTTTCTGTGAATCTATTGATCTGTCAGGTAATAGTGACAGTTGGAGTGCCAATAATATTTCTTTTTAGTGAGTTTTCTTCAGGAATGGGGAGAAGATGGAGGCTGCAGTGCCTCTCACCTTGTAAAGTTTTCTTAGTGCCATTGAGATTGAAGGAAAATTATTGAGGAATAGGACTTGGTTGATAATTAAGTCTGACCTACAACCCAACTTTTGAGGGTTGCTAATACAAAGCATTGATACGTTTGGTTTCTACCTTGTCACTTGCTTCCCAAGTATATTTCACGGAATAGGAAACATGGAATGAAACAGCTGTATTTCTTGTTTAGAGATTCTACTAGAAAACATAATTGGTTTCTTAGTTGGGCCCATTTTTCTTTCGGGATAAAAAGGGGTTGGGGGGGGGGGGGGGAGTTTAGAATGGTCATGTACATGAAAAGATCTTCAAACCTATTACAATCAGTGGGCTAAGTGGACGGGGTAGCCTTCTGTGAACCAACACAGCCCTGTCGCTCTTGGCTGATTGCACAGGCTGCTCTGCTGTGGTCGGTTCTTGGTTGAGTGCTGCGTCGCATCTCGCCCTGTGCTGTCTCTCTTTCGAGCAGCGATGGGCTTTCCCATGCGTGTCTCCTTGACGGTATTCACCCCAGCTGTGCCATTGACATACGGTCCTGCCCACGTCCTTGATATTTTAAGTGGCTTACATGGTGCCCCACCCCTGTGCCATCATAAGTGATAACACCCAATAAGACTGTATGGTAAAATTGAAATGATGGCTATGAATATTTTTGGCTTCTGTTTTGGCACTTGTTCCTAGTTCTCTGGATAAAAAGAAATAAACGAACCAATAAAACACCTGTATCAATAGTTTAAGAAATTTAGCATGCATAATGTCTCTTTTAAATTATGCATACATAATAGTAATAAGAAAACATAAAATAGTTAACCTCGCAGGTCTCAGTTGTCCCTGTAGAATGATAACACAGTCAAAGATGCATGACAAAGTTAGGAGTGAAGCATTGGCTGAACAGTGATACTCAGTACATTTCACCTTTTAGGTGCATGGAATTATCATCCAAAAGTAATAACTGCATGTTGAGTTTAGATTAATATATTTTTGTTTTTAATTTTTTGAATTTCATAGTTACACTAACTTGCATGTTTATCCATATTTGGTGTTTTTCCTAGTCTTCTGTGATACCCAAAGAACCAGGAAGCACTGGAAAAACACCATTGCCATGATTAAATAGTGCTAAAGGCTTTTGTATTCTTCTCTTGTATTTGTTCCAATTTTTTTATTTTATTGTCATTAGATTAATACATTATTGTTTTCAATTTTTAGGATTAATTTCATAGTTACACTGGTTTGCATGTTTATCCATATTTGGTGTTTTTCCTAGTCTTCTGTGATACCCAAAGAAGCAGGAAGCATTGGAAAAACACCATTGCCTTGATTAAATAGTGCTAAAAGCTTTGCATTCTTCTCTCGTATTTGTTCCTTATTTGTTATTTTATTGTCTTTAGTAGGCTCTACCAAAAATCTCTTCTGTTGCCAAGGACCTGTTCTCTTTCGCCCTGCAGCATACTGAATCTCCATTAGTAGGCGTGATTTATAAAGTTTGAGAAGTCATATGCAAAGTTATATTTGTTTCCTATAGATACAACTCTGACGAGAAATTGGCATTGGTTTGATAAAGGACAAACATGGCTGGTTTCTATCTCTCTCTCTCTCTCTCTCGCTTTTCCTATTGATAAGTCTGGTAATCCTATGTTTCTCCGTCCATACAGTATCATGGAAGTAGTTCTTCACTATTTTAACTAGTTGTACCTTATGCATTGGGGCTCCCTTTCTAGGGATGCTTGAATGTTGATTACCTTTTTCTACTAAGTATTTAGCAGTGCATTTATGGACAGATATGTAAATTGATCATTGTGCATTTAACAACCGAAGTCCAGTAAGAGCTAGTTCTCCTCTATTGCAGCATGCAGTCTAGGAATTGTATGAATGGCTTTGCTCTTACCATTTTTTTTTGGGATAACCTGGCTTTGCTCTTAACTATATGCAATATTTTATGCGGAAATCTGGCCAAGGTCAACAAGCGTTCTTCCTTTTCTTTCATTCAGCTTAAAAAAGAAAGCTATTTGTGGGACTGCTAAGAAGTCACTGGCTTGGTTATGTGTTCTGGGAACTCTGATGAATATGCTTGGCCTTTGAAAGTTTGGTTTATGCAAATTGTGCTTTTGAGGGCAATGGATGATATCATCCTAGAATTTAACTTCTACTTGATTTGTAGTTACCTATTTCAAAAAAAACTTCTACTTGATTTGTAATTATAAAGACTTCTGTTGCATTTAGTTGTTTTGGGAGATATCAAGATATATATGTGGACTGCACTAGTGAAGTTCACGTGGTTGCTTGGGGTGTAAGTTTTGTTATGCTTTCTAATGTTTTGATCGTTATGCAGGCCGAGTCAGTTCATCTTGGGGCTACTCTGGAGGTCTGAGGAGCTCAGATGCTTGTACTCCAGAATTGAAGGTACAGAGGATTAAGCTGTTTCATTAATTGATTCTTCTCTTGCTATTGCATTATCCTTACTCTAATGCTAGATGTACTTTCTAGACATCTTTAGAATGCGACAACCCAAAGGAGTCTGAATCTCCGCGCTTTCAAGCTTTACTCCGGGTGACTAGTGCTCCAAGGAAACGGTTTCCTGCAGATATAAAAAGTTTTTCGCATGAACTGAACTCCAAAGGTGTACGGCCTTTTCCATTCTGGAAACCTCGAGGTTTGAATAATTTGGAGGTAAAATTCAACCTTTTCGCTATGTTCTTGAAGTTTGTAAATGATCGGTGTTCTTTTTGCAAGTGTTGATCAGTATATTGCAATTTCAACAGGAGGTTTTAACGATGATTAGAGCAAAGTTTGACAAAGCAAAGGAGGAAGTGGATAATGATTTGCGTGTTTTCGCAGCAGATCTGGTTGGGGTTCTAGAAAAAAATGCAGAAACTCATCCAGATTGGCAGGAAACAATTGAAGATCTGCTGGTTTTGGCTCGAAGATGTGCAATGACATCTCCTGGGGAATTTTGGCTTCAGTGTGAGGGCATCGTCCAGGAACTGGATGATAGACGGCAGGAACTCCCCATGGGTACACTAAAGCAGCTGCACACTAGAATGCTTTTTATACTTACAAGGTGCACACGTTTGCTTCAGTTTCACAAAGAAAGTGGATTTGCTGAGGATGAACCTCTGTTTCAGCTTCGTCAATCATTGCAGCCCGTTGAAAGACGGAGAGATGGAAAGATGTCTGGTCCTCTGAAGTTCCCAAAGTTGCCTCCTACAAAAAAATCTTACAGTCAGGAACAACATGGCTCTGAATGGAAGAGAGATCAAGCTGTACAGTTAGGTAACCTTCCGACCTCGGAAGCTGAAACTGCAAAAACATTGGATTCTCCGGGCAGTAGGAATCGAATGGCATCTTGGAAGAAATTTCCAACTCCACCTGCAAAAAGTCCCAAAGAAGCATCTCCAATCAAGGAGGAGAACATTGATATAGGCATTGAAGCTTCAAAACTATTTAGTGATGAAAAAGGACCGTCTGCTTCAGATCTAGCTACTGTCAAGCATCCTGATCTTTCTTCTGCTAGGGATTCAATTGCACACTCTTCAGTTCCTCCTTCCAAACACCAACGTAATGTTTCCTGGGGTTACTGGGGTGATCAACCAAGTGTTTCTGATGAGAGTTCAATAATGTGTCGCATTTGTGAGGAGGAGGTCCCTACATTACATGTAGAAGACCACTCCAGAATTTGTGCAATTGCTGATCGCTGTGATCAAAAAAGTCTAAGTGTTAATGAACGCTTGTTAAGGGTTGCAGATACTCTTGAGAAGCTCATGGAGTCATTTGCACATAAGGACATCCCGCATGCTGTTGGAAGTCCAGATGGTGCAAAAGTATCAAACTGTATTTTAACTGAGGAATCTGAACTTCTCTCTCCAAAACTTAGTGACGGGTCTTGCAGAGGTTCAGAGGATATGCTTGACTGTCTTCCTGAGGTGGATAACTCTGTTTTCATGGATGAACTTAAAGGTTTACCTTCTATGTCATGTAGAACCCGGTTTGGACCTAAATCCGATCAGGGGATGACAACATCATCTGCTGGCAGCATGACACCTAGGTCCCCCTTGCTGACGCCAAAGACCAGCCCAATCGACCTACTATTGGCAGGAAAAGGTTGTGCCTCTGAGCATGATGATCTTCCTCAGGTAGATACTACTATGATTCTTCAGTATGTTTGCCTCTCAGTTCACTTCTTTTTTGGGGATACGACTAAAAGAGCTCTGTTGCTGCTAGCAGAGTTTGCATGCACTTGCATGTATTTTCTTTGGTTGTGGATATGTTGGTAGGTGTAATCTTTCTTAAAAATGTTATGTAATGTGAATAATATGAATTTAAATTTTAAAAATTGTGCTCTTTGCTCTTGGTTCAGTCACAGATTTTGTTTCCCTTTAGGTTGAGAAGCTTGTGCTTCTTGTAGAAGGTTGATGACGTTATAATGTAAATTGATCCAGCGGCCTCAAAAGTTTTTAGCATTTTGGCAACTTTGCCATGAAACTGTTTTTGGCGGCATTCTCTCCATTGAACTTTATAGAAGGTTGCAGCTTACACCTTTCTGTTAGGTTTCACTTATGGAGTTGTTAAATTCTTTCCCCCTTTTTTCTTTTCCTTTCCCACAAAAAGATTTTACTGGTGCTAGTTTTTCTTCTTCTCCTTTTCCTCCACCTTCTACCCCCTCAACCATTAATCATATTTGTATCTTTCGTCCCATGCTGCACTGCATGACAGCATAGTGAGATATGAAAGGAGGAAAATTTGAAGAAGAATAATAAAGAACATGAACAAGAAAGTACTCTGGTTATAGTACTGTGCTCAAAAAACACTCTCCTTCTCATGTTGCCGGGTTGAGAGCATAAAAGGAAGAAGAATGGGGAATGAAAGAAGAATAGAGAATAACAAAGAGAATCATGAACAAGAAAAGGAGTCTGCTTAATTGTACTGGGCTCACTGCTGGGTTTCAATGGGTTTGGTCATGCTTCGGCCGGTTGGTCAGTTATCGAAGACTCCATGTTAGCAGCCCAAATACCATTAAGGAAAATATAATAATTTTTAATTTTCCATTTTTTTGTGTGTTTTTTTTTTAAAACAACGGAAGGTAATGTACGAAAGAACTATAGCATTCGGCTAGAGAGGGAAGGTAGAAGAGAGTGAGTACTGATAGAACAGAAAGGGAAGAAAAGTGAGAAGTAGAGAGAGGGCACATGAGAAAGAGGACGTTAGATCGGGTACATAAGAATTAGGTTCATCAATTCTAACAAAATTCTGTTATTACCTCCTGCCTTCTTAACTACTCCTCGAGACCTTTCTGATGATAGTCCTTGAATTATAGCATGAGGAAACCTCAATTGCCTAATCCAACTGTTGGTCTCTATCACCTTCTGGACTGTTAAGCTTCTGGAATGTTCAATTTGTATGGCCTCAGTGATGAAAATACTTCCTTCTTCTTTTGCATTTTTCCTTCATCTCTCCTCCACGTTACGATAATCATATATAGGAGTGATACATTTTTAAGAGAAATGCAAGTTCTTGTTAGGGAAGAGCTGATGGATTTCCTAGCAGAGGGGAATGAAATTACCAGATTTCTAATATTACCTCATAGACTGATCTTTGTGGCGCTGTGAATATTTGTGCCTTTTCAAGTAGAGTGGAATGAAGTCACATATTTCTAGTTTTACCTCATTGACTATGATCTTGTGGCTTGTGGGGAAGGAACATTTTAAGTTCCCATTTTGCTTGTGGAGTTCTCCTCATGATTGAAGCCGACCCCAGAAGTTGGGTATTCCTTCTTCAGAGATCTCTCAATTTTTTTTTGCCCAAAAAACTAATGAAATAGCATTTCCTACAATAGTTAAAGAGGTTTTCAATACCAAAAAAATCTGTTTGACGGGTAAATTGACAAAAGGTGAAAAGATTAGTGTACGCTGCATTCTATATCCCAATTTCAATATACAACTCAAGCATACATCATTTTATTTAATTATATTTCATGGATGGTTTTAATTCTATTAGGGATGAATTTGCTTAACTGTTGACTTCAATAGGTGCAGGTAATTGGTATTGACTTTTTTTAATATTACAGATGATTGAACTTGCCGATATTGCTCGATGTGTGGCGACTACGCCTATAGATGATGATCGCTCTTTGCCTTATTTGCTCTCTTGCCTTGAAGATTTAAAAGTTGTGACTGAACGCAGAAAGTTAGATGCACTTACCGTGGAAACATTTGGAACTCGTATTGAAAAGCTGATTCGGTAATTTGACCTTTCTTGTGTTATATCCATTGTAAAGATATGGCACCTGGGACTAATCTAGCCCCAAAAGCTAGCTCATGAGTGGAGGATTGCCCATGTCCATATAAGTAGACCATCAGCCGATTCCCAACCAATGTGGGTCTTTAACCAACTCTAACACCCCCCCTTCACGTCCAGGCCCAACTGGAGCGGGGCTCTGGAGCCCAAACGGGTATGGACTTGAATCTGATACATGTAAAATATTACACTTGACCTAACTCATCCCAAAAGCTAGCTCATGAGGGGAGGATTGCCCAAAGTCCATATAAGCAACCACCAATCCATTACCCAATCAATTTGAGACTCTAACCCACTCTAACATCCATATACTGCTGGGGGTACTCTCAAAAGAAAATGATGAATACTAAGAACCATGAAACGTTGAGGGGGCTCAGGGGAGAAAACAAAGGAAGGAATCTTGCTTTTTTCTTTTTTTGCTTCTGCTCTATCTTCAGAAAGTTTCTTTAACTTAAGTTCACAACTGTCCAGGGAACAGTATTTGCAACTGTGTGAGCTAGTTGATGATGACAAAGTTGATCTAACGAGCACTGTCATTGATGAAGATGCTCCCTTGGAAGATGATGTTGTACGTAGCTTGAGAACTAGCCCAGTTCATTCCAAAGATCGTACGTCTATTGATGACTTTGAGATTATCAAACCAATTAGTCGTGGGGCATTTGGTCGGGTTTTCTTGGCAAAAAAGAGAACAACTGGAGATCTCTTTGCAATTAAGGTACTATAGTAGTTTGGTGATTGAGTTTTATTGATCAACATTCCTTGAATCATTCAGATTTCCTTTTTGAAGCGATTTTAGCTTGATCTGTGATCGCACATCGAGAACCCCCTTCCACCATCCTCGTCCCAGTCCAAGAGAAAACGAAAAACAATATCTGTCTTTAAGTGATAGCTCCTTGCTCCATGTCTTTAACATCTGTTTCTGTGCATGTCTCATATCTAGCAAACAGATATATCATGTAATATTTGGGAGTTCGTATATAAGGATTACGTTACAATTTTGTGTTACCTTGCAACATTACTTAAACAAAATTACCAAAGGAGCTTATGAAACCTCGATCTCCTATTGCTTTTGGCAATTTATTCCTGTGATAAATTTACTATATTTGGATATCGACGTGTGTATTACATGTACTTTTCTGATAAGGATGTCTATGTATGGTTACAGAAAGAGGGGTGGGATTCCTCCATTTCTAACTGTAGGTTTCCCATTTTTGTCTTTCATGGTAAATGCTTCTTTTATTATGTCCCTTAGTTTCCTTATGACATCATCTAATTCAGGGAGGTTTCTAGCCTCAGGTATCAAGTAAGAAACCAGACCATTCTGCTCTTCCTCCTGTATAGAGAAGAGAAGCGGAGCTTGTATAATGCACAACTTGATTATTCCCTTAAATTATTGGGGACTAAACAGAGTGTACAGGAATCTTCACAAAAAAAACCATATAATACATTCCTATAATTCTCCTAATCACCTTACAGCAGGAATGGGAGTTCGGGATCCATTCCATATTTACAATGTATGAATTTTACAGTGGATGGATATCCTAGTGATAAGGACCAGCCAGCCCTTATATGAAAAAAAGACTAACCTCCACCTTGATTCGAGTCACCAAGGGAACAAATGCAGGAAATGTGTGTCCTGTCAGACTCCTGAGGAGGAAGGTTTATGTTTCTGGGGGTTTGTTATATATATAATAAAAAAGAACTTGATATATCTACATTCTTAAAGCTCTCCCTCAAGTTGAAGTGTGCATTATTGCTTCCACTTAACTTGTTTAAATATATGAACAATTCTAGGCCCTTGAAATGATTTTGTAAGTTTTCTAACTGATAGTCGAATTGACTGGACTAGTAGTGATACATCTTGACTCAATTGTTTGTGAATGAGGCAGTCTACTTCAATATGTTTTTTTATAAATTTTTTTTGAAGAATCCGCCTTGAGGTGCCAGAGGGTTAAGACATTAATGTCTGTCTCGTATGAATATCCCATAGTACATAAAGAAGGGAGATATGATACCTTACCTTACCTCCTCAAATCCTAGTCAAGTAAATATAAACATGCCTTGGCCTTTTATGATTATTTACTTTAATTCTAATTGAGGCTTTATTAATGCCTCTATGGGAAGTGAAGAACAACAATGTGTTTTACTAGGATTGGGAGGACTTTTCCCTTTAGAAAAGAGTGTACAACATAATGAATTTTGTGTAATGACATAATGCGAGCCAAAATAGTGCTCTGTCGGTATAATTTTATGTGAAGGTATTAACCAGGTACAATATTTTAGAAATAAGGGGTCGTTTGGTAGCTGGTTAGAGTCATGCAGATATTAGTTCTGAGGAAATCTATTTATTATTTCATGTTGAGATTAGTTTTTCAGGGTTTAGTATTTCATATTCTATCTTGCATAAAATAATACATATATCCCCTCATAACTTATACCTGTATTAATTTTAAACATAGTAAATGAATGTTGACGAACAAGTTATTAGTTATGCAAGATTTAATACATGATTAACTTACCTCCGAAAAGACTCCTAAAGACTTTTAATACATACCAAAGTACCTTTTTAACTTTTTTGATCAGGTAAAAACTAGATCAAAGTGTCTTAGTAGTGGTAAGTGCAACTCATAATGTGTGGGTTAGGTGCACGCCACAAGTTCAAATCTCGCTCCAACAAAACCCCATTATTTAAGTGAAAAACGGTAGAGGATCATGCCCGTATCCATTAAGTTTCGAACCTTACACTGGCACTCCGGAATTTTTCAGTTGTTAGAAGAAAAAGAATGCGATGACATTTTCATGGCTACAAGAGTATGCTATTAAGGGTTTCTTCATCTTATAGAAAAAGTATGTCATTAAGGTAAAATGGAAGTTTAAAGTGAGTTAACAAATATAATAAAGTTCATTCTTTTCGGAGTAGACTACTTAACTTCCCTCACTAGTATTAAGGGGATGATAGAGAGTGTAAACAACAAAATTTGAGGCAATAACTCAAATCTCTTTCAAAACAGAAGATGTATTCTCATTTCCATAGCGGGAGACGTACTAACTGATCGAAACCCTGAACTTAAAAACCACAGGACATCTCATGGCTGTGCGCGATAACATAAGGATATACTCCCTCCTTTTCAATTTGTTTGTCTGGTTTTGACTCAACACAGAGTTTAAGAAAGTTGAGAAGACTCTTGAATTTTATGGAGTTATAGTCTTAACCTAAAGATGTAGCGATTATCCTAGTGGTGAAGTTCTAATCTTAGGTATGCTATGTCTTGCTTCTTTGTGGCAGTCCAACTTACATGTTTAGTTGCAGGTCCTGAAGAAGGCAGACATGATACGCAAGAATGCTGTTGAGAGTATCTTGGCCGAACGTGATATCTTAATATCAGTTCGCAATCCTTTTGTGGTGAGCATGTTGAGATGGCAAAGCATTTTACTGAAGATAAGATTATACCTCTTTTACCGGTTTTTGTTTTGCATTAGGTTCGCTTCTTCTACTCATTTACTTGCCGTGAAAACTTGTACCTTGTGATGGAATACTTGAATGGTGGGGACCTATATTCATTGTTGAGAAATCTAGGCTGCTTAGATGAAGAAGTCGTTCGTGTTTATATAGCTGAAGTTGTGAGTATCTATGTCTCTGTCTTGCTCTCAAAAGTACTGTACATTATGGTGAAACTCCTAAATCTGAAGTTCTGATGTGCCAGGTGCTTGCCCTGGAATACTTGCACTCTCAGCATGTGGTTCATCGAGATCTGAAGCCTGACAATTTGTTGATTGCACATGATGGTCATATCAAGGTAAAAGTTGTGTCTAAAACGAGTCTTCTTCATAAAGTATTTTGAATAGTCAAATTCCTTGTTTTAGGTGGGGGCATTTTAGATACAACGTTTAATAGGTAAGCTGTGATGGCTTTTTCTAAAATCCACCATGTTTGTTCGTACTTATCTCTATAACTAGATATCTGGAATCAAGTTGTTGCCATAAGCTTTCATAGCTCAAGGAAAAATGTTAGTCCAAGATGGCCTTGATATTATCAATGAAATATTTTACTTGATCAAAAAAGGAAATGTGTTGGTCCATGATTTAGAATCCTTCATTTATTATGGAATTTCAAGAGTGACTAGGGCCAGGTTTGTAACTTTTTAATTCTACATATGAAAAAATGAAAGCCAAAAAGTTTTTAAATTCATTAGTTTGGCTTTTTGAATTTCATATTCGAGTAAATGAAGGCCACAATTTTAAAAACAATGAAATGAAAACGCCTAGCTTTTTCGTTATAGCCATTTCGAAAAGAAAAAAGGTCATCTTTTTATTTGGATAATAGTTGCAGATATGTAAAGAGATTATAGAGCTTCAGTATACTATTGTAGGTTCAGATAATTTTATAGTGAAATAAACTATTTATTCAAATGAATATAACTGTGTTTTCTGAGATGGTTACAACAGTGAACTGGATATCAAAGGAGACCTTGCATTATGACTTGAGGAGTTTTATGTTTTACACAAAAAGGTCTACAGTTTAATGTAATATATATCGACAAATAGGTAATAGAAAAAATAGATGGGCATGTAATGTTTAGGCAAGATATTTCTTGAGGCTTGTGTTAGGGGTTTAGAAATCAACCTGCCTACGCTATGTTTCTACTTGCAACCTTTTTTTTCTGTTCCATCATTTGTTTGCCTATTTAACTTGGGGAATGTGATGGGTGCTTTTGCTAATGTGTTCCTCAAGCTTAAATCGTAGAAGTGTTTGTTGTGGTTCATGTTGACATAATGACAGGCAATTTGTTAAATAATGTCCCCAATTATTGTTTGCCGTGGTTGTAAAGCAGCCCATACAACAACTACGCCTCAATCCGAAGCAGCTCATCATTGGATAAAATTTCCCTGACTGTATATCCATTGATGTTTCTCCTTGTTGAGGTTCTAGTCTAGCATTTTCAAGGCATTGTTCGAGCTTGCGGTGGTTTAACATGTTGATGACCTGTTTTCTTGGGCTTTTTTCTTTAAATCACATTGGTTTCACACTGATGAGTTAGTTTTAATTTGTGTAATTTTGTTCAGTTGACAGACTTTGGGCTTTCTAAAGTTGGTCTTATCAATAGCACAGATGATTTATCTGGTCCAGCTGTCAGTGGAACATCCATGATGGAAGATGATGAATCTCAGCTATCTGCATCTGAGCATCAGGAAGAAAGGCGGAAGAAACGTTCTGCAGTAGGTACACCGGACTATTTGGCGCCTGAGATTCTTCTAGGAACAGGGCATGGTTTGTATCCGTTTTTACCCTTCTATCTTCATTTACAATGAATAGCTGATTATCTTTGAACTTGGCAGATGAAGCAATCATTTTAAATGATCAACTTGATAATGTTACCAAATAAATTCCCTTTTTCCCTTTTCCTTTATCATTTTTTAAAATCCCTTTTAAACTTTTCTTTACCATTTCCAATTCAGCAAAGGAGGATTGCAGTAGGTTGATGTAAAAAATAATCTAAAGATGATGAATTCTCTGAATACTGAATTGCTGTGACAATGTCTACCTAGGCAAATACTACATCGCTCCTTGGGTGTAAATTTAAATATACGAGGAATTCCATTGCATTGTCACTCGAGTGTGACTGAGGGATTATAAGGAAGGTTCTCATACTATAGAAAGTGGAGGGTGCAGAATAGTTAGTATCATCATCTAGATGTGGTGCTAGATAGAAAAAAATTTCCTCATCTCAGATGGGGTAGAAAGCTAAAATGACTTCCATTCAGATGGGTAGGAACTCATTGACAGGACAGGAAAGCCAATAGAATTGGTGGATAGCTTAAAAAGGAAAAGGGTTAATACTGCCTGTCCACAAGAGACTTCAGTGTACATGAAAACATATTAGGGAGATTGGTTATAATTAATGATATTGCGGGATAGATTATAATAGAAACGTGGCTGGAAACCATTGCAGATCAAGACTTAAAAGATAAAGTTGTAGATGTAAGGAGAATAGGTGATAGGACTGATCCATCAAGATTGATTGGGAGAGATGGGGGACAATCAACATTGTTAGTGTTTATGCTCAGCAAATAGAACTAGTAGGAAAACTGACACTAAATCCTAGGATGATTTAGTTATGTCGGTCCAAGAGACATGTGCGTACATGTCAGGTGTGAATGCTAAGATCGATGTGCAAATACCATACAGATTTGAACGAGATTGGAAATGATCACATCTGATGGAGCATGCAAGTAGCATGCCTAGAAGTAAAGTGAGAGATCAGGTGGTCTGGTTATGTTCCTATAAGATCTCACTAACCTATAGTTAGCAATATGGTTGATAACAATATGATTAAAACAAAAAAGATAATAAGTTAGATCTAAAGGAGGGTAGTTGTCTCAATCGAATTGCAATCTCTTGGTACCGCTATAAAAATGATTTGTGATCTCTTGGAATCAATGTGCACTTAATTGTTAACAAAAACACAATCCAATTAAAATGTTTGTATAGTTAATGCAGACTTGCTGTATTACCCTTAATTGTTACAATTGCATTACATTTGATTTTTGTCTAAAGTATTTTTCTTTCTGATCAGAAACTTGTATGATAGAGATAGGCGTGGTTTCATAATCTCTAGTTTTAAAGAATCCTTTGTCTCAATAAAACAAATTACTTAGCCTTAAAAAGGCTTGGGATTGGTTGATAAAAATGGATATCGTACTATACATAGTTGGGTGTTTAGAATACAGAAGGGAAATATGAGAGCTCATGTGGGTTGGAAGGAGAGAAATCTGAGAGCTTTCTGAAAGTTTAGAGAATGACTTTGTACATTTGAGTAATAGACTTTTGCTATTCTTAATTTTGGTGCACTCATGAGATCTCGGTTTGTATAGAAGAATGGGTGTGTTTTGGAGAGCCATATTCTACAGTAGACTCTACTTATGGTTTACTGCTTCTATATGAGGTTTTTCTCACATCAGTAATAATATGGTACTATGCACTCATGCATACCGTAGAAGAATGGTGTGTTTTGGAGAGCCATATTTTTCAGTTGGCTCTACTTTTTGGTGAACTGCTTGTATGTGAGCCTTTTCTCACATCAGTAAAATTATTTGCCATGGTGAAAGAAAGTAAATATGGTACTATGCACTCATGCTTAACACATGTTAAAATTCTTAGAATGCGGATGGGAGCGAGGATGAGTTGGCATACGGATTGGGAGTTCCCTCCACATTAGTGCTTTTTCTAGAATTCTGGACATGCTTTCATTGAGTCTTTGTTCTTTTTTTCCTTGGATAGGAACTTGAATATATGTCTAACCTGACATTCTTATAAAAACAATTTGGATTTGAGAGCATTTTTTGCACCCTTCTGTTTTTCATTTAGTTCTTAATCATAGGCTACATGATTCTTTTCAGGTTTCACGGCTGATTGGTGGTCCGTGGGCATTATTCTCTTCGAGTTGATTGTTGGTGTTCCTCCTTTTAATGCAGAGCATCCTCAGGTTAATATGTTGTCTTCTTATTTGTATGTTTTGTCCTTATTCTTCTATGTAGTTTGTTATCCCTCAGGTCATAAGGAATACTACACTACCCATTTAGCTGTAGATTAGTTTGTATATGAAAAGTAAAAGAAAAATGGTCACTAAAGTTGCTAGTGCTTTTTTTTTTTTTGATAAGGAAATATTTTATTGAAATAAGTACCAAGAGGTACAGAAATGGCCACTAATGTTGCTTATGCTTAATATTAAGGATTTTTCTCTTACAATGTTTTAAAAGATAGTACTGTGTCTAAGTTCTCTCCCTGCAACTGCACCAAATATGAAGTCTTCAAAAAAAGTATTAATGTTTGTATATCCTAGTTACTAATTTATGCAAACTAACTCTTTCTGGACGTGACACAGTTCTTTATATGCGTATGTTTTGCATGTGTGGATTACTTGACGATTATAGAGTGAATTATTTTATTTTTATGCAGAAGGCTATATGACTACGAGGATGTGTGGATTGACTTAAAAGTTGGTCAAATCTACTTCTAAGTCATTTTTAGCTTTTGGGAGTGTTTGACAAATTTAAAAATAACTTAAAATAAGTTTAAAATGACTTAAAAAAAGTTAAAAGTAAGTACTCCCTACTTTTCATTTTTTAACTTAAAAGTTACTAAAGTTTGACTATTTAAAAACTACTTTTAAAAAGCTATATTTTAAAAGTTAAGCCAAACGGGATCTAAAAGTAGTACCACCTTGATTCCTGATATGGCTATGAGATTCCATTGATACAGAGCTGATTCCAAACGACTCAATGAGGGGTTGTGCTGGTATGCACCCAAAATTAGAATTGGGCATTCTTTTTATAAAGAGTTAAGACGATGTTGAAAACATCAACTATAGCTAAATCCCAAGCTAATTAGATTTTTTCTGTAAGAATTTTCGTATAAACTAAGTCAGGTACTAAGATAGCTTTGGATATTACATGCAAGACCAATTGGAATTGACTTGTGAATCTGCAGCGTGTGCTTAAACCACTGAATACGGATTCTTGATGGCAACCTCGTACATGGTGAACGACCAATTCAATGAAATGGAATCTTTAGTAAAGTCAACACACTTTAAGAGGAATCAAGGGAAAATGTTGACTCAAATCTGGCATTTCGATGGGATTGTTTGATTTGAGTAAAGAATAAAAAAGAGTGGCTTAAAACAAGATCTGTAGTTTTAGCTCTTTTTCTGATGTCGAGCAGTTTGATGTACGTAACACTTAATACCATAATATAAAATGTATGTGCACTAAGTTTAAATAATTTAGTGTTTGCAATTCTGATACCTTCATGTTTTTTTTTTTTTGCTTACAGTAGCTTTATCTGAGCAGTTTCTCTCCTTATTTACTATGTTGGTGAAGTAACTGTTTTATGAAGCACTCCTGATGTCATGTTTCTCTCTCTTTTTTCTTTTTGGGGTCATTTTCAGAAAATATTCGATAATATTCTCAATCGTAAGATACCTTGGCCAATGGTTTCTGAGGAAATGAGCGGTGACGCACAAGATCTGATTGACCAGTAAGAGAATCATTCTGGTTGTTATTTCAAGTCCCATTTTTATCTTCTCAAGTTTCAGTTGGCAAGTTCTTTTTCCAAGAACCTTCAGCTTTTAGCCAGTTCTCATTTAACTCCTGGAATAAAGAAATGTAGATGGAGACTCTATGTTAGTAGGCATGCTTGAGTTATGAGGAATTAGTTTGATGAATTTGAGAGAGGCAGTGGATCATTAGAATGCAGTTGACTTTTGACGAAAAAGCACTTGTCTATAAATACTCCAAAATCGGTTATCTAATAATGACCGTCAATTAGTTGACAAAAGCTTTTAGTTAATATTGTTTCCATTCAGGAACTCTTCTGTATTTCCAAAGAGTACACATTACGTCCATCGATCCCTGAAGAAAAACAAATCCTTCCCGATAGAACAGAAAATGAATCTTGCTATGAAATGGATAATGGTGAAAATTATAAATTTAGAATAGATCTGTTCTGCCAAAATGTTAGCAGGCTGGGTTTTGAACTGTAATTAATTGATGCTGAATTGATTCTGGAATTTCAGGTGTTGCTACAAAGATTAGTATCATCAGGCTTTAGCAATAATATAAACAAACTATTCTTCTCTTTGTAACTCATCTATTGTAGAACATGTTTGTTTATGTCCCTCAACTTTTGAAAGCTGCTGTCGTGATAAATTTCAGATTACTGACAGAAGATCCTAATATGAGACTTGGAGCACGAGGAGCATCAGAGGTGATGTTTTTTTCCACAACGTACTTTAATATTGGGCCTTCTTACATCTGTTCATTTGAGATTTTGAGAATAGATTGTAGAATGACTATGATCCGCATGCAGGTGAAGCAGCATCCATTTTTTAGAGATATTAACTGGGACACACTTGCTAGACAGAAGGTTGGCTGCAATATACTTTACTCATAGAAGTGATTCATTTTCATTTAACTGTGTCTGTACTAGCAGATGGTTCCTAGCGCCGAGCCATGAAAACATAACCGACCCCTCCTAGCTTGGAATTGAGGCGTAGTTGTGTTATATAAATAGGTGGGTCTATCTTGTTTTTTCTACTGATTGGTGTCGCATCAATGTTTGTACTCTTTTCTCAGGCGGCATTTGTGCCTGCATCCGAAGGTGCACTGGATACTAGTTACTTCACTAGTCGCTTCTCTTGGAATCCTTCAGATGAACATGTATATGCAGGCAGTGAATATGAGGGTTCTAGCGATGATGGTAGTGTTAGTGGTAGTAGCAGCTGTCTGGATAATCGCCAAGATGAACTGGTATGTTGGTTATACCCACAAAATGAATTAAATATAAAATAAAATAAAGGACTGGCGTGTTAACTCTTAACATGTTGTAAGTCAATATATTTGGCGGATCTCCATTGATTTTTTACTAAATAGGTTTAGTTTTGACGAAATATTTCGCAGGGTGATGAATGTGCTGGTATTGGAGAATTCGAGTCAGGCTCTTCTGTCAACTATCCTTTCAATAACTTCTCTTTTAAGGTAATCTTTTGCTTTACAACTTCCTATTCATGATTTTCTACTTTTTGATGGCTGGATGTTATTTGTATGATGAAGATCTTAAGGCTTGATTGAGTACATGAAAATTGTCAGGTTATGGCTGCCTTTTTTGTTTCATTGGATTCAGATGTTGCCTTGAATCTAAATAATACATTTGGAACTGCAACTGTTTATGCATTCTTAAATCGATTATCTGCATTCTTAAATCACTTTACTAAGTTAGTTTGCACTAATAAAGAACTCATGAAATTTTTGCATCCTCTAACTTTGTTCTCTCATTTGTTCCAACATAATCTTCCCTGCTTTGATTGACCAAATTTTTCTCTTTATTCGGTACTCAAAAAAGTTGATGGAACTAGATTTTAGAAAGCTATTCGTCTCATGAGTTAATCCTCACAATGCTACCACTAATTTTCTTCACTTGTTTCAACAGAATCTCTCCCAGCTTGCATCAATAAATTATGATTTGCTTACAAAAGGTTGGAAAGATGATCATCCGTCAAATCCTAATGTATAGCTCCCCAGTTAACCGGGCCTGTGAGAGAAGTTAGAAACAAACTGAACGCCCGCCAATCATCTCCCTGTCTTTATACCTTGTAAATGTATGTATCCAACCAAGTCTAATGCAATATTTCTAGAAATAGTTCTATTCTCTTCACGGTTTCTATTTTTCCTATTTTTGTTCCCTTACAGATATAGAAGCAGCTTAAAGATCATGATCGCGACCACTGGGGATGTGATGTGTTTTCGAATCTCATGCTGTGAGGTTGTGCTTTGAATCGTCGTTTTATTTAGTGTGACAATTGTGTATTCTCTTTTTGTTCTCATGTATGGCCATGAGATGCCTTGTGGTTTTTTGACTTCAGGCTTTTGATTTGCTTTGTAATTGTCCCTCCACAGCAATGAGAACACATCTCCTGTTTGAAAGGGATTGGACTTGTTGCCTCAAATTTTGGTGTTTACAACTTTACATCACTCTTTTCCGTTCCCTTAATTCTGTTTCTCTTCTCTTGTGAAAGTATCTGTTAATTCTGCTGGTCCTCTCTTGGTACTGGCCAATTTTTCAGAGAGACTCGACTGTTTGCCTATTAACAATGGAAAAGAAAAGATATCAAATCAAAATAACACAACTAAAATCTATCAGCAATAATTGATATTGCCACAAAGAGTTGGTACCATAATATGGTTTGCTAAGGATTCCCTGTTTCTTCTTGGATGATATAAATCTACATTTCTTTTGAGTTAGTGGTCAAACATACCTCAACCATTTGTTGTTACTAGTACTTGATTAAATTATCACTTTCTTTCTTTGTATTAAAACACAACTCAACTCGATGATGAGTTGGCATACACAGACCAATTGTCGAGTGGGAACAATATTTGGCCAACTCAGCATCTATGAAAACTCTCAATGCAATCTCCCTGCTGGCTTCAGCATATCAAGAACCACATGCATGCATGCCTCATATACACACAGAATAGCCATCGACAGTTGCAACTGAAAAAGCAAAAGTAAAAGCAGAAGCAGTAATAATTACAGAAAGCATTATACATCCAACAAGAATAAATGGTACAGATATTGGCTTTGGCCCCTCATCTAAAGGAAAATGAAAGGGGTAACCACTAGTCTACTACAGAAACATAGAGAAAAAGGGGCCATGATCAGTTAATTCAAACTGAAAGAAGATGAGACACCCCTCCCCCAACAAACAACAAGTTTAATATGCTTAAAAAAGATTGGTGATGAATCTGAGTTTAGCTTAATTACTGCACATCTCGAGGGGGACTAATAATGACCACTTCACTTTGTTGCATTGGCAAGATCAGAGAGTTCTTGTTTATCATGTGAGGTTGGGCGTCGAAGCTCTTCAATCTGTTTAGAGATCTCAGCCATTGAAGGTCGCTTATCAGGATATTGAGCTGTACAATTTATTGCTAGCTGCAAGAGTTGGACCATCTCTTCTTCAGCAGTCTGGTACCTGAGGAGCTCAATATCAAATACTTCAGAAGGCCATTCTTCACGAACGACAGATTGAACCCACCTTGGCAAATCAACACCTTCTTCATTTAAGAGGGCATGACTAGGTGCTTTTCCAGTAAGAAGCTCCAAGAGTAATACTCCAAAGCTATAGACATCAGCCTTTTGGGAAACCTTGCGAGGATCAGTTACCTCTGGAGCACGATATCCAACAACTCGAGTAGGGGAGGATGGCGATCCAACCAAGTTAGCCAGGCCAAAATCTGAGGCACGTGCTTCGTATGATTTGGTGAGAAGAACATTGGATGATTTGATATTCCCATGAGAGACATCAGGACCTTGAGAGTGAAGGTATTCGATGCCACGTGCAATTCCGAGGGCAATACTGGACCTGATTTCCCAATTCAATGGTGTTCTGCCAGCCCCCTTGCTTCCTAGTAAATTAAAGAAATTGTAGTGAATAGAAAGTAGAGTTGCAGCATACAGCTCATTACAGCTTCTTAGTCACTTAACAAGTTTCAAGTATACCAAAGGCGAAAAATGTACATGTTCATGCAAGATTCACATGCCAGGAAACTAATCACCAGTTGAATAATTAGTTTCGGAGATTCAAAATTCTAGTCCTATACAGATGCTCTAGATAGAAAAAGAACATATAATGATAGACCCTACTACTGTAGGGCCAAGTGAAAGATTATATGTGTGCTTGTTCACCTTTCCCCTGTATATGGACAGGGTATCTATAAAGAACAAAGGACCCTTTTGCTATAATGAAAGCACTAAATGAAATGGAGTACTACTTATTGCTCTTAATTACAAACAACTTTAGATTTAACATACTTTCTTATATTAGAAGCATGCTTTACATAATGAAGACTAAGGTAATGATAAGAAATTAATGCTTAATTCTAGGATCACATTTTCATTGGATTGAGGGGCCAAATACTACAGACATTGCATGTTACACTGTTAGCAACAAGTCAAACTAATTATTCTAACAAAATGTCAAAGTCTGGAACAAATATAGTGTATCTACTGAATAAGGGAAAAGCAAGTAAAACACCAGATATTGGTAGCTACGTTGCGTGAACTCATTAAAAATATCGACCAATACATGTCGGACCCTCCAAAAATAGTGATTTTTTTTTTGAGAATCCATGCCACTGAGTGTGTGTTGGATCCTCCAAAGGTAGTGCATATTTTGAGGACCCATGCTGCTAAGTGCATGTGAGATCCTCCAAAAAGGTAGTGTATTGTTAGAGGATCCATACCACTGAGTGCGTGTCAAATCCTCCAAAGTAATGCATTTTTTGATGATTTACAGATGCGGTAACATTTTTAGAGAGTCCGAACAACATGAATTGACAGTAAAAGAGTGTACTAAAACTTACCATGAAGAAGAGCAGACAAGCTTCCCATTGGCATATAGTCAAAGACAAGAAGTTTTTCCTCCCTGCTGAAATAATAAGCTCTGAGAGGCACCAAATTCTCATGATTCATTGCTCCAACTGTTTCAATTTTCTCCTTGCACTCCCTTTCAGTTATTGCCACATCTTTCAATCTCTTAACAGCAACAATTGTACCAATCTCCAAAACTGCCTTATAAGCTGTTCCAAATGTCCCCTTTCCAAGAACCTCAGCAGATGCTCTCAACAAATCCTCCAATTCAAATGCTTTATAATAATCTCCAAAAAACACAAGCTTTTTCCTAACCCCATTTTCTCCCCAATTCTCTTCACCACTATTCAATACTGCAGCAGCAGGTGCTGCTACAGCAACTGAATTCCCATTATTTACACCTCCATTTTCGGGTTTCTCAATTTGTTTCTCCCCGGGAACTTCTGTTTCCGGTGACTTAATTGTCTCAACATCAAGAGACCTTGTTTTATCACCGGTTTTCATCCTACCTAACACAAACAAAATCGACAAAAGAATGAAAAATCCAGCAACAGACCCAATGACAATACCGGAAATAGCTCCACCAGATAGCTTCTTCTTCTTGTTATTTGAATTCCCAATTTCGATTCCATCAGTAGCTATAGCAGGCTGAGTCTTACTTCCTGGGCAAACATTAATAGGCTTTCCACATAGAGAATTCCCAGTAAAAGAACTCACTGGCATTACCTCCAAACTTTTCGGAATAGACCCATTTAATCTATTGAAAGACACATTAAACTGTTCGAGATTTGGGAAAAACTTTAGCTCAGGCATTAACCCAGAAAACTGGTTTTTCTCAAGTAGAAATGTTCTCAATCGGGTCAAACTGTTAAACCCAGATGGAATTTCTCCAGAAAAATTGTTTTCAGCGAGATTTAACCGAACTAAAGAGTGAAGCCCAGAGAAGGAAGAAGAAACAGCTCCGGTAAAAAAGTTACCCTGGAGATAAATGTTACGGAGCTCAACACATTTTGAGAGATCAGAAGGGAGAGGACCCGAAAGGCGATTGAGTCGAAGACTAAGTGTACGAAGACGAGTGAGGTTGGAAATTGTGTTCACCGGAAGGGTACCGGAGAGAGCTGACGCCGGTAGCCGGAGAACTGTAACACGGTTGTTTTCACATTGTACACCAGCCCAGTTGCATGGGGAGGTACTGGTGGTGTTCCAGAGAAATGTACGGCCACCCACGGCGGAGCGAAAAGCTAAAAGTGCAGCACGGTCGGAACTAAGATCCGACGAAGCTGTTACAAACATGAAAACATGAATTATGAAGATGATTAACAACACCATTGTCAAATTTGACAGTGAAACTGAAATTGAACTAGCCAACTGAAATGGGCAGTGCCTACTTGTTTTAGCTGAATATGGCGCAAGAACCAAGAACTGCTAGAAATTCATAGCAGAGAGAAATGTAGTAGCAGAAGTAAGAAGAAAGAATGGTGTTCTTTGTAGGAGTGATGAAAAATGTATAGTAGTAATAGGATGTGTTTGGTACGAATTTTTTAAATTTTATCGTATTGGTTGGTCAATATTTTTGACAACTAAAAAAAAAAAGTTCTCAAATAACATTTCATATTTAATTGTGTTATTTTAACACACTTTATCTTCACTCATTTTCGTAACATAGGGATGGAGCCAGCATTTGAGTTACAGATTTATAACAATTATAAATAAATTTTAATTCAAAACTCATAAACTAAAAACTCTTGTTCACTTATGTCGTATCCCCTATTTTCACATCCCTACCTTTTATTGTATTTTTTCTAGATTATATATAAAATATATTTTTTGTGAATCAAAGAGAAAAATATAAATAAAAACAATGTTTATTTTATTAAATATATTTTGAGCACATCCTACAAGTAAAAGAAAAGAGAAAAACTTAGGTGTTAAATGAGGTAATAATTATGGTGACCTATGAGTTGATGGGTGTCATGATAGTGTCTATGCTCTCAAAGAGAAAGTGTCAAAGTCTTGCGATTTTCTTGCTCTTTTTGTAGAGCGGATCACCTCCGGTAGTTGATCCCTCCATTTCCTCCAGTGGGCCGTTGAAATTGCAACACCTGTCCCAATAACAAATAAATGTTGTAGATAACCTACTGTGGTTAATTGTTCACTCTCGTTACTCTTTCCTCTTCACATTTAAATAAGATCTCCTCTCTCCTATTAAATTAATTCTCAAATCTGTCAAACAATTTAAATGAACAAAAATATCAATTGCACTTTGAGTAAAAAACAATACAGATTGAAACGAGCTAAAGTACAAAAAAATGTCATATCTCAATCAGTTCATTTAATATGTCTTTGATTTAGTTGTACACAAATAACACAATGTTTAAGAATGTAAAAAATAAAGAGAAAAAGGGTATGATATATCCCTCAACTTTGTCATTTGAAGCTGATATGTCTCTTATTATGAAAATGACTCACATATACCCCTATCGTTATAAAATGAGCTCACATATACCCTTCATTTAATGGAAGTGAAGAAATTAGTTTTAAATTTATATTTTTGACTTTTAATTTTCTTTAAAATTATTTAAGGGTATATATGATTCTTCTAGCAAAGTTCAAGGTATATTTTAATTTTTTTCATACATAAATTATTTTTTGACTTCTTTGATTATAATTATTTGAGTTTCTTATTCTTATTTTATTTTTTCTTTCATTCCTTAGTGTAAAGAAAAAAATTTAAAACTATTTTTTTGTGACTATATTATAATTTAAAACTATTTTTTTTTTTGTCTATATTGTAATTTAATTTTTGTATTTGAAGAAAAAAAATTGGTCATCTATAATAAGTTTTACAAGAATATTAGTGAAACATAAATAAATTTGACCATCAAAATAATAAATCTAAATTAGTCATTGAAACAAAAAAAAGTAAAAAAAAATAAAATGTTTAAGGAGGATTAATTATTCTCATATGGGATTATATATATATATATATATTTAAAATAATAGAAAATTAAACTAATTTTTTTTTCTTCATTTAGTTAGAGGAAAATGGTATATGTGAGTCATTTGTATATAAGTAGGGATATATATGAGTCACTTAACGAGGGTATATCAGCTCTAAATGACAAAGTTGAAGGGTATATCAGAATCAGACCATTTTCCCAAAAATAAAAAAGTCTCATTATCTTAAATAAAATGTGTATATAACATAGTACTCCGTATTTTTACTGGCATGTAAGTTTAATAAGACCAAAATACTCCTCCGTTAATCAGAGATTTTAGATTTGAATTGTGAGTATAATTTATGTATTTATTGATGAAAGCTCTATCCCCAAAATGGAGCCCTATTAGCACGAATCTGGATTAAGCATTGAATATAAATTATTTTTCAAATTAAAAATAATAGGTTTAAATCAATGCACTAGCAAGACTAAAATTTATTCCTAACTAGTAACAAGTATCAATTATATGAATTATCTTTCTTCTTTCAATGAATCCTTATTTTAGCTAAATTTGCATTGATTTCACATAGACAATTTCTACTACGTGATTTTAGTTCTATATCTTATGCCTTTATAATACCTTTCATAATAGTTTTACACTACATCAATGCATCGACAGATCGACTTAGAATATGCTCAAACGAAATCATCTCTTGTAATTTTTTCATTATTTTATCCTTAATTCGTGTCATTTAATTATTTGATCAGTACATTCATCTTAGCATTTGTATTTCTATAACACTTATCTTATAATGGATATATGTTGAATTTTACTGTTTCAATATTTTTCATTATATAGCATTATCGATCGTATTACCTATTAATCATTCACTTTAATAGATAAACTTTTATTACATATCACGGTAAATAAAATTCTAGTGAAATAAATATGAAGACAAATATTAGAAGATATTAAAAACCTTTTATCATTCTAGGACATGTTCGATATAAAAAGGAGTGGGAGCCAATTCTGCATTTTTTGTCCTTTAAAGGACCCAACAAATCCAAAAACGATCTTCATAACTCATGCACTAATCAATATGAAAATTCACCGAAAAAGGATTATGATAGAGTGATAAGTATCTTTTTCATCTTTAATCAAAAGTCTCGAATTCAAGTCCCTTTAGATATGAAGTCGTCTTTATTAATGAGTGTTTTACTCCCAATATGAATTTTTTCCATGCAAATTCAACTTTAGTTGAAATTCAATATGAATATCGAGTTGGAAGAAAATGCCCAATCATGTTATGAATAGTTAATGTGGGAACAAAAGTACATTCTCACATGGATATTATTGCACAAGGGAAGTGCTATTATATACGTCTGTCCAAAAATAGGAATCAGTAAATATACTATTTCATCATTAATTCTTTGTTTCTCATGCATTTTTTTATTTTTTTGCCTTTTCCCCCTTCTTTGTTTGTAATATAAAAACAAATATTTATAAAGAACCCTAAACTCTGCATGGTTACATTCATACTCTTTTTCACATTCCATCCCCAAGTCTTTTAACTTTTAAGGGTTCGATTGAGTTTTCAGACAAATTATGTTGACATTAGTTATTTTAATTATTATTTTTATTGATTGTTTGATTGAGTTTATTAAAAATAGAAAGAGAATTTGAGTGATCTTAGAGTTATTTTTGTCATTACTTCATCCTTTGATAGGGATAATTAGTCTTGATGCCAAATAGTTTTTCAAAAATTATTTATGCTTGTCCAGCATACTAAACGACTCCAAAAAAGAATAAAAATGAAAAAAAGAGAGAATTCTGAACCCCCAATTATATTCAAAGAACTACAAGGAAAAGTAATATTTGCTCTCTTCACTTAGACATTGATGATAAAAATTTATCTGCACTCAATATTATATTAAAATATATTAATTGCTTGTGGTTAAGAGACATTTTCTAAGGTGTTAATTTGACAATATTATTATAAATTAGTTAGTTCAATTGAGTATTATGGTAAGCACAAGAAATCCAACTAATTGATTTCTTATAAAAGAGAGAAAGAAAGAAAGACAAGATGATTCTTGTACTGGATGAAGTGTCTTATTTACCAACTAATAAAATAATGATAGTTGGATACAACAAAGCAAATAATGAGCAACAAAATTTAACAGCTGTTAACGTAAATATTCTTTTATCCCTCCGTCTCATTTTATGTGAGGTGCTTTGACTTCACACGAAGTTTAAGAAAGAAATGAAGACTTTTAAAATTTGTGGTCCAAAATGAATGATAGAAATTTGTGTGGCTGTAAATCATTTCACTAAGGATAAAATAAACATTTTATAGTTAAATTGTTACTTAATATAAAATTGTGTTATTTTTTTGGAGACTAATTAAAAAGGAAAGTAAGTCACATAAATGACTGAGGGAGTAGTAAAGTGAAGGTTTTAGTTAGTTCCAAAAATGTTACTCCCTCGTGAAACCTCGAGTGTGAATTATATTCAACTAATTTCGAAAGTAAATTGCATTAGACTAGTTCAATATTTCAAAATTATAATTTAAATATTTAATAATTATATTAAAAATGCTATAAATTGCAACTTCTTTATATTAACATAATAAAAAAAAACCATCTTTAAATATGGTAAAAGTAGATTTAGAAAAAATGGTAGTAGCACTACAACTAACAAATTCACTTCCTAATTGTAATCACGATAGTGTCATCACTTTGTCTAATGTCATGAGAGGAAATTCTCTCTCTTTTAATGCACGTTATTAATTATATGGTGTTAGTTTGGACATAGTTGTTAAGAAAATTACTCAATTTTAAAAGTAAGATGTATTTTTACTAAACGACTTTGAAAAAAAGACTAGAATTGAAGTAAAAAATTCTTTTTGATTATGTGAAATACGATTTATTTTGAAATAAAATAAAAAGATAAAATTACCACAAAGGGGGATAGTAATTAGTATAACGAGATTGGGACAGTACCAAATAATAAGACAGTGTTTCACTTGTCATGCAGGCCCTCAATTATGAGTAATATAGCTGTTGTAGAGTCGATACAAAAAGAAAGAAAAATTGATTTTGTTAAAGGATAGTAAATTGTCTTCTTACCTTTTGCTATGAACAGTATGATTAAGACTTGTGGATTTTGCATAACATTGATAGCGTAAAGATTTTTTTACACTATTAATATAAGTTAATATGTGATAGCAAGTTAATTAGTAGTACTGATTTTACTATGTTACCAACTAATGATTATGAATGAAATTCACCTATAATTTCCTTACAAGTGACATGATTATGGAAAAATAATTCTTCTTTTGTTAGGTGTTCTTTTATTCCCATCAACCATGTCTTGAGTTGGTACATTAACAGATTATTTTTGTCCCACCAAACATGTATGAGAAATCATATCATATGATTCTTGAAGACAATTAAACTAATCAAACAATGTATGAATCTCAATGAACTAAAGAATGAAGCAAAGCCAATTTTGTACATTAAACTCCTCTTTCTTCGATTTGAATAGACAGTTTGAAAGCGTGGATTCCGAGGTTTTTTTTTTTTTTCAATTTATGTGACGTAGTTTCAATTAACATAAAAGTCAGGTAGAAACAAAGACTTCTGAGCTTTGTGGTATAAAATATGACATTACATTGCCCGGTTATAAAACTTATAGAACTTGTGAAGTATGCACATAAACTGAACAATCTCTACATTAAAAGTGTATCACTCCTTTCGGAATGAACTAAAAAGGAAAGTATTCACGTAAACATGAGTATATATAATGCCAGTCTGTACATTCATAATATATTGGTCAAGGAGTATTTACAACAAGCAACAAAAGAAAGACTATATGTAGCCTTAAGTCCCTAATCTATTTACAATAGGCATCCCCAATTCTTGATCCCCTGCCTACTTTTATTTATAAGCGGCGGATCTAATTACAGGTTCAACAGAATTCAGTAGTACTTTAGGATCAAACTAAATATACATATGCAAAAAAACAAGTGTATATATAGAGTTAGAGATACATTTCAGAAATCCACAACTAGGGTCTAAATACTAGATCCGCCACTGTTGCTTCCTAAGCTTGTTGATGTTTCTCCTTCCTTTAGTTGCTAGCTATGAGCAACAATGCTTATTCTTGTATCTTCATTGAACAATGATGTAGTAGCTATATGGCTTATTCCCAGATCTTCATTAAACAATGTCTCGTTGAACATCGAATCGTCTACAAAGATTGGATTGATAATTGGTTCTTCACAAGTCAAAGGATTAGCTTGATCAACATTGTCCATTCTTGGTTCTTCAATGTTGTACATTTGGTTAGCTACTGCAGTTGTATCAATGTTTGGCATTGCTTCATTTGACAATTCCTTGAAAGGGTATAATGTTTGAGGCTCTTCTTTGTTTCTCTTAGCAAGCTTAGAAGCAAAAACATCTAAAGCTTCCTTCATCCATGGATGCCAACATATTTCCCTCGCTTCGTTAAATTTCATCTGCAAAATAAATTTAACCAAACACTCTGTTACCTTCCACCAACATAGGTACCAACTAACTCTGTTCACCACGACTTAGACAAATATAAATAAATTGCTTTTTACCTAAGTTTTAGTGAACAGAGTCACCGATATTAATAACACATGATTCTTACAATGAGGCAAATACAACATTGAGTTAAATTTTTTGAATCCCCCTCTGATGTAATTAGAAATTGAGATAAAAAAAAACAAACCCATAAACGTCGACGAGCAGATTTCTCAGGCCATTCATCTAATTCCTGAGTGACAAGCAAAGGCAGCATGTGTCCCTCATGAAATGTGCCTTGGCTTTTGCTCTTGAAACTCCAGGTACCTAAATAGTCCTGCATCCAATAAACAAACAAAACTCCATCACATCTTAAATTAATTGGAATCGACTACATGTACCATTCCAAAAAAGCAATAATTTTCGATTTTGATTCTATAAAAATTTAAGTTTCATCGACTCACCTGAACATCAACATCGCCAAGAACTCCAGCCTCCTCAAAGGTTTCTCGTAAAGCTGCATCTTTTAACGACTCATCAATCTCCCAACCACCCTGTAATTTCATTACAAAACGAATAATATCAATATATATATTATAAAAACAATTATCCAATCAATAGAAAAAAAAAAGTACCTTAGGGAACATCAATCTTGGACTTTTCTGTGAGCTGATCAATAGAAACTCCAAATCATCAATATTGTAACCTGACTGGTAACTATTTATGTATCTGTATGGAATGCATCTGCATCACCATATATAAAATCGAGAATTAAAAAATAAAAATCATACATGTAACAAATAATCACACGATAGGCTTAATTTCAAATTTTATATCGAGATAATTCACTTAATAACGTACCCAACAACTTGACGACAACCTTCATTGTACCTCTGTAAGTCTCTTCCCATACGGGAGGACATAGAAAATGTCTTGAACATTTTCGAATTTTCTAAGAAGTAAATAAAATCAAATTATAATTTTCTTGTTCTTCATAAACAAAAAAAAGGGGAATGGAAGAAATGTCAATTATATGTAGGATTATTATAATTTGGCGGTTATAGAAAGAGAAAATAAGAAGAAATAATTTTGTGAATTGTCTACTGCCTAAATATGGAAAAAAGATAGCTATTTTATTGGGTTACATCTCATTTTTTTTCATACTAGAAGCTAAATACAGGGAATGGTACGCTATTTTTGTGTGTGTCCTCTCTTTTAATAAATAAGAGAAATAAATAAGACGTTTTGTATCTACGAGTAAGATAAGATAAACTATAGTTATTTATGAAAATTCCTCCGTTTTGGCATATCCAGAATTTTTATGACCACTAATTTAGGTGGCATCATATTGTCCGTTAACAAGTTCCAATTGTTCTTTCGTCCATCCATCTTTCGACTTAAAAAGCGAATTTATAAATCTTATTTTGCAACCGTAATTGAAATAAAATAAAATACGTCGGACCAAACAAACAAGAGTCAACAATAAACCAATGGACATTGCTCTTCACAAGTCACAAGCCACTGTCATAGAGAATAAAGGGATTGGGTTTGCCTAGTGTCTGTGTGGTTTGTAGGCTATTACACAGTGGATGATTTACCCCGTGCTCACCCGAAGCCTGAAGGGCAGAGGTTGTGATCGAGATTATAGCAACCGCGGATTATCTTTGAGATTAAAAAAGAAAAGGGGGATGGTTTCTTTTGTATTTGTATTTTCTAAGATAAGAATAAAGGAATAGTAAAAGGCCAATGATGCTTTTGTTTGGAAGTTCCAATTGAGGAGAACCTTTCAAAGCATTCAATTAGGAAGGTTGTTTGTATTTGGCCGTTTTACAAAATAGAAAAATTTGGAAATTTGAAGTGTGTCAAACTTTTTCTATTTTGCTGAAGGTGGGTTTATCAAAGTTGCGTGACATACTTTTATTCAAAACATCTGAATTTGCGTGACCATTGTTGGCTAAGCCACTTCTCCGTTCCATCATTTCAATTTGATTGTCAAATCAGGCATAAAATCTTTTGAATATTATAATTTTAAATTAAAGATATATAAAATGTATCGAAAACACTTGCACTAACCCAACTGTACTCACCTTAAAATTGTCCACCAGTTTGGTAAAAGGAACTTTGGCACCAAGGAAGCTAATTGTTCAAAAGTCAAAATTTATTACTATGTCAATCTTACAGGAATATAGGACTCAAACCGATTATCTAAAGGATGAAAGTTTCAATTTTATCCTATAACTAACAAAAGTGGGCTTGAATATTTGTTCATTCTAGAAAGTGAAGATTTTTCTTTCACATGTCTTTTTTTTATTTCTCACTCATTGATATCCGTACTGAATCCCAACTATTTCAGATTCACGCTACATAGGGCCATTATTCATGAAAAATATTTCCTACCAAATTTTTTTTCCATATCCAAATTTCAAATTCGAGATCTCCGACTAAAGATAGAACAGCTTCATCCACTACACCACACATTTCCCGGGTCATGGCGCTCTTCAAATAATATAGTACCAAAGTCCAAAAGTGCATGATCAAATCATAGAATATTTGTTTTGACCAAGGTCACCCAAACCTAGGACTCGACTCAGTCCAATGTTCACACGTTAGTGAGCACATTGAAATTACATACGCGTTAAAATCAAGCACAAAGGTATAGTAACAATTAACTATTTAATTTCAAACAACTAGTCATTGATTATATAAACAATATACAAGTTGCTCAAAAGATTAATTTATCATAATTTGATTTTTTATATGTTGATCGTTTGATCATAAATCTATAATAACCCTTATTCTTTAGTCGCATTTGAGACCAATTATATATTTCTTGCAAATCTCACATAAATCGAGCTACTAAAAGGGGATGCTAGTTAATTGAAAAAGGTAAAAACAAATTATCCTAATTTTAATTTGCAGTAGATATAAAATTGAACAAGACGTAGGATGCATATAACATACAAAATTGTCATGACACTACATAAGACAAATGTGTTTTTTTGTTTAATTTTATACAAGTTTAAGTGTCTACTGTTGCATACCCAAAATTGAAGGACATAGATATCAGTTGAAGCTAAATTGAAGGGCATATTTATGTATTACGCCTATACTTTATTATCCGTAGTAACTATACATTAAAGACAAACCACCAATCATAACTTTAAAATTCTGGATGTAGCTGATCGATTAGATGTGTCAAATACCTATAAAATTAGTTAAAGATGTGCGAACTGATCTAAACACCAGATTATCAGGAAACAATTACAATTATTCTTTTTGTGGTAAAAGTGAAAAGTACTATAGAATTAGAAAAAATATAAATAAGTTCTACAACTTATTAAACTGTACTGATAAGTAAAAAATAAATTCTACTTACCGATTTAGAAAACGTAATAATGTTTTCAAGATTTTATTCAATACTCCCTAGTTCCTTTTTAGTTGTTTTTATAAGGTTTGACACAATTCTTAAGAAAAAACTAATAAGAAGTGTTTTTAGATCAATATATTTCTTATTAATTTTTTAATCTTTCTTTATATATGTGCCTCTTTATTTTAGAATAATTAATGTTAAGGCAAAAGTGGAAAAAGATAATTAATTCTCTCTTGATGTTTAAATTAATAACTATTTCCTCCGTCCAACAATACTTATCTACTTTTGACTTTGCACATTTCTTAAGAAACTACAAATATAAGGATAATTTTATTATATCACCATTTGAATATAATAAATATATTGTCTTGAAAAATGTGATAGAGAAACAACTATAATTAATTATAAGGGTAAATTAGAAATTAAGTGTAAAACTATCCATTGATTTCATAAAGTGAACAAGTATTGTTGGACATACGAAAATAGTATAGTGTACATCTATTGTTGGACGGAGGAAATATTTTTAATATATATGCCAACTAAAAAAAGGAACGGAGGAGTATTAATTAAGAAATAGATAATGATGAATAAAAAATTGACAAGTAGGCGTGGGGTTAGTAGCATAATCTTCGGTCAAATTATTCCTATTATATATAAACAGTCTTGTTTTAACTCTAAAACTTATCCATTTAATACGCAATAAACTTAGCAATTTCCACATTCTGATTCGTTCCCACTCTTTTACCAATGACCAAGTACGTGACTAAAGTGTTTTGAGGCCAAACTCGTTTATTATATAATAATAATATTAACATACAACATTTTTCATAAGTCTTATATAATACAATAGACTCTGCCTAGCTATTTGGTCAGTTCATATTGAAGAGAACAGTAACAACAACATCATGGCAAAGAAAGAAGAGATTTCAATGTTTGAACAAAACTACAAGGGATATCATCTTGTACATAGCCAAGTGAAGAAGATTAAGCAAGAAGAAGTGTCTAAGAACTATATTATTGATTTGTCTGTAAAGCAGCCAGAGATGAAAATAGTTCTAGCAAGGGAGGTTATTGTGACAAGGCAACACTCAAGATCAAGACTTGGATTAAACTCAGGACAACCTATTTACGTCGTCGATAACTAGCTAGGTTCAATTAAGTAGTAGATGGTTCAATTTAATTAAGATGGTGTAGGTTAGTAGTACAGGTCATGAAATAAAGTCTAGTTGTTAGATTTTGTTTTTCCATATTTGTAAGTATTTCATGGTCATGATCCTATACTTTTATGGCACTTTAATTTTCTTTTGATGCTTCTTGTTCAATTTGGACTATTAGAGAACTTCAGGTTGACAATTTTATGTTCTGGCTGAAAGCAGAGAAAAATTCTCTGTTTTTTTAAATGTTTAGTTGTTAAAAATCATTTGCATCTTTTAAATAAGGAGATGAAATCATGGTAAAATCTAAAAGTACCATAGCATAGCAATTGGCAAATAGGAAGTATTTTGTACAGCAACTAATAAACTTCAGAAGCCTTTTTTTAAAAAGAAATAACTGGCGGAGGAAATTACAAGGTGGAGAATCGAAACATCACCTACAAAGTGAGAGTTCAGATAGTCTATCAATTGAGTTACTTAAGATTTCACCCGAAATTTATCATGAACATGTGTTGTACTGTTATTTTGTTATTTTTTCTTTATGTTTTTTCTTCTCTTCTTTTGGACAGAGAGGAAACACAAAAAGGTCCAAATGTGTTCATTAGAAATTGTAAACAAAAATATCTTCTATGTTACCTTTCTATATTATATTTTACCTTATTCACTAACAGACACAAAGCTAAGATTTCAACTTTATGGATTCTGATTTTTACTAGCTCTGCTCCTGACCTCCACTTGGACTAATTAACCCCTGAAACATATGATTAATCAACTTATAATTGTTTCTGTTGATGTTCTATTAAAGCACAAGTTAACTACTGGTTACTATGCCCAAATTATTGCTTTGACCACTTCTTCAGCTAAAAAAATAAAACCACTTCTTGAGCTAGTAGTTAGGATTTTGTTATCCCTTTACTTTCTCTAATAAATCTCCTTATTGATTCAAGGAGTTTGTTTAGCAAGTAGTTTAGCTTGATTTTGTTATTCCTTTATTTTCTCAAATAAAAAGTCTCTTTATTCAAGGAGTTTGTTTAGGAAGTAGTTAATTTAGGCAAGTGGTTATTTCATTCTTATATATAAGCGTCTCATTGACTCAATAAAGACATTCAACTTTTGTGTTTTACTCTTGTTCTTGTAGAAAAAAAACTTATGAGAATATCTTGCCAGCTATTATAAAAAAAAAGATTACTTGGAAACAAAATTTGACTAAACGTTATCCTGAGAAAAAAATATCATTTGTATATAGCATCAAAGAATTCCTCAAAAAAGCTGCAATATTATGTATAAAGCTTGAATCAGTAAACTAAAAGCTACATATGATGCAATCTGCGTTCATTTGTTTGTAATTTTCTCACATAGAAACCTAGTAAAAAGCTTTTATCAAAGATGTTCCTTTTTAAGATATTCTTTTTGCTACTGTGGAACGTGAGAAGCGTCTTTGCTACTATTCCGAAGAACTTAGGTGGTAATGGGAATAAGTTACCTCTTGGAACTTAGGTGGTAATGGGAATATCAATCCATAAATGTCATCTCCAAATCAAAGAACTTTCATTAAAAAATCTTGACAAATAATAATTGAGTGGAGATTCAGTATTTTTGAACTAGGAAACGATCGGTTTCCATTTCAATTGTATGTACTACGTATAGCTTGATTTTTTGGAGGTACAAAAATTATCTTAGATATTTAGTAGAACTTTCTAGAATATTGTAGAGTAATATATTTGATATTTGTACTTAAGAAAAATCTAGATAGTCTAGAATATTAGATACTTGAGGAAGATATTTGTAGAAGAGGTTAGAACAGTCTCGATTCTTAGTATCTAGAATCATCCATACACAACTATAAATAGGGGTGGCATTAGGCATTTGTATGTAACCCAAGAACAACCCAATTCAAGAGTCTTCTTCCAAAAACAAGTTCTCCTTTCTAGCTTCCTCTTCCTAAGTTGAATATTTCGACTTTAGTTAACGATCTTGGGCTAGCAGAAGGTTTTCCGATTTATACTTTTCTTCTGCTATTCTCTACATGGTATAGAGACATAGTCGTAGATTATCTTGCGGGTGTTATTTCAAGATCGGGTTGCTGGTAGATTCAACTAGTTTGCGTAGAGGGATTATATCGATCGTGCTAATGGATTGGGGATGGAGTTGTTGAATCAGTCCAATTACAAGGTATGAAAGACATGTATGTAATCATACCTTGTGGGAGAGGATTTGTAGGATGTTGTTAATGGGAATGACACAAGTCCTCCCGCTGGCGGACCAGAAAATAGCAGCGTAGAAGAAGTGGAAACTGCAGAGTTCATTCTGAAGAGGACAATCTCCTCCGATTTATTTGATCATATTATAAAGTATAAATCAGCTCATGAAATATGGAGAACCCTCGATTGTTTTTTCAACAATAAGAATGAAGCTCGACGGCAGATATTAGAGAATGAATTGGCTAACACCGCGCAAGGTAATCTTTCTATCGCCGAATATTTTTTAAAGGTTAAGAACTTATGTTTTGAGATATGTTTAATGAATCCGGAAGAAACTATTTCTGAAGCACGAATGAGAAGAATAGTCATTCTTGGGTTGAAACCTGAAGATATTCCATTTGTGATGTCGATTCAAGGATAGGCTCAACAACCTTTTTGGGAGGAATTTAAAAATTTCATGTCGTCACAGGAATTACTAGCCAAGCAATTGGCTAGTGTGTTTGTCAAAGATGGAGAAAGAGATGCTCTTGTAGCCGACAAGAGAAACTTCAAAGGAAAATCAAGAGATATATCGCACTCTCGATTCTCAGGTGATTTAAGCTCGCCTGGAAAGAAGGAAGAACCTTCTAACTATTATGGTAAAAAGCCTCTCAGATGCTATCGAAGTGGTAATGTAGGACACATAAAAAGATATCGCCGAGCTAAGGAAAGTAATATGGCTCAAAAGGTTGCTAAAGAAGAAGAATAGTGGGAAAATGTTTAGTAGTTGAGGCTCGAGCAATAGATGTTATGGTTTTTATCAACCTTGAAAAAGAGTTGATCGAGGATTAAGAATATAATACAATCGATCATGTGGAGAAACAAGACACTGATGTTATTAGTATGAAGCAAGAAATTATTAAAGATGTTCATACTGGTGATATGATAGTTTATATCGAAGAAATCAAAGAAATAGATCATGAACAAGCATGTTTAAAACTATGTATTTTTATGGTGACCTTTATGGAAAAAGTATTAATGAAGATGTATGGGAAATAGAGCTGTCAATATGGGTTGGCCCACCCCATCCGGGCTAACTCATACAGGCTTTGAAATTTGACGGGCCAGGCCAGGTTAGCCTATTTTTGGTGTGGGCCAGAAAATGGTCGGCCCAGCCCACAAGTACGTGGGCTACGGACTTTGTCGGGCCAACTCTCTTTTCTCAAAAGTATATTTTTTTTATAATTTTTAAAATTAAATTATAATTTAAAAATATTACCATAAATATCGACAAGACAATATTACATGGTGCAAGTGTTACCACTTGTTAATCAAATCCACAAATAAAATTATCTTTATAATACTATTAAGTTTGATTTCAAGTAAAAGCATAAATAGCTAAATAAAAATATTAACCTAATTATTTTTCAATGATCATAATAAAACACAAAAACTATGACAATATTCCATAGGCTACAACCTATGTAGTGATTCCCTAAAAAATTTAGGGAATTTTTTTTGTATAAATTTTAGGAATCACATAGTTTTAATATGAAATTACAATCTATCCCTATTTAGTTTGTAATTACATTAATTCTTGAAAAAGTAAAACAAACTAGATACATAATATGTAGCTCGGATACATTATAAAATAAATCGGATACATAATATGTAGTTCTGATACATTAAAAACTAGCTCGGATACATTAAAAACTAGCTCGAATACATTATAAAATAATTTAGAATTAGGAGAGAAATAAGGAATTTTAGAGGTTTTTAGAAATAGAAGAGAATATTGGAAATAAGGGAAACATAAGACGTGTATTTCAGTAATTTTTCCATTTTTATTTTATGTAGTACATATTTTATAAACATAATTTGTATTTAAATTTTAATATTTTAAACTTTAAACAAATTTTGAATTTAGACTCTTGTTATTTTTAATACTCTATTTTATTTTTATTTTTTAATTAATTTTTGTTTGCCCCACGGGCCGGCCCTATTCATATTTCTCAATCCCCACAAATCGGCAGGCTTATTCAGGCCGAGCTAACAAGTCATTTTCTTAAATGGACTCCCAAAATCGTAGCTCAACCCAATCAAATCACGGATTAGGCCAGGCCTAACGGGCCTAGCCCATATTGACGGCTCTAATGGGAAGTTAAACTCTCTGATCAATCGTCAGCCATATCAAGGTCAGTCATTGTCTTAGATAAAATATTGGAAGCAAATGGAGAAAATGTTGATCAAATAGATGGAGAAGTTGACCTTGAAGGCCAAATTTCTGGCGAAGCGATAGACAATATGACTTTCGAAAGCTCTAAAGTTGATAAACAGGTTATTGGAGAGCTTGAAAGGAAATCTGATGGTGTATCTTACTATGGTGCCGAGGCTTCACAAGAAATAGATGACAGTATCATCACCGACTTAGATGAATCGGCTAATACTAATGAAATCTCTCAATATTATGGAGTTGCATCGGAAGAGCGTGTTCTAAAATTTTGAGCATCGGAGTTTCAAACTTGTCCATCATAGATGTATCTCTAGATAGTACAATTGCAGGGAAGTTAAGAGAAAGTGGGCAATCTAGGAACTCGGGAACGAGATAATTCACATGGCTCATTCAATAATGGAAAATCTTTATCATTTGATGAAGCAAGAGGAGTTTAGAAGAAATTGTTGAGATCTTCACCAAGACGTGGCTCAAAGCTTCGTTTGAGCTCTTCCACGACAAGTGTGGGGTAATTTTCAAAATATCACTTTAAGGGGGAGTGTGAAAAATACAAGTTGATTTTTTGTAGGTACAAAAAATATCTAGGATATTTAGTAGAACTATCTAGAATTTTGTAGAGTATTATCTTTGATATTTGTACTTGAGAAAAATCTAGATAGTCTAGAATATTAGATACTTGAGGAAGATATTTGTAGAAGAGGTTAGAACAATCTAGATTCTTAGGGATCGTTTGGTTGGGAACAAGTTATCCCAGGATAAGTTAGATATCCTGGGATAACTTATCAACATATATATGAGATAACTTATCCCATCACTATGATATAAATAGTGGAATAAGTTATCCCAAACATGACAATCAAACAAGATAAAAGTAATTTATTCCATCATTATTTCCTAATATCATCACTATTATTTTTAATCTCTCACACCAAACGACCCCTTAGTATCTAGAATCATCCCTACACAACTATAAATATAGTTTGCATTAGGCATTTGTATGTAACCCAAGTACAACCCAATTTAAATGTTTCTTCCAAAAACAAGTTCTCCTTTCTAGCTTCATCTTCCTTAGTTGAATCTTCTGAACATAGTTAACGATCTTGGGCTAGCAGAAGGTTTTCCGATTTATACTTTTCTTCTGCTATTCTCTACATAACCAACATGCTATTAAGAATATGACGAAAAAAATAAAAGAAGGGAAAAAACCATCAATATAAAAATCTTTGTTAGTGCGTAAAACAATTATATACCACCATTCATAAAAATAAAAATAAAAAGTATATTACAGTCTTATCAAATAGATCCGATCGAAGGGGGTAGCAAAACAAAACAAAAGGAGCATTCTGTTTAGCGTGCAAACAAAATGGTGTGTATACAAATAGAAGAGTTTAATCGTGTCGACGGCGTGAACGGCGTGGTTACAGGCGCTAATTCGATAACGACAAGTTTTTATTGGTCCCCTGTACATTTAATAACTGCTTCTTGTTGTTTAGACTTCTAATTTGTCACAAGATTAGGTGACTTATTGTCAAGGTTAGTTAGGGAAGGTTTAATAAACCTTGCAAAATTAACCTGTCTTTGACTTTGTGTCAGCAGCCACTAATTGAATGTGTTCCAACTTATAAAGTTGTAAATCTGAGTGTGCAATTTCCTCAATTGTAAGTCAAACATCGTATTAATCACATGAATAATTTGTCTTCTAACTAATTAATTATCAAACATGATATTAATTTAATATTCGCATAACTCACCTTCAAACCAGCTACCGAATGACCTTGTGTTAATATCATAGGAATGCAACGGTTCACAAATCATACGAACAAATACTATACTTGAATCTCAACTAAAAGGTCTACAAAGACTCTCATTGTTATTTTACAAGTCTAATGGGGAAAGGGTCCAAGTTCTCAAAGTCTATCTACAACTTTTGGCAGTTGTGGTTAGCTTGTGCAAATGGGGGAAAAAAAGGAAATATTGAAGAAAAATGCAAAACTTTTGTAAAGGGTCTTTTCTGTTATCTCAGAAGGTGGCTGCGGGGGTGGGTGGTGGACCTTATAGTTTACAAGTTATAATGGTTTTTTTTGTGAGTGTATGAAAAGGATAGTGACAAATCATCATGATGGTTTAGATACATCATTATTATAAAGACACCTTTTTCAATTAAAGTTTCAAAGACAATATAATTATTATTCCTTCAAACAAATAAGTACATAAAGATATGTTTTTAGTCTTTGCTGTATTTGATTTGGGAGTATATGCCATGATTCACCTTTTGATTAATTTAATTCCATCGTTTCTCAATTTCCAATGTTCCAACTAATGTCACTCTAACTCCACAATATTTATCTCGTCTTATTTATCCAAACATTATTAGTATTTCTTTTATTATTAAACAATTCTAAATTTAATGATAATATATGTTATAATTGATTGAATTATACTACTTTGGAATAAGGGTCTGAAAAATACCCAACTTTGGTCGGATTTGTTGTTGAGATACTAAACTTTCATGAGGACCTATTACCTCCCTAGATTATTTAATACCGTATTTTAAACATATATATTTGTCCACATGGACATAAAAAATAATGCAAAATTATAAATAGTAATGTGTCCACGTGGACACATATATACCTTTAAAATACACTATTAAATAGTTCAGGGGGTAAAAAATACGGTATTAAATAGTCTAGGGAGGTAATAGGTCCTCATGAAAGTTTAGTATCGCAACAACAAATTCGACCAAAATTGGGGTATTTTTCAGACCCTTATTCCTACTACTTTCATGTATAAAGATTGATTCAAATTGTTGAAGAAGTAAATAAAATTTATACCAAAAACAAAATTTCCTAGCCCATATAGAGGTGGATTATGTATCACAATAATTTTAATTGTAGTCCAAATATTAAAAAATACTTGGAATAATCTTGTTTTTAACTCATCGATCTCTTGAGGGGTCGTTTGATTGAACATATTAGGTAAGGTGCGTAGGAAATATAGATATTAAATTTTAGTAGAATGTTTGGTTGTAAATTTAAATCTAATATAACTAATACATGCATCATACTCGATATTGTTCTTACACATAGTAAATCATGATATTAACAATACGGGAAATTTGAGAGTTGACACATTATTCTGGTCAGTTTTCTGAGACATGAGAAAGTTATGACAGAGCATATACTGATTTTTTCACTTTAGAGTACAGTAGTATTTTTCATTTTATAGGAAACCAAATGTGTATAAATTTTGTAAGAGAAATTCAAGAATTGAAAAGGCAAACACCTGGGGACTCCACTGTCCCTACTCTCTTCTTTCATATTCAAGAAAACAACACCTCTTTGCTGAGTGCTGAATCTGTTGACAGAGCCCATCTACACTATATGGGGGGGACCAGCTAAGAATTTCTTCATAACATCTCTGGTCATTTTGTTCTCTTGTTCATGTCCCTCTCTGCTTAACATTTACTTGCCAAACACCCATTAACATGACTCGTGGCGGAGTGTTAAGTACTATTTTATCCATGTCGAGTTTGAATCTTTTTGGATGAAGAACCTAAACTAGAACCCTAAGCTCCATATAATTAGGCCTAATTTAGTATAGTATCAGAGTCAGACTCACTTGGCTCGATCTGTACGCAACAATGAATATAATGTCATGTTTCGAACCGGAGAATAGTACTTTGGATAAAGAATGTCTGGATCCGGGCGTGAGAGGTGTTGATGAGAACGATCCACATCGAAACAAGCATGTGCAATCTTCCTCTCTTTGAGCTAGTTTTTGAGATATGAGTTAGGCCAAAAACCTAATTTGACACTATTGCCAGAGTTCTCAATGAAAATTCAAATTTAGTCGTAGTGCCATTCAGATATCATATCAGTATAGGAAAACAAAAAAAAATTACACGCCTAGAGACGAGACAAGAAAATATGATAGTTTGAATATATTATTAATACTGTAGTGAATTTGGACTAGGCATGCTATTTATTTAATGCCACCCACTCATAAGTCCATGACTTTCTGTTTGTGCCTTCAAGTATATTAGCTCAGCTCTCTCAAGTATTGTCACTCAAAATCAGAAACTCCTTTTCTTCTCCAACAAGAACTTCAAAAAAGCAATGGCTCTGTCTCTCTTTTTCTTTCTTCTTTGTGCTTCTGTAAGAATTGGGTATGCATTTCCTCCTCATCCAGACAAAATCATTCTATTACCTGGACAACCCCAAGTGGGATTTCAACAGTTTTCAGGCTATGTCACTGTTGATGACAAGAAACAAAGAGCACTCTTTTACTACTTTGTGGAAGCAGAAACAGATCCAGCTTCTAAGCCTCTTGTTTTGTGGCTGAATGGAGGTACACAAAAGTTACTTTCTTTCTTTTTCTTGAAATTAAGGGTTGTTTAGAAAAATTCTGCCATTTGGTTTCTTGAAAAAGTTTGAAACATTGATGTTTTCTGTAGGACCTGGTTGTTCTTCTGTGGGAGTTGGTGCATTTTCTGAGAATGGTCCATTCAGACCAAGAGGACAAGTTCTTGTTAAGAATGAACACAGTTGGAATAAAGGTGGAATTTTGTCACTTTTTTTTGCTCATTTGGGTATCTTTAGTTAGCTACAGAAGTTTAAAATTGATTCTTTTCTTGATTATGCAGAGGCAAATATGTTATACTTAGAGTCTCCAGTTGGGGTTGGCTTCTCTTATTCAACTAATACATCTTCCTATGACACAGTTAATGATGAGATAACAGGTACTCTCTCTGTTTCAATTTGTTTGGCAAATTACTATAAGTCACAACAGTTAAACAATTAAAATTATGGTTTAAAAAAAATCATTTGACTGTCCAAATAGTAACTAAGACATATAAATTTCTATATCCTGCCTGCGAATCAAAGCTCTTATCTCTCTAGCTCTTGAAACGTAGTGAGTAAGTTTTAGCTACTGTTAAACCATAGTTTCACGTTTAAGTTTTTTTTTATTCAGACATAAAGTTCAGCTCCAAAAGTTTGATCTTTTCTTGTTCTGTTTTAATATTCTTTTCTATATAATGACCATGTGATGCCCATCGCCATTTATATACTGATTAGAGTTGTAAACTAGCAATTCTTTTATGGTGTAAAGGAAAAGTAACATGTTTGATGAGATTCTGGAATCCTACTGTTTTGTCTTTATGAAGTATAACTGTTAATTGCTTTATATTTTTATATTTGTACATCCTAAAGCCGTTACACTTTTGTGTTTTTCTTTATGTTTTTTAGCCAGGGACAATGTTGTGTTCTTGCAAAGCTGGTTTAACAAATTCCCACAGTATAGAAAAAACAATTTATTTTTAACTGGGGAGAGTTATGCAGGTAGCTTTTTCTTAAGCACATTGATTAACATACTAACATTTTTTAATTTTAGATCTTTTTCTTGGTTAGTATTCATATTTTGGTATGTTGATTACAGGCCATTATGTACCTCAACTTGCCAAGCTCATGATTGAGCTTAACAACAAGAAGAAATTGTTCAATTTGAAAGGAGTTGCAGTAAGTATGACCTAATGAAATGAATTTTTACTTCACATTTGCAAACAAGGTGTTGCATTTGATCAAGCGCGTTGTGTTTGTAGTGTATGAGATTGAAAAATTAGTTCTTGCTTAATCCTATTCGTTTTTCTTTCTTGTCATGGCAGCTGGGTAATCCTGTTTTGGAATTTGCTACTGACTTCAATTCGAGGGCTGAGTACTTCTGGTCTCATGGCCTAATATCAGACTCCACATACAGAATGTTCACTTCTGTTTGCAATTATTCTCGCTATGTGAGCGAGTACTACAGGGGCGGTGTATCGCCAATGTGTTCAAGAGTCATGAGCCTTGTAAGTAGAGAAACCAGCAAATTTGTGGACAAATATGATGTTACCCTGGATGTCTGTATGTCATCAGTGCTCTCTCAGTCCAAAATTATAAGTCCACAAGTAAGTCGTTGCTTAAACTGTGTTGATGTCTCAATACTGTCTCCCTTGTCTTATCAAACTACACTGACTGTGTTTTACTGATGCTAATAACTAGGAAAATGGTGAGAAGATAGATGTCTGCATCGACGATGAAACTGTCAATTACTTAAACCGACAAGATGTGAGAACGGCTCTTCATGCCAGACTTGTTGGCGTTCGCAGCTGGGATGTTTGCAGCACGTAAGTCAATCCACAAGCTTATCTTAATTAAGAAAATCAACTTTAATATAAATGAAGTTGTTTCTTCACATCACTTGCTACAATTCAACTCAATACAGAGTTACTTATACCACAGTTACAAGCTGTTTTTGTAGCTTTAAAGGTCCACCTATTTTGTGAGTATTTACTAATTATTTTTTCCTTCTACTGCAACAGCATTCTGGATTATCAATTGCTTGATATAGAGATACCAACCATATCTATAGTAGGATTGCTTGTTAAGGAGAGAATTCCAGTCTTAATTTACAGGTACGTATGGAGTATAACCCGACATTATAATCTTCCATCAAACACCAATGCTAATAAATAGATCTGTCGTTTCTTGAAATCTCTCTTCTGATTCAAGATCGTAGTATAACGTGTAATATCTTGACAACAGTGGGGATCAAGATTCTGTTGTTCCATTGACTGGAAGCCGCTCCGTTGTACATCAACTAGCAAACCAGATGGGACTGAACACAACTGTACCCTATAGAGTTTGGTTTTCAGGACAACAGGTAAACAAATTGCATTTGGTCCATTTTGCGAAATGACAAAAGATAAATTTTAATATTACTTTCATGTAGAAACTCATTTTCTCTTCTTTTTTTGTTTTCATCATTTTAGGTTGGTGGATGGACTCAAGTTTATGATAATATCCTTTCATTTGCAACCATTAGAGGTGCTGCTCATGAAGCTCCTTTCTCTCAGCCAGAGAGATCACTTGTTCTGTTCAGGTCATTTCTTCAAGGCAAGGCACTTCCTGAAGTATTCTAAGTTCCCAAATTGATGATTGGACAGCCAGAGTAAATAGATCTTTCTTGTGCATACACTTCACAGTTAAATGTAAAAGGTTCCTTGTTTTTTTTCGCTTTTGCTCTGAAAGATTAGAGGTTGTGGAGGTGCGCGCAAGCTTGTCAGAACACCACGATTATTTGAAAAGAAATGATTAGAAGAAGACTAGAAGAGTCTGAAAAAAGTATGATATTAGGGCCTCCTTATTGTGAACTTAGTTTTAGTTTTCATTTTCTTTCTTTAAATTTTGGCTGGCATGCAAATGAATGCTGGAAGAGCATCTGTAAGCTTTGTTGAAAGCAAAAGGGTCCACCATCACTAAATATTTGTTCTTTCATAATCCATACTTCATGTGTTGAGTTAGTTGATATCATGTTTGTTCAGTAAGTAAATTTGACTACTTAATATGTGAAATTTATTGAATTTAGAAGTAACTGAAAAAACAACACCAAATTAAACAAAAACCTCAAACTTTATGAAATTTCAACTTATAGGTTTTACAAACTAATCTGATGAAGTACACTAATTATGGATGAACTATTCAATCATCTAGTTTATAAAATACGTACAATATATATATGTATATGTGGGGGACTCTTATGGATATATACCCATTAGTCAACTAGGTTACCAATATGATTGAAATTTACACAATATATCAGTGTATATGTTGTGTATATACATGAGTCAACAACTATGCTTGGTCGAATCCAATTAAAGGTCCAAAATGATGAACAGTCCAGGCCCCTTACTTTATAATGACATGCAAGCCCAAAACTTGAAGGGTCCAAATGGATGGGGTGAAATATGGGCTTCGGGGGGGGTCTTAGATTCGATATTATGTTTCTCGATTGAGTTCATTGTATGAGGGTATGTGGTTTGGGCTATTACACTGAAGCAGGGCTATCCAAAGTGCAATTCAAAAAATAGCAACGGTGAATTTTCTTATTATCCAAAAAAAAATCAAAAAATAGCAACGGTGAATTTCCTTATTATCCAAATAAAAAGGGGAAATTCATCAATATACGAATTCAAAAAATATCAAGCATATTTTGCAGTTTATTAGTTTGGTGTGATTAAATATCAAATGCGTAGAATTTTTTTTACTCAGTTCATTTAATTGTCTCATGCTTGTTTTGGAAATTGGGTAATTTTGAGGAGAAAGAACAACAATATCGCAATTCACGAGCAAAGGGAGGAAATTGTGAAAGCTGCTTCTCTATAATTAATGGTTCTTCTACATCATTGTCCTACGTCCGTTCAAATTATCTATTGTAATTTTTAAAAATAAATATCTCAAATTTTGTATCATTTTAAAAGTTCAACATAATATTCATTATCTTTTCTCGTTTTATACTTAGTATTGAAACTCTCAGTAAAGTAAATATTTAATGGAAAAAGATTATATCTTAAAACATAAATGAAGTTAAAATAATCAAAATCCCATCTTAATTTATATTTATTTACGAACTTGTAAATGAAAATCACGATACATAATTTGGGACATAGGAAGTAATAACTCAATTCTGAAACACAACTATTAATTAAATACCCCACCCCCACCCTGTATGGTTGTTTGAAAAGTTCATAAGTTTTGGCCATAAATCAATTCCCTCTACGACACGATGTAATCCATTTTAATAGCATTTTTTATCCTTTAGTTATTACTAGGATATTATAATTTTAGTCTTTATAATATTAAATTAAAGTATATTTACTCTTTAATTATTGAAATATTTTTTAAATTCTTTTATTTGTAAATATTTTCAATAAAAAGAAAGGTGAGGGAAGTAAAGCAACAAAATCCAGAGAATAAAAGGGTGTTTGATGTATGAAAAAAGAAAAGAAAAAATGAGATGGATGGGGCACCAGAATTTAAGTCTATAATTGAGAAATTGGGTGCGGTAAAATTGAAAGGTCTCACGAGATTCTTGGCTCTTTATAAAAATATTTCCTACTTTGTTTTTAGTAAATAAATTAATTTAGTGGCAAAGGACGGATACAGAATTTGAAATGTATGAATTTTAGATTTTTATCTTTTTAAATTATGAAGTTCTTAATTAACAATATTTTTTTAAATAAATCATAAATTTAATCTAAATCGACCGATTCTATTGTAATCTAAATAAAAACTCACAGTTCATTTGAGTTGTCAAAATTAACTCGAAAAGTAGCCCATCTTTTTTTACTTTGGAATACATGAAGGAAATGAAACTTCTGCGTCCTCTCGTTTTGCGAAATAATCAATTATCCGAGTTAACAACTTGTTGGATCTAAAAGGTCTCGTTAGATTTACGTGAACTTAATAATTTTAAGTATATTTTGTAAATATTTAATTGTTAATTTAATTACTATTATACTATTAACTCGAAAACATTGTAAAAATTAAAATAAATAAATTATTTATTACGTTTTTATACATCCAAAAAACAAGTCAAGCATAACCCATAAGGATAGCTAAGTTGATTGAGCAAGAAATCTCTCACATACATTCTCATCAATCTCGTCTCGCATACGAAATCGCCTAATATTATTTTTCTCAATTATTATATTGAAATGAAGTTTACCCGATATTTATATAATCTACATACTATTACATTGGAGCGAGGTTTATTCCGTTCGTACATGAGGTAATAGCAATTACGATTTGCCTGGTGGTAAAGAAGAAAAAGCACCTTTTATTCTTATTGTGACCAAACATTTGAGATTGGATGGTTCTTTTTGCTAAGACAAGACAATCACATGCACTGGCTGCTACCAAGGAGTTCAGTCTCTATTTTCTTTTGTTCTATCATTTCACATGTTGATTGCTACTTATTCCTATAAAATAATGTTTGCATGACATGACCTATTAAATTACAGCTCACAAAAGAAATGTTGAATTCAAAGTAGAGTGGTAAAAAATTGATTCTATCCAGTAAAAATTAAGTAAATCATAGCGTTAAGAGGTAATTACATCATATTTCTATTCTTTCCTAAATTATAAAAATTCCTAAAAATTATAGAATTTCAAATACATCAAAAAAGTTGTGGATACATAGCTAATAGCTCATGGATTGTGAATGATACATTACTTAATGGAATAAATGTATCAGAGAGGGGGTAGAGATGTATCTGAGTTAATTACATCATATTTCTATTCTTTCCTAAATTATAAAAATCCCTAAAAATTATAGAATTTCAGAGAGGGGATAGGAATTTTTTGTAATTTTTTAAAATGGTAGCAATTTTAGAGATTATGATAAAATAAAACATATATTTATGTAATTTTTCCCTAAAATGTAGCCTATATATAGCGGTGAATTTAAAATCTAATGTTTTTTGGTTTCTATTTTAATCTCAAGTAAATATAAAATAGCAAGTGAGTTTATAATTAAATAAGACTGTATTTATGACACATAACTATAACTTCAAGAAAATTACACAACATAGTAGTTACATTTTGGATTGCATAGAAAATATACACATGCATACTGATATAGTATGTAATGATACTATTTTTTCCCAGTATTTTCAGCTTGATATACTGATTAAAATTCGCTTGCAATAGATGATATCGATCACCTAAATAACAACTTTATAATTGATACTCACTTTATATAACTTTTCCACTTAATATATTAATTATAACTACATTTCATAAATGCACAAATTAAAACTATGTTTCATAGTTCCACTCTAAACTATAGTTATTTAAGAAATTTTCCAATATAAAATTTCATCTAATAATACTAGTGGCAAAATACAGGCATTTGAATTCAAAGTAGCAGTTTTGGTCTTCATGGTGGGGTAATCTGTTTTCTTCATCATTAAAGAGATTTGGCAGTTTGCTAATGATTACTTTACTAATTATTATTACTGATTACAAGAAAATTAAACAGAAAATTCAGATATTAAGCAAACTTTATTCACCTGAAACATCCCAACATTAACACAACTTTAATAATTACGATGTTCGGATATAATGCATGATATTAGCCAGTGTTGTTTAAAACTTAAAGGTAAAATATTTATGTGATTATATATCATTTCATTAAATAATTTTTTTTAAATTAAATTATTATTAAAAATAAAAATGTATCATTTTTCTTTATACTTGCTAAATATAAGTATTACATAAAATGAAACAGAAGAAGCGTCGTATTAAAAATAGGAGTCATTGTAATAAACTAATACTTTCATTCTAATTCATGTGATATTTTTGACTTGATATGAAACTTAAGATTTTTTTTCATTTAATTTTTTTTTTATGATCTAAAACAAGTTCTATATATTTGTGTGATTATAAATTATTTTATTAAGAAAAATTATAAATTTAAAAATTAAACTATTACTCTACGAAATATAAAAATGTACTCCATCTGTCTCATTTTATGTGACATACATTCCTTTTTAATCCATTCAAAAATAATGTTACTTTACAATAATTAGAAATAATTTTGCTTTAAATTTTCTTTTTACAATGATTTATCATCACATAATTTTATTTTTTTAAAATACTACTCTTTTTGTCTTACTCTATATGACTTGCTTTCTTATTTAATCATATTTAACAACAACTTCAAAATGCTTGTTTTAACTTTAATAAAATGATTCCAAACCACACTCTTATTTTAGACCATAAGTCTCAAAAGTTTTTCTTCTATTCTTTCTTAAATTTTATGCGAATTCAAACTAACTCATATAAATTAAGACAGAGAAAATATAAATATGTTAAAATTAAATGATGTCACGTAAAATGAGATGGATGCGTATATTTTTACGTAAATTTTGGGACAGAAGGTGTAATATAATGATGATAAGAGTCTGATTAAAAACGTAACATTCAAAGGTGCTATAAAGTGTCATCTCTAGAAAGGCCATTTCCCTTTTTCCCTCTGCTGCTTACGTCTTCTTTCTTCTTTGCCTTCCATTACTTTCTGTATCCGTTTAACACCCTCATAATCCTTTGAATCTAACCAAAAAAATGCTCTCAAGAGTTAACAGTATGCAGGTTTGGGATATGGAAGGCAAACAAGAAGAGGAAAAAGAAGAAACTTTTACCAACAAGGAGAATACCACTAATGGTGAGCTCGAAAACAAAGAAGATATGGAATTGGGTGCACTTTCTACATTCAAATCCATGTTAGATGGTACAGATGTAGACTGGTATCACAACAACATGCAAAACCATACTGAGAATATCTGTTTCACTCAGAATTTCACTGAATTAGCTGAAAACAGCATGTTTCTACAGCCAGTAGTACCAGTGGATTCTTCATCTTCTTGTTCACCATCTTCAGTTTCTGTTTTCAACAATCTAGACCCATCTCAGGTACATTACTTTTTAGCCCAAAAGGCTATTAACAACAGCCCTTTGGATTATGGTTTTAATTTGGGTTGTGAAAATGGTTTTCTTGAAGCTCAAGGTATGGGTGGTTTGAATAAAGGGGGATTTCTTCTTGCTGGTGGTGGGTTTCATGATTTGAGCTCACAGAACCAAATGGGTAACCCCAATTTGAATTCATTTACTCAATACCCATCATCCCATTTGCCCCAAAATAGTAGTACTACTGGGTTTAGTCCACTAGGGTTTGTTGATGGTTCTGCAAATGAGAACTCTCTGTTTCTCAATAGGTCTAAGTTGTTAAAGCCACTTGATAATTTTGCTTCAAATGGAGCACAACCAACCCTTTTTCAGAAAAGGGCTGCTCTTAGGAAGAACTTAGCTAATAGTACTGCTGGCAGTTTGGGGGATTTTGGAGGTGAAATTGGGCAGAATTCCATCAATGGAGAGGGTGAAAGGAAGAGAAAGTGGGGTAATGGGGAAGAACTTGACGATGTGAGCTTTGATGGGTGCACATTGAGTTATGATTCAGATGATCTTACTGAAAATGTTACTAATAAGGTGGGTGATAGTGTTAAGAATGGTGGAAATAGCTCGAATGCAACTAGCACCGTCACCGGTGGGAATCAGAAAGGAAAGAAGAAGGGACTGCCGGCTAAGAATTTGATGGCTGAACGACGACGTAGGAAGAAGCTAAACGATAGGCTTTACATGTTGAGGTCTGTTGTACCAAGGATTAGCAAGGTAACAAATTTTTTACATCAAATTCTCGTGAATTCCTGTATGATTATATTATTCTAACATGTTTTAGCTATTCAAAATTGTCAGCCTTTAGCTTCCTTTCCCAAGAGAATGAAAAAAAGAAAAGGCGAAATTGAAATACAGTGTTATTATTTCTTCTTTTCTGTTTTGAATGTACTTCATTTACTCTTCTTAAGGTATGCAACTTTGTCCTATGCATAGTTCAAAAAAATATTCTGGATTAAAGCTATTTGATAGTCGCATTAAATTCACTCACATGAACTATATGAAAAGATTTCAAAAGGATCTTTTATTTTGGACCACACAAGAGAATAGACATCACTAACTTTCTGTAAGTCTTTTAGTTTGAGCGGTAACTCTTATATTCTACTTTAATCTCTCTTGTACATATCTGCTTCAACTTGTTTCTTCATCCCTCAGGGGTGGGGGGAGAGTCTATTTGCTGTCCCACTACTCCTCCAACAGCTTGGATTATTGTAAATGGTCATAAATATATGCTTAATTAAGATGTCAAAGTTTATGGTATGGCAACAACATGGTACTTGAATTTCAGCACTATCATGCAGAAACATTTTTACCGCAGCTCTAAGAAACCAAGACATAGGAAGTTATCTTTGATAGACCGCGATGCAGGAAGTAATTGCAATACCTTGAATGCATTCATGCAAATTCTTTCTAAATGAAGTGAAATATGTTTATGCATAACTTGTGGTGATTAGAGCTGAAAGCTAATTTGCGTCTTAATTGAGATTTAATTCCAAACAACCATTGGACTTGATATAAATCTTCCTGACTACCCTAATATCAAAAGCTTCTTCTTGGCATGCAATTTGTGAATGTGCATGTTCACAGATGGACAGGGCTTCAATCTTAGGGGATGCAATCGAGTACTTAAAGGAGCTCCTACAGAAAATCAATGACCTGCATAATGAACTGGAGTCCACGCCGCCTAGCTCCTCATTGACCCAAACAACAAGCTTCTATCCTCTAACACCAACTGGACCAGCTCTGCCAGGCCGCATCAAGGAAGAACTCTATCCGAGTTCATTTGCAAGCCCACTGTCTAGCCCGACTGGACAACCTGCAAGGGTAAAAAATCTTTAACCAACAGTAATGTTTCATCCAGAAGAAACTTATCATAATACAAACATATGTTTCTAGTTAGATGTGTATACATATACATTGATTGCATTGAGCACTATTACGGTGTTCTTCATGGTGGTTAAGTCTAAAAGTCATCATGTTATTGGTTTGAGATGATGTAATGCAGATTTTGTTTTACTTTTAGGTTGAAGTAAAGGCAAGAGATGGAAGAGCTGTGAATATCCATATGTTTTGCAGCCGCAGACCAGGCCTCTTACTCTCAACAATGAGGGCACTCGACAACCTTGAACTGGACATCCAACAAGCTGTTATCAGCTGCTTCAATGGGTTTGCCTTAGATATCTTTAGAGCTGAGGTACTTGATTTTCTGTTTAATTGACAATGTTGGACTCTTCGATTGGAAAATGCTTAGCAGAAGTTCATATATAGAAAATTGAAGTTTATCAATCCCGGTAATGCACATCCTTCTGGAACGAACAGAACCTAAAACCATATTAAGCTTTTAACATGCGAACGTTGAAGATACGTTAAAAGAAAATAATATATAAAAAAATGTGATTAAGAAATAACCTTTTAGAAAGCTGGTAGTCCAAATTACTCATGGTAAGTTGTGGCACCACTTCAATGAGCTCCACCATGATTGCATAGATTCTGATCTGTTCCCTCCTTGATTGAGTATACCAGTCTGCCTCCCTATCCAGAAAGCATGTTTTCTCTTTGCTTGTTCCGACCAGTGTTGGAAAAGATAAAATAGCAAGAGTTAAATGATCTGTGATTTAATTGGATTGTTATCCTTTCCAATTTTATGTGCTGTGGAAGTGAATTCTTCTTTAGATGATCGTTTTTGTTTGTGTCTCAGCAATGCAAAGAAGGTCAAGACTTTCATCCTGATCAAATCAAAGCAGTACTGCTGGATTCCGCTGGTTGCCATGGGATGATATAAGCTTCTATGATTGACAAAGGGAAACAATGTAGCCACAACTTTCAACTTTAGACTCTAGTTGTTGTTCTTAGCCAATTTCCTATGCTCCTTTTGTATTTCTATATTTCATCCAGTAGGCTGTTGTTTTGTGTTACAACTCACTATTTGCTATTCCATGAACCTTTGCTTACCTTTACTAGTTACTTAGCGAACCGATTAACTAGCAGTTTTCTCAATTGTTCTGCAGTTTTAGTGTATAAAAAGCATATGCAAGGAAAATTTGAATGTGTCAATGAAATACACTCATTAATTCTGATATTATCTTGATTTATTTTCCACCTTGGGATGTCGTGAAATAGTTGTATTGCATTCACCTTCAACTATACATCCAGATTCAAGTTCTGGAAATGGAAAGTTTTCCGTTAACTACTGGATGGTTAAAGCAAAAAAGGGAAAAAATTGAAGGGTAATTAATATCCAGGCTTGTTTTTCTACATATACAGTGCTCGGTCATCTTTATTGGGGGATCTAAGATGGTCAAAGTGCTTCTGCATTTTTCTTCACCAGGCCAACAAACCATAAGATGGACTGCATACATAAACTTCTGATCTGCTAAGACATAAATTATTCTCTTCAACATCATTATTATTATCATTATAAGTTTATTGTTCTGTCAAAGAGGTTTTCATTCCATTACAAAAAGGATAACACATCTTCTAACAAGAGACTCAATGCTGCATCCTCAAGGTGATATCAACATAGGCAAATAGGTCCCAAGTAGGTTTCAAGCTGCTCATACCCTTTTGATGTCTTGCCGATTCGGACTGGACTGCTATCATAGGGACATATGTGACTTCGAACTGAAAACAATGCAACAAAATCAGAGTGTGATGAAGTTGGCAAGAATAAATCCATTATTACAGTGTTTTACATGGCGAACGCAATCAAACGGCTTAAGTTTCTTACCCTTCTGGCACGCTCTGGCTGAGATCGATAACAAAGGTGCGGATTTCCATTGGGGCAAGCTCTACCACCAGCTTTGTAGGATCAACAGGTCCTCCTCTAGCCACGTCTCGTGAATCACTAGGAGCCTCTGCTTTCCACTTTAATCTCTTCTTCTCCATTTCTACTCTTTCTTGGTTGGCAGATAAACTCATCTCTTTAATCTTGTTTATCTGGAATAGATGTTTTTAAGGAGTTGGTAGAGTCAAGTGAAACTTGTTTTCCTAATTACAGCCAAGAAATAGGCGGTGAATGGATGCATATTGTTTTACCTTTCTCTTTGGGAACAATCGTTTCAATTCTACACTTGCCTTGGTGGATAGATCCTTATCCTCATCAACCTAGTAAAACGTAATAATTTATCATCACGGAACGCTTGGACTTGGAGCAATTAAGACTCCAAAGAATCACATTATTAATTTGTAACAGTGAATGTCAAGTGACCAAGAAATGAATGAGGAGTGAACCAAAACTTAAACATGTATAATAGAATCATCGCAAGAAGGAACTCATAAACCTCGTATAAATGAGCCAATCTCAGGAGGACGGTGTGATCTTCAAGCTCCTACATTTACCAAGGAAAAAGGTAAATAGGTAGATAACAAATAGTAGTACTACAACACAGAAGTTGCTTCCAAGGTACTAAATAACGCTTCAGATTGACATTAAATACCTGAAGGGTGATAATTGCAACATTATCAGGCAGACTGTAAGATGGATCTATCCCTGTAAAGGTTGGAACTGGAAATTTTGTAAATTTATCTCCATCCTGTAATTATGAAACATCACATGAAAATTAGGTGGGATGCCGCATAAGTGAAGAAAAATGCTGGAATTTCCATAACCTGCTCAGTAAAAGCTAGAAGCAATGGAGAATATATCTCCTGTCCAAATGACCGCCGCCACTTCGCTCCCTCTCCAAGAGAATCAATCCGGATATAGTACTTGCCTTGGACCTGGGGAAATAAGTTAACATGCTTAACGAGTGGGCTGTATTAGATTTAACATACAATGAAAACTAAACATTGTTTACACAAGGGTTTCAGACAATGAGGTTATGGAAATATAGGATAGGGAACATTCCAAACACTACCGATCTATGCTGCAGAAGAACATAAAAGGTGAAAGCCGGGACTACTGTTATTATTTATTAGGAAGAAAAAGGTAAACCAATTTAAAATGGGTAGCCATGCATAAAGAACGGATGGAAACAATATGATAATGGCATTGTATCATATGAAGTTAAAATTATAGATACATACCAGACATTTGAGCGTAGAAAACTAAAGCAATAATATACACAAAACCAACTTTAAATCCACAATATTCCAGTACAGTTAGTGTGTTTTCATTTACTCTCCTACCGAGGAACAAGAAATGTACAAAATATTATGAACATGTCTTTGAAAGTTTACTAGCTTCTTATGCTAACATAGAAATGTTAATATCAATCCTCGATCTCTTAGGCTTCATTGGCTGTCTCTTTATAGGTTTAAGCGAAGAATTTGCAACAAGAAAATAAAGAAAAAATTGCATTCACCATATTAAGCAATAACATCAAGCATAATTAGAGCCACAATCAAATTGAAGTATAGTGTGATGGTGCTCACAGTCAAGCCCATGCATTTTCCAAGAGCACAGACGGTTTCATTCAGTGCTTCAGCAACACCTCTTCCATCGTCATTGAGTAACCTCCTACAAAGAAGAAATGTACAAATCGTTTACTTTGAGATTCTGCTATTGGTAACTTCAAATAGTGATGATTTAACAGAAGAAAGAATGAAATGATAAAAGCGATAAACATAGAATGGGAAATGAGCAGAGCAAACCGGTGAAGCATTAGCTCCAATTGGCCATCAACAAGGCTGGATCCACCTACAGATCTATCAACCAAAACTGAGAACTCGTTGTTGTTATCCTTTAGGAAAAGTCCAAGATTGATCTGTAATGGGTTAGCCAAAATAACATAATTAACATCACCAGTAGGTATTCTAGCACAGAGTAAGTAATAAACAGGCTACTTTATGGGAAAGATTTGTCGAGTTCTCTGAAAGAAATTCTTATGCAAAATAAAGAAAAACATGTATATATAAGAAATTCACAACGATTTGGAGGTGCGAAAATCCCGAGTAGACTTTTCAAAAAAGAACATAGTAAAACGTATGGAAGGTCTAAAATGTAAGCACCTCCATCCCCAACCAAAGGTAGGACAAAGGAACTTCTGCACCACTTCAGGTTTCAAAATGGTTTGCTACAAATATTTGGATAGGCAAGTTTAACTCAGAAACTAGATTAGAAAAATAGTAGATTCAAATCTTGACATGATACTTTAATATCATAAACAAATGCTATCATAGATCAATTTTTTAAAGGAAAACAAACATTTTAAAAGTCTACTAACATACAGGATAATAATTTCCAGCAGCAGGTTGGTTCACTTGAAGATCCCAGTCAGCTCTATAATCCCGAATCTGCAGATATAAATGGAACAAAATTTGTTATTTTTCTAATGACTATTATGCTAGAGGGAGAAAATTCAACTCACCCTTTTGAGGAAATCACGTCCATTAGAGTCGGTGTAAAATGTTTTGTTGCTTTTGATGTCAGTTTGAATCTGAGTCACCAGCTCTTTCCCAATTCCATTGTCAATAGGTATGGGGCCAACCTGAATTCAGGACTGCTTAATCACTGGAGCTTTGAAAGCTTATACATTCAAAGCATTTGGATATCTTATCTCCACCAGTAAGAGAGACAATACAGGTGAAGAAAAAATGAGATTTAACTTACAGTGAACTCAACTTCAACGTGCTCCTTTTCCTTGTACACTCTAGTGATCTGCTCATTTACATGTTAAATCTGTGTTAGAAACATGATTAAGATTGTTCTCAAATTGTTTGTCTATCGTGAGAGTAAGATATTGTTCAGATGACCAGATAATTCTTAATGTTTACCAAGTAGAATATCCAGAGAGATAGATAAAGCGAGCGGAAGAAAGAAATATTGCAACCCGATGTTCTTAGACAATCAATGGGATCACATCCAGAACATATATGCATATTTCAGATACTATAACTACTTCCATTATATTTAAAGGACTCAATGCATCAAATGTCGTCTTTGTTCTTACATTGTACTTCTGTGAATAGGACAAAGAGAACAAGTATAGCAATAAGTCTGTAAAAGCTCTTCGATATTAATTAATTGAACAACCTGATATATCCATGAATTGATATTTTGATGAACTTCATCTAGCAACGGACCTCTTAGAATGGTAACTGGGACCTGATCAAGAATAAACAGCTTTTAGTTATTTACTTGCGAATTTAATGGAGCAAATTTGATGTTTTAAAGGGCCTGGCTAACCTTTCCCTCAGGGTGGATGGGGAATGAGCCATTTGGGCGAAACACATATGCTCCAGAGGCCTTGCAAAATCAGGATAAAACATTTTAGCTTATGTGTGAATGAAATGAGATAATAAGAACAGTACTGAATCATCAGACTCTACTACCTGAATGTCTTTATAAGCATCCTTGCTTCCATCATCTGCAGAATAATAACTGAATGATTGCTCCAGAGAGCTTCTAACCTTCACACACAACATAAAAAAATATTTCCATCATCAGTATCTTCTAGTGTAAGAATGGGAAGCTGAGAAAAGGCTGATGTTGGATGGGGAGTGAGAAGAAGGCAAGCCATCAGCCCACATCTAGCAAAACTATAAAATTCTATCATGTGAATGTTCAAATCTGCATTGCTGGTTATTGTAGAGGAACAGAAAAAGTTTCAAACAAACAGACGACGCCCATTTGAAATAGGACAAGCATATACTGACTGGCCAACAAAAATTACCTGGTTTCTCTTATTAAAATATTGAGTAAACTTTCCCCCATTTGCAGAATATAACAGTTTCAAGTTCCCTGGCCCCACTTCTACAGCATCACTTTGACTTCCATCAGTTTTGTAGAATGTCTGTGGTATTGAAGCAGCAACTGCATGTGTAATGTATACAAGAAGAGATTTATTTTATCAACCCTCTAAACAGCTAGAGACAATTACAATCATCAGTTTGAATGTATTTTATTGTGATATGCTGTTCAGATGCTGAAGAATTGGAAACTATTAAGATCACCAGCTTGCATGTTAACTTTCATGATATACCAATCAGATGTCTAACCTGCTTGTTTACCACTTGTTATAACATAGGAGCTAAAGCCCAAAGGTGGAACAGTAGCTGTAAACACAAGCCAATAATTGGGGCTTGATGTAGGGGATTCACCAACATATGCTGTAGCATAGTAGTTCCTTATTGCTATTGATTCTTTAACTATTGGAAGAAGCTGTGATTCAATTTCTTTTCCAGTGGAATCCTGAACGATGACATTTTTATTGACAACCTGTACAAAATTTATATAAAGGTTGAACAGAGATGTCAGTGATAAATGATGAGTTATCCATTTTATGCATAAACATTATCAAAAGTTGAAAAAAATCAGGACTGTTATCTACAAACAACCATCACACAAAAGATGATAAGGAAAGAGTAATTTTGTGCCAAATAATTTATCAAGTTTTGCTTTCTAGTTTACCACTTCTACTTCAAATATATTTTTCTGGTAATTTCTTCTCTTCATCTGGAACGACAAGACAAATTTCATAATACTGAACCAAGAAATCAAGAGAAATGAAGTGCTCAGAAGGACAAACTGTGATAGCCTGATTATTCCTCTAAAATTTGAACCCAACTAGTTCATTACCCAAAACAGGTCTGGGGCCAACCCTTTAGGACCAACCGCAGACTTTGAAACTTGGAGACAATGGGCCCACTCTACCCTTCTCCACTTATATACTAGGTTTAGTTTGCATGGCGCAGAGCTCAAACATGTGACCTAAGCCACAAGTCCCTCGACCTTTGTTAAACTAAGCCCTGGGGGAATTTTTAAAGTCTATTCTTTTGGTACCATGGGAATTCTTAAAAATCTAAAGATAAGCACCTTGGAATTTTGGTTTGGCTCCTTTGAAAGAGCTTACCCTACTCTCAACTCGAGATTTATTTTTTTGGCTAATTTTATCTCATTCAACATGTTACAAAACATCATTCCAGGAGATCGATGAGCCTATGCGACAAACTGACGCCATTTTCTGTATGTCTTAATAACTCCTGATAATCATATAAATATACTTCTTCCAGGTTTTGTTCAGATAGGTCAACTGATGCTGATTAAGTAAGTATATGCTTTTGTGCAAGAGTTGAGATTCTATGGTGAACGATTGAGATCTAAAGAACTCTTAAATACTGCCATACACCTAGCGCTGCTGCTCAATAGTTAAATGAGAGGACATATTTTTGTGCAGGGAGAATGAGAACCAAAGCAGCAAATACTTTAAAATGGATAATGATCTAGGGAAGGAAAAGATTAAATTACTCACAGGGATTCTGACAACATCTGTTCTTTTCCACCCAAGAGCATTGTACACGACAACCACCTACATAAGTGGAAATAATGATTTGAAAATCTGCTCGTTGTTTTAATTAGAGCTCAGGTAGTTTTCCTCAGTTCCCACCACACAGAAATGTAATGTGAAGGTTTTCAAAAGTATGAAAAGATACTGAAAATAGACTACTCACTAATTTTTTGCCTGGAGCAAGATCAGCTTCGGTTGGTGGACAATAACTTATATTCAACAATGGGCACTGGAAGAGAATAGAGCAACAAAAGAGTTAACTCAGAAAAACAAAAATTAAAATGCCTAAACTGCTTGCTTTGGAATTGAGTTATGCAACATAAGAAGTGTACAATGGAGCCAACCCAGGACACCAACTTGAATGTGCATGAATGAACTCAATCATCAGATGCAATAATGCATTCAGCAGTAGCAGGATAGGATTACTGGGGGGAGAACATGGGGGTATAGCTTAATAAAGACAAATGCAAATTCAATAAGAAGAAAGTCTATATTAAAGAATGGGCTCCAAATGTTTACCTGCTTGAAATTTATCCGAGGATTCTTGCATCCAGATGCTGAAGACGATTCCACCATACAAGCAAGTGAATTAGACACTAAATCCTCAGCCTGCAAGTAGTTTTTGGTAATTATAATCATTTGAAATACAAGTTCACTGAATCCATGCAATCACAAGTTCTTCCTAGGAGTTCGGAGCAAATTCACCTGCTTGTAACCTATGAACAGTCGTTTGGCATAATCATCAGCGACATGCTGCTTTGAAGTGCCACTGACAGCATCATGATGTTGAGCAATGGCTAGGGCATCAGCCAATATTTCGGTTGTTGGTCCTGTCTCAATTCTTCCTTTAAAGAATTCTAATTGCCTTGCTGCCTATATTACAAAAAGGAGCCAAGTGAGAATTGCATATTCAAAATTCTGTAGATGGTACAGCTTCTTAATTTCAGGAAAATGGAAAAGCAGCATGGCCTACCAAGTAATAGCCACTCATCATTCTAACATAGAGTTTGAGAGCAGGCCTACTTGTAAAGTATCCAGTCCAATAAGCATTAATACGGTCTGCGTACCTGATACAAAATATGCATCAAGCTCTATCTACTGAGATTAAAATTACAATAAAATGCTTAGATAGAACACTCACGGGAAATAGTCATCCGTCTTGAGAGGCCATGACTCGTCCAAAGCATATTTTGCATCAGTATAAATTGAAGGGCTCGAATATAAAGCATTGACACGACCATCCTGCGATAATACATATATGAGGAGGAAGGATTTATATAAGAACCTATCTTGACCAAAAATGTAAGCTTTTATTTTCCAGGCTCTCTTATTGATTCCAGTTCAATAATATATGCAGATTCAAGAAATATCAGAGTCCCCAACTTTTATGGTGTATTCATGTATTGCTAACGAAACATGCCAATCCTGATTCTCAATCCATAAAGAAACAGTAGTTTCAGGCTGTTCAACCAAAATGAAAGGAAAATTACAGTGTCCATAGTTGTATGTGATTGTCTAAATTCTGAATTACAGCAATGACAGTGGAAAACTCACTTGGTTTACGTAGTGAATGAGCTTGTCCATATTCCGAAACCATGTATGAGCATATTGGTACTTGAAGTCGGTTCCCATGGTCCACATTATATGATTTGTGCGAGTGATATTGGCCTGCAAGGGAAACAACAAAAAGTTAGGTGCATGAAACTCTTTGGAGAGAGTCTAGAAACAAGATTGGCAGTTTGGCATTAAGGAGTAATCTTGCAATCTCCTTAAGTCTTTACTGTGAACTTTTTTGTTGGACAAATCTTTATAAAGACTTGCAGTCTGACACATAATTCCAACTGCAGTTGAACGTTGGCTTGTCAGTTGAGATTGTTGACTTTTTTACTGACAGAAATATAATAAAGAGTACCAGCCAAGCAACTAGGTGGCTTGTATTCTCACTAACAGAGTTAAAACGAGTCTAAAATACAGTAAGATGCATTAAGCATGTCATGACATACACACAACGCCATGGCATGTTTAACAATCTGTATTTTACTTTGACTCCCTTGCTACCCTCAACTTGATTGCTATCAAATAAGATGAAAGCAGACTATTTGGGAGAAGCAATTCACACTCATACTGACATCTCCTATAACATGGTCTGAGAGTAAAACTTACTTGGGACAAAGCAGCAGCAACAAAGTCATTGACCCGCTCTTGGACATTGTAGTCAAACAGGTTGACATCATCCTTCAGTCAATAAAGAAACACATCATGTGCATGCCCTTGCTTAAAAGTTAAAGAGCCTAATGTCTTAATCTATCAAAGATTTACCTGAACAGGAAGAGAATCATCATCATTCACTTCAAAATAAAATTTACTGGGAGGTTCATAATTCTGAGGGAATGCACCAGAAAATATCTGGTATGAAACAAAAGGTAATAGTCAGTTGCTTAATAAAATCTAGAGAACAAGAGATTTATAAATAAAAATATTAAAAATAAGGAAGAGGAATGACATTAAACATGTATTACAACTTATAAAGATTTGAAAGAAAGGCGTACTTGCGTGGATGAACTAAGACTCTTAGAACCCCTCCAAATGACCTCAAGGCTCTTCTCAATTTTCCTCTTTTCTCTGTCTTGGTAGTCAATGCGTCCAAAGAAAAGAGAGTCGAATCCAACCTAAAGCAGTAAAATGTATAAGGTCAACATAGTTGTTTAAATGTACTTGGATTTTAGTTGCACCATTTTTCAGCAGAATGTTGGGAAATTGCTTATATTTCAAAGGCGGCCTCATTATCAATTAATGAAGCACAAGAGTAACTATTCATATTTCCAATTTAAAACAGTTCTGCAGATTGGCACCTCTGCTCCCAGAAGGTATGCCTGAACAGCAGAATGTCCAAAAGGGTCGATTTGCCAGCCAATTCTAGGAGTAACATTGAACTGTTGTTTGATGTATCTGTGTCCTAGAGTTGTCTGATCTATCATGTCAATATAATGTGTTGCTGCCTCATCATGCATGCACCAACCCCCATTTCTGCATAAATAGTGAATAAGATACCATTTGTCTAAGCATTCCGACAAAGAAGAAGTAATCCACCCACTATCCTACACCTCCAGGAAAAGAAAGAGAAAAAATGTATATGTAAAATCACACAAAACATCAAGATTATCGAGAGTACAAAGCAACTTTTGTCCACAGTACTATAATCCCTCTTTTGATATTTATTTTTTTACAAATGTGTGGTTTTAGCTTCTATAGTTACATACATGAACTCAAGTTGACCCGAGTTGACGAGCTGTCTGACTGTGCTCTGCATTCCGGGGCTCTGATTCCTCCACCAACGCTGGAAAAAAGCCTACATTCCAGTCCGGAGGGAAAAACAAGCATTCATCAGTAGTATATCCCAGAGATACACAAACATTAACACACACTGAGAAAAAGGTGATAGTCAGGACTTACCTGTTCAACATAAATGAACTTTCGGTTTTTATCAGCCAATAATGCTGGAATCAATGAATCCAAGACATTTTGAACACAAGCCACCTGCCACATTACAACTCAATTTTATAACCATGATTAATGAATTTAAGATGAATGAGCACCTGAACTGTTGTCTATATCCATCGAAAGTGGAAATTACTTTTACAGTTTTCACTGCAACTTATGTAATGTATTACTCACTCCGTTTCAATTTGTTTGTGTTGCTTTCCTTTTTAGTCCATTTCAAAAAGAATGTATCTTTACTTCTTAGTCAACTCTTAAATTCTAAATTGCCACATAGCATATTCAAGACCGATTAAAGGGTATTTTGATACATTCAACATATCTTCAGTTTAAGAACACAATATTCAAAAAAAAAATCTTTAATTTGTTGAACTCTATGTCAAGCCAAAAGTAGACAAACAAATTAAAACACACGAGTAGTTACTCACCAAAATCTCAATTTACTACCCACATTGCCTATGAAGGTAATAACTAATTGACATATAGCAGTCTCAAATTCATCAGCTTAAAAGTCAAAACACTGAAGGGAACCTCGGAGAAACAGTAAAAGTATATCCATAAGCAAGCATCAGGATGAGCTACCTTCATAATGCTTCGTGCACCCGGCTACCTTTTTTATAAAATTCAAACAACAATCTGTCAATACTATGAAAAAATAGGTACCTGAATGGAATTGTTGGAACCAACATAGTACTGATCGACAGTTTTCAACCAGCCAACATCATCGTGAGTGTGAGGAACCAAATGAACATTAAGCTTCCCTGAAACAATTCCATGTGATGTATTGTAAACCATATACTTAGCTTCCACTACCCACAACCCACAAACCATCAAAATCAAGAACCAAATTTCAAACTTCCCCATATCTTTCATTTCCACAATTGCTGAGAGTGTTCACTGAAAGAGAATGTACTAAACCATAAAGCCCAAGTCTTTATAAATAGCCTAAATTTTGTAGATAAATCAAGAAAGGGAATCAAAACCAAAGGACCTACAAGATTAATTGGAAAACTTAATAATAAAGGGTCGTTTTCAAAATTCATGATTTGTGAAGTCTTAGATAAGTAATGTATTAATGATTTTGACGATTTTTATATGATGGGTTCTTTGCTTAGGATTGACTTGGGTGCTGACAAAGCTAAGTGTTCATAATTGTTTAAAATAAGGTTAAAAATTACGTCTACTAGGAAATTACTCGCTCCGTTTTAGATGGACACTTTCTATTTTATATTGTGATTAAAAATTATTCATTGCTTTATTATTTTGCTCATCTATATAGAATGGGAAAAGTTAAACTTTTAAGACGACTCTTATCTTATACTCCCTCCATTTCTAATTACTACTAATTTTTGGATTGACACATCTACTAAGAAAATAATTAATAACATAATGATTATTATTTTATCTCTATTAATTATGAAGCGGATAAAAAGTTTTATATTTTTCAAAGTAATTAATCATTTAATTGAGAGTATAATAGGTAAAAAAAAATTGTCATTTCTTAATTTGTCAAAATATACAAGTAATTAGAGATAACTATAAAAAAAAAATGGACAAGTAAATAGAAACAGAGAAAACGAGTGGTGTTTATCCATGCCAGTAGTCCAGTACTATGTCGTATTCAACATATTTTGTTCTTTTCTCCTTACTTTCTTTCTTTATTTTTGCAACTTTTATGGGGTAAAGGGAAAAGGCTATGTCTTTTGCGTTGGATGGCATTTGATTTGTGTGTACTGATAATTGCAGAAATCTTTTATTTTAAGAAGTTCCAAAATTTGCTGCGATTCAAATTATTTCTGACAAAGGCATGTGAATTTATTATAATAATATTATAATAAAAGTACTTTAGGTAAAAAAATAAAAATAATTATAATTATAGCTAAACGATAGTAAATAAAAAAAAAGAAAAAAATTAATTATAATATTAATTTGGTGCAAATGTATTGACCCATGGCATGTGCCTAGTTCTCTGAACGTTTGATCAATGATCTCTTCTTTAATTAGATTTTTAATTTATAAAAGAGCAAAGTATTTATTTAGTTCGTTCCTTTTTATGTGAAGTTTTAAGTTATTACTTATGACATATATTTATTAAAAAAAAATGTTTTGTAATATTTATATAGAGGGGTATTTGTATTTATTATTCATATCTCATCTTTAAATATTTGTCTTGGGTAGAAATAAGTAGATAAGAAAATTTTATTTGATTAAAAAAGAGAGTAATTAACAACTCATATGGTGAAGGTAACATCTCTGTCATTTCACTTAAGAAATTTCGAAATTGTCATTATTTAAAATTAATAAACTTAAGACACGTAATTTTCTCAAAATTTTGTACAAAATTCAATTACTAGAATTGTTAAAGTGAGTTTGGACTACTGGGTCGATATATATTTTTTTTACTTGCCTATATAAGAATAAGACTTTTTAGTACACTTCAAATAAGTTTTTTGACCGGTAAAATAACAAAAGGAAAGGTGTTTAAACTGAAATTGTACTTGGGTCATTATAATAAAAAGTCCCAAAAATGAAGTCTTAAATTTTAAATCAAAATTAAGTTAGAGAAAATGATAATATAAGTACTTAACAAATTAACAATTTTTCTAACTGCTAAAAAAAAATCATTCTTTCTCTCGCAACTACCTTTTTATAGTATTGGAATGATTAAATTATGAACTTAAGACATGATTAACAATACTATGTAATGTTACCTTATACACCCTGAGTCTCATATTAGTTGATCACTTTTTATTTTTATACGGTGCTTGAGAAATGAAGATGATTTTACTAATTCGTCCTTTAAAAACTTGTTAGGAATCTTACAAACAGATGTGAATACTTTAAAAAAGAATTAATTACAAGGGTAATATAAAAAAAATTAATAAGGTGATCAACTAATATGGAATAACTATATTTAGTATAATGATAAACTAATATGGGATGGAAGAAGTATATATTTAAGTTTTTGGGATAAGGGTCTAAAAAATATCCCAACTTTGGTCGGATTTGTTGTTGCGATACTAAACTTTCATGAGGACCTATTACCTCCCTAGACTATTTAATACCGTATTTTAAACATATATATTTGCCCACGTGGACATAAAAAATAATGCAAAATTATAAATAGTAATGTGTCCACGTGGGCACATATATACCTTTAAAATACACTATAAATAGTTCATGGGATAAAAAATACGGTATTAAATAGTCTAGGGAGGTAATAGGTCCTTATGAAAGTTTAGTATCGCAACAACAAATCCAACCAAAGTTGGGGTATTTTTCAGACCTTTATCCCTAAGTTTTTTGTAAGTTTAGGCTAGAAATCATATCATATCATATTATTATTATTATTATTATTATTATTATTATAAGTAGAAAAATTCAAAGCTCAAAGTTGAATTACTATTTTACCCTTATATAAATTAATTAAAAAAAATGTTATAAAATATAATTTATTATTATTATTATTATTATTATTATTATTTATATTAATAAGTGGAAAGATTCAAAGCTCAAAGTTGAATTACCATTTTACCTTTATATAAATTAATTAAAAAAAAGTTATAAAATATAATTAAATATTTAATAAATAACTCATTTAAATCGGTGCATGAATCAAATTCACATAAATAATTAATTTCTCATTTGCTGTAAAGTTCAAAAGTATTTGAAGAGTTTTTCCATTAAATAAATTTGATATGGACTAAAATCATTGAACTAATTTAATGCAAATTAATTTTATCTACTCAAAGGTCATCCTAGCTACTGTTATAAAATGTCTAGCATGGTCTTCATGTAAATGATAAGAGGAGGATGAGAGATTATCAAACAAAAAATTAATCTTGCTCATCATTTTGTATGTGCAATAATTTCCTTTTGTTTTTATCCACTCCTCCTTGTCCAGCCTAAGTATTTTGTATGTCCTTTTTTAATATTTTGATATACTTTCTTATGATTTTGTTTTTCTATTGGAATATCTTGTGTCCTACATGAAGAAATTAGTGATATACAATTCATGTTCCACTATATTTTTTAATTATTGATGAAATTCATAATGAAAGATTAATCAATTAATTTAATATGTGATTCTCGATAGAGTGTTTTACTTTAGTATAAATATATTTTCAAGATTATTATTTATTAGTAGAGAGAGGAATAACTAAATGAGATTTAAAAAAATCCATACCCTAAAATAAAATGGGCCACCGAATTAGAGATAAAGGATGGATCATAATATGTGATTTTGAGGTTGTATTTTTATTTAACTTTTCGTTTATATTGTATAATCTATTGACCTTATTAGTCTATTATTTATTTGTGGAAACATTCATTCCTCAAATTGACCATATATCTAGAATACATCATTTTAAAAAGTTTGTGTTGTTCAATTTATATTTTAATTATTCAAAGAGAATTTTTATGAAAAAAAAGAGTATTATTCTTTTCTCTCCATAAATCATATGTACAGTACTCCTCTAAGGTTAAAAAGAAGATGTATGTGTGATATAATAATAAAAATAATTGACATAATAATTTTGGTGATGTCTGCAAGTGTGTTTCGTAATATATCAAGTGTTTATATCATTTGCATATGTACCAAATTGATGAGGTCTTTTAGAACTTATAAATTATACATCAAACGTCTATTTGCTGTGATGATAAGCTATTTATTGTTGATGTAAAATTTTAACTATGGCTGGAAAATTGTCAACCCTCCAGTCTTCAGATTATTGGCTGGACCCATAAATAGTTAGGTACTCCCTCCGTCCCATTTTATATGTCACCTTTTTACTTTGCACTTGCATTAAGAAATGATGTAGTTTTACCCTTCTACCCTTATTTAATGTTTTCTTAAGTCAACTTTATTAATAAATGACAAGATTAATTAACTATTCTATCAAGGGTATAATAGGCAAAATATGGTAATTTATGCATAAATTTTATAAAATGACAAGTATTATGGTCCAGCTATTTATAAAAAGGGATGACATATAAAATGGGACGGAGGGAGTAGTAATTATCCAAATTAGAATGTTTACTTTTGCCTTAGAGATATTATTTTACTTTAAGAGAATGTGATATTCTTCTGCCTAATTATTGAATGTTAATTTTTACTCACCCATAATTTTTTAAAATTGAAAGTTGAATATGAAGAGTCAATTCTCCACTATTATGTAAAAACACTTTCAAAATTAAAATTTCAATATGTTTTTTAAGAACCAATTTACAAAAATTGATGTTACAATAGGAAGAAAATTGCACAATTCAACATGAGAAGAAAAGAGAATGAGAAACTGCAAATAAAGGATAACAAAAAATGCTCGAGTATATCATCTATTTAATATTCTTCTTCATAGTATATTTTTTATTATTTAATGAATAAAATATAAATGGTAAAACTATTATTGTTAATTTCAGCATTTCCTATTTTATAACTCAACTTTTTAGTAAATAGAAATTTAATAATAAGGGACAAACGTGCAGCGTTCCCGTAAACTAGTACATTAAGAAATGGTGACCAGGCCTGTCCTAGCTCGCGACCCTTGTATGAATGGGTTAGATTGATTGTTTTGAGGCTCACTGAAATAGTGGGCTGACTTAAACTTTGTCCATAAAATATCAGTTTGTTTGGATGAATGCATAACTAAAATTGAGAAAATTTCACAAATAGCAAAGATAACCGATATAATAATGCTTTACAACTATAGTTTTTGTAATTGCGTTCTATAGCTATATTTTTGTTTGCTATGGAGGTTGCAATCTGTATATTTCGCTTGCAAATATACAAACAGGGTAAATATATACAAATGGAGGCTACGTTTGTATATTCGCTTGTCAATATACAAACAAGGTAAGTATATACAAATTCTTTATTTATATGTTTAGGTTCTGCAACGGTAAGAGCACTCTCCATGAAGCTCGTGGTTATAGGCCATCCATGCTAAGCACTTTGGAGTTCATAGACTCGTTGAGATTCCACAATGGGTGGAGGATGAACGTGCTGCATTCTAGTCATATATGGATTCTCCACAGAAGTGGACATCGAGGAATACTTACTAGTCCACGACCTACTGTAGCAATAAAAGAACCCATAACAAGGGATGGATAACCAAGTGGTAAAGACCCTCTACCTCCATATACAAGATTAGTGGTTTGAGTAACCAAGGGAACACAGTGAGGAAGGACAACAGTTGGCTCCTGAGTGGGCAGTTTTGAGGTAGAGTGACCACATACAAAATAATCATAATAATAATGTGACGAATAAAGAAGCCATGATATGTTGTTCAAAAGATCAAAAGAAAAAAGGGAAGCTATGATATGTCTCTTACTAAAACGATATGAAAGAATCACTCATCAACAACAATGTCAGGTGTTTATTGGTCCAAGACTCTAAGTGGTTGTTTGGTTGATCGTATCAGTATAATTTATCTCAACATAAAACCCAGTGTAACTAATGAGGCATTTGGTTGGCCACATAAAAAAAAAAAATCTGCATAACTAATGTAGTGTTTTGTTGGTGGAAATAAATAATATCTGCATTAAGTTACACAAGAATTTACGCATTAATTTATGCAGGATAAAATATGGAACAAGAATATGATACTAACAGTACGAGGATTAAATTATCCAAATACAAAAATGTCCGTTAAGTAAGTAATCCTTGCATAACAATCCCTTCATTATTAGTTACTGCTTAACATTTCCTTCATTATTAATCACTGTATGATTCAAAAAAAAAATATTATTCACTGCATAAACAATCTCTGCAATTTTTATAATACACATATAACTAGTGTCCAAATCAAATAACCTCTAAGTTCAATGGTCAATTATAACATCGGTGTTTGGTAGTCTAAGACACTAAATTATCTACAGAGTAAAATTCAGAAACAAACTAGAATTAGAAATGCATAATCATGTATAAGTTGAGTAAAAGGCAACATATTTGGGATGTAACAATTTAGAAAGTATCTTAATAATATCCCTGGGACTAACAATAACAAGCTACAAACTTACACTGAAGACACTTAAGAGTAAACAGAAGGATGTGGAATAAACTAGCAATGACTTTCTACTGATAGTGACAACATCATAAAAATAAAAGCATCATGTGGCTCAAAGCTTCTTTATCTTTGGTATTATTCACATCAAAGCCTACGTACTTGCACAATGACTTGGAAAGATTGGAGAAGGGAACTTCTTAAGCTTGAGGGATTAAGAGCCAAGCAAATCATAAATGCAAGCAGGATGAATTTAAATCACATTGTGCCCCAAACCCATTTGTTACTATCATCATGCATTAAAAAATCAAGAAGTGGACAAAATTTTAAATAACTGACAGCAAACTGATTTACCTGCGCTGGAAATTTGCCTCCAAAAGCAAGTGGTTCCAAGTTTATTATTCCAGTGGATGTTGCCTCATAAACACCATACAAAAGCTTTACCTCAAAATCAAACAGGAAAAGCTTTGCTCCTGACTTAATCTTTTCTATCCTTTCTTGTTTGTTCGAAGGAAGCCCAAAAACACGGAATTTGTAACAAGCATGCTTTGTATTTCTACCACACATGAATATAAAGATTCCGTGTTTTTGGGTAGAAATACAAAACATGATTGTTATAGATGCCGTGTTTTTGGGCTTCCTTCAAACAAACAAGAACTGATAAAAAAGATTAAGCCAGAAGCAAAGCTTTTCCTGTTTGATTTCGAAGCAAAGCTTCTGTATGGTGTATATGAGGCAACATCCACTGGAGTAATAAACTTGGAACCACTTGCTTTTGGAGGCAAATTTCCAGCGCAGGTAAATCAGTTTGCTGTCAGTTATTTAAAATTTTGTCCACTTCTTGATTTTTTAATGCATGATGATAGTAACAAATGGGTTTGGGGCACAATGTGATTTAAATTCATCCTGCTTGCATTTATGATTTGCTTGGCTCTTAATCCCTCAAGCTTAAGAAGTTCCCTTCTCCAATCTTTCCAAGTCATTGTGCAAGTTCGTAGGCTTTGATGTGAATAATACCAAAGATAAAGAAGCTTTGAGCCACGTGATGCTTTTATTTTTATGATGTTGTCACTATCAGTAGAAAGTCGTTGCTAGTTTATTCCACATCCTTCTGTCTACTCTTATGTGTCTTCAGTGTAAGTTTGTAGCTTGTTATTGTTAGTCACAGGGATATTACTAAGATACTGTCTAAATTGTTACATCCCAAATCTGTTGCCTTTGGCTCAACTTATACATGATTATGCATTTCTAATTCTAGTTTGTTTCTGAATGTTACTCTGTAGATAATTTAGTGTCTTAGACCACCAAACACCGATGTTGTAATTGATCATTGAACTTAGAGGTTATTTGATTTGGACCCTAGTTCTATGTGTATTATAAAAATTGCAGAGATTGTTTATGTAGTGAATAATATTTTTTTTTTGAATCATACCGTGATTAATAATGAAGGAATTGTAAGCAGTAACTATAATGAAGGGATTGTTATGCAAGGATTACTTACTTAAAGGACATTTTTGTATTTGGATAATTTAATCCTTGTACTGTTAATATCATATTCTTGTTCCATATTTTATCCTGCATAAATTAATGCGTAAATTCTTGTGTAACTTAATGCATATATTATTTATTACCACCAACAAAACACTGCATTAGTTATGCAGAGATTTTTTTTTTTTATGTGGCCAACCAAATTCTCATTAGTTACACTGGGTTTTATGTTGAGATAAATTATACTGATACGATCAACCAAACAACCTCTTAGAGTCTTGGACCAATAAATACCTGACATTGTTGTTGATGAGTGATTCTTTCGTATCGTTTTAGTAAGAGACATATTATGGCTTCCCTTTTTTCTTTTGGACAGCATATCATGGCTTCTTTATTTGTTTTGTATGTGGTCACTCTACCCCAAAACTGCCCACTCAGGAGCCAACTGTTGTCCTTCCTCACTTTGTTCCCTTGGTTACTCAAACAACTAATCTTGTATATGGAGGTAGAGGGTCTTTACCACTTGGTTATCCATCCCTTGTTATTGGTTCTTTTGTTGCTGCAGTAGGTCGTGGACTGGTAAGTATTAATTTAGCTATTCGGTTTTTATCTGGTATTATTGACATGCTTGATATATAGGTTGTTTGGATTCACAATTATCACTTCATCCACGTAATTGGCTTATGCAATTAGTTACGAAGATTCATGATACTATTGCTCTCATTCAGGTGAAATTTCGAATTTTTAAGGAATGTCTTCCCCTGCCAGAAGCCTCTTTCAGACACGCTATAAAGGGCAATTATCGTGACAGAAAGTTTGAACCCGAATTAAAAGATCATCAAGTAAGTGATTTCTTTCTTAGAGATGGAGTGCCGATATATTTAGCATTAGTTGGTGTCTTGCAAATGCTTTAAAGCTTGCTGTTCATTAAGGGACTTCAAAAATATACAGGTGAGGAATTTATTATCTTTATTTCATCCCCTACCTGCATCAGTAACAGCAACAGCGGTGCCCCATCCACTGGAAAAAGTGGGCCAGTCTTTTGCTAATGTTGACATGCCAAAGATTACACCCGCTTGGGCTATGGAAGACCGGGTTAAGTTGATGTCCTGTCCCCAGGCAAAAGTGGGTTCATCATTGGCCAATGTTCCACCACCAAATACAATTCCTGCTTTGTATATGGAACATCATGCTAAGTGTTCCTCGATGCCCACTTCTGTGGAGAATCCATATATGACCAGAATGCAGCACGTTCATCCTCCACCCATTGTGGAATCTCAACGAGTCTATGAACTCCAAAGTGCTCAGCATGGATGGCCTAGAACCACGAGCTTCATGGAGAGTGCTCTTACAGTTAACAGTTGACTGCTCCCAGGCATGCATATTCTCATCAACCATATGTCACTCAAGGCATTTCAACTGATATACGGAATCCATATCACAGGTTTTGTGTCCTTTGCCTTCTTTCTTTTCTTTATTCTCTTCCCTTCAGTTCTTTAAGCTGTGATATAAATATAAAACAAATGAACAAAAGTAATACATATTCTTAAAAAGTAACCAAAATAGTATAAACACTATCATGAGTAACGTTTTATCTATTATTTTATTCATAAAAATTAATGGATAAAAAACAGGGAAACCAACTACCGTTAGCATAAATCGTTACTGTTGATAACGTAACATGAAAAACTACACTTTTTGAAAAAGAGATGACAGTTGTACTTGTAATATTTAGTTCACAATATTTTTTAAATAGTGTTAATTAAATATTTTAAATATTTTATTTAAAATAAATTTTATATATATATTTGTGTGGTAATAAATCATTTCAATAATTGTAAAAATAATTATTTGATAAATCTTTTATTAATATTGATAAATTTTAAGTGGTGTTGATTAAATAATTTAAATTTTTTTATCCAAAATATCTCTATATTTATGAATTAAGATAAAGGTAAAAACAAACAACTAACTATACCTTGATTTATTTTTTTAAATGACAACTATTTTGAACCAATTATTTTTCACAAAGACAACAAGTAAAGTGATTGGAATAAAATACAGTGTAATTTTTATTATTTTAAACAATCAAGTCAGTATAATTAAAATCTTAGTAATTAGGTCAAATCTAAAACTACAAAATTTACCTTGAATTAATTTTTTATTTACACCATTTTAAACATAGAGAAACTGATAATATTTTCACAATCCTAACATATGCCAACAAGCATAAACATCGAAGAATTGATATTATTCATATCCATGCTAAAAGTAAACGAATAAAGAAAAAGGATAAATTTAATTAAAAAGGAAAAATTAGAATGCAAGCAACTGACATAAGTTGAAGCAAATTCGTTACTGCTACTAACGTTTTATGTTAACGTCCGTTCTTTTTACACTTTCTGTCCGTCAATTTTTTATGAATAAAATAATAGGTAAAACGTTACTGATGGTAGCGTTTATACTATTTTGGTTATTTCTTTAAAATGTGTATTACTTTTGTTCATCTGTTTTATATTTGTATTACTTTGGTGAAAACTTCGATTTTCAATTGCTTGTTTAACATTAGGATAGTAATACTTCCTGCTGTTAGCAATTGGGTGTATATTTGCTATTCAGCAATGATGTTCTTTCTCTTTTCAAATTATCTTCTTGTTTTTGACATCTTTCTGGCTTTAGTTAAAGAAACTTTCTACCATGTATTAAGTTGACGTTAGAGTACTATTAGCCCATGTTTGAGAGTTTGTCTCAAGTATTCAAGAAGTAAGTGGTAGCAGCAGTGTGTGGTGCTATGATATATCACACTTGACAAACTAGAAACTGGAAGCCGTTTAGAGGTGTAAATGTAAATATCAGTTTGTTAGTGGCACAGATAAAGAAAGAAGTCATATAGAGAATAGAGTTTCTGCAGGGATCTAGGAAAGCTCATAAATGCAGATTACTGATTCAAAGGTTACGTATCTAGTTTTTTGTCTTCAGTCGGATGCCTACTTAATCATATTACCCCTTCCTGAAAGGTGGATATGATGTTAGGTGCTCTTTAGGTGTATTATTATTGTTTGTCTATAGTAATATTTCATAGTTATTACCAAAAACAAAAACAAAAACAAATTGCTCCCCTGTTTCTAGTTTTTTAGTGTATCAGTCCATTTTCAAACTTAATAAATATAGAAGGGTGATCTTAAATTGTCCCATTGGCAGGTATGGATCAATGCAAAGTGGGGTCGTGTCGCAGCCACATCTCATGGTGCTAAATGACAGGAATTACCAATTGTACTCGGGAGTAGAGCGAGGAATGCTGCCACCTCACGAGAGTAGTGCTACACACAACTACTTCTTTGGCCCTTCAGCTCCTTATGCTCCTCCTGTTCTGAAGCAATATGCTTCATCAGAAGCTGTAATACTGGAAGGGACTTCTTCCATGTCATACCAGCGTTCCCTTATAAGGCGTTATGGGTAGAGTTTTGATGATTAGGTTGTTATCGGAATGATATGCATGTGTAAGAATATCACCAATAGTCTCAACTTTCTTTCTGAAGACATCTGTTGTGCCCTGGAGGCAAAATGTAGATTACTTTTAAGAAGCTAGCCCTCTCTGTCTAAAAACTAATATTATCAGTTGTGTGGCTAATAGTGGTAAACTTAGAATTTGCTTTATTGTGATTTGAGGTTGGTATTTTGTTTCTGCTCCTCTGTCTGTCTGGTAATACGAATCTCTAGTGGTTGACCTCTTGCCTGCCAACACAAAGTATTAGAATATGTGGCTATGCTAGTCTGTTAAACATAAATAAGAAAGACAATGATATGTGCAGATTAGATTGCGCAAGTGGGTGGCATTAGTTCAATCAATTAAAAAGTCTGAGCAGTGATTGATATAATTATCATTGTATCATTACATGGGGTCAGAAGATGCTAGTTAAGATTTTTCTTTTTCAATTATAATACTTGTATGAACATGTACATATTAGAGTAAATTTATGTACACCTGTAACGTACCTAACACAAAATAACATAGGAGTTACTAGTTGTATTCCGCAGTTTTAGGCTTTTAACTTTTTCCTAAGGATTTTTTCTCCCAACTTTATTTAAAGAGTCTTCCACAAGTTAAAGCATGGTTTTACATTGCTATTGTAAAAATCAATTGACATGAACCTAAGTTGAACTTGTTGAGTGTTTATGTCTGGTTTAAATGTAATAGTCAATTGGGACTGTTTTCGTTCGAGAAACTCGTAGTCCATTCTTTGACTTGGTGGGCAGCCTCTTGAGTGTGCGGTGGCTATGTTGTGTATAGTCAGGGCTGGCTTTCGCTTTACAATATTGATATTGACAAATGATTGCGTATAGCAAAATGAGCATAACTTTAGTGAATTTAACAAGATTTTCATTTTAACTCCCAAAAAATATTCATTTAACACATAACATAATTGAAAACATTCATTTCTTTAATTCAATTAGTAAGACATCATTTTCAAGAATCTAACTAAGCTTGAAATAAAACCATTGATAATGATAAGCTTAATAACTATAGAAAAGAATCTTATTCTTTGATAATAGATTCGAATTCTTAACGTAGAGATAATTTCAATATATAAACGCGCTTTTATTTTATTACAACTTTTGGACTGACACAGCTAGTGTGGGTCCCGCTCCCTTCTTCCCTTTCTCTCTCTGCCTCTCTGTTCAAAAGTTCCCATTACATTATACAGTAAAGTTCAATTTATTAACCAAAGTTTCTGCGCGCACAGATATTTAGATTTGTAGCTTCCTGAAATTGTAGCAATCGGCGGCAGTAGCAGCCATGGGAAATTGCTGCTCCGACGAGAACGGTGGACATTCGGCGGTCGGCGGTAACGGTGCTTACGCGGCGAATCAAAACAACGGTCATAACGAAGCCGTCGACGCTCTTTTCAAGTCTCGCGGTTACCAAGGCCTCTACTCGCACGTCGAGGTTCTTTACTGTCTCTGTTTTTCTCAATTTTACTCTCATACAGGTGTAGGTGTATATGTATCACCAGATGACTAGTTTCTATTAATGAATGCGGATTTGTTCTATCCTGCTGATTAGAATTTAATTGGATCGGTTTTGGTTGAGTGTTATCTATAGTGATAAAATTCGTCTTAGATGAGCAAATGTAGCTGGATTTTGACTTTTTATTAGATTGGACTAGAAGTTTACTTGGCTTGACCGAAAGAAGATAATTTGAAAGCTGCTGTATTATTCCTTTCTGAATTGACAGCCTGAGTAGATATGTCCTCCAAATTTTCCCGTGATTTCGTTAGAGTTTATTTGGATCATTGTGGTTGATTAAGATCTTTGATGGAGAATTCGTGTTAGGTGAGGATGTAGTGCAATTTCTTGACATCTATCAGATTGGACTGCAAATTGAATTGGCATTGACTGTGGGCAGAAGATTCCAGGAAGTGCCTTATTACGTGATTGCCGAACCATCAGCTTGATGAGATGTCTCCCTTCACATTTTTGCTGGGACAAAGAAGTTGATATAGACACCTTAGATCAAAATTTTGTGACCAGGAACTAGTGCTGACTAGTTGACTGTTGTATATCTATGCTAAGGGATGGGATGCTTGTCCATAACAAAGAAACAATGTATTATGCTACTAAACTGAAGTATTTGGGGTTGGAGAGGATACTGTAGGTGTATCACAGCAAAGATTTTAAAGTGAATTGTTCACTTCCAAGTTGACGAGAATTGAATGTGGGGGTGGGTGCAAACATTGGGCGTGGAAGGAAGAATAGAGAGCATACAGTCACTTGATCAGAAAATTTGCTCATGTATTTGCATAGTTTTGAATGGATATATTGAGGAAGTATGGATGTATTGAGGATTGATACAGCCGATTCCAACTAATTTGCCTACCTACTTTTGCATGTGATATGATGTTTGATATGACTATATCTCTTCTTGCCTATTTCATGTTTTGTCATCCACTGTTCTTACAGGATTTACGAGAATGTAATGCAAAGAATATAGTGTGTACCTTATCCATGTTTGAATCTCTCGATAAGTGAAGAGAAGGAAAACCATAGAAAGAATTAGGGGAATGTACCAAAGTTTAAGAATTTTACATCCATTTAACCATAGAATGTTATTTAACTATTTTTGGTCAACAAAAATTTACCAATGATATACAACAGTCAAAAACTTAAGAAAGAAAGATATTCTTAATGAGTATGATTGAAATTTGTTGAGAACACATAGACGAGGCAATATACAAAATTTGAGGAAGATTGGAGGTGTTTTGAACTGGTTTGGAGTCATCATTCGTAGTTGAAAAGTTTTTTTGCGACGCATGTATCTCACAGACATGTAAACATGGATATACACATACATGGATACACATGGGGTATGAGATACACAAGCGATACACAGTGATACACAGTTATACATGCAAAGACTTAGTCTTCTTCCTTCGAACCATAGCTCAAATTTCAATTCAAACCACCTGAAATCTCTACCAAATCATCCCAAAATTGTTATTCAAGCTCCTTAACATGTACCCAGTCTATACCAACAACACCAACTCGAAATAAATTCCAATTTCAAAAACCTGAATTTTCAAACTCAAGCGTAAGAGAGTGTCAGTGGAGTTTTAGCTCATCTTCGTCACTTTCCAAGCAACCAAACAATATTCTATACATGAAATTAACTCCAAAAGATGTACCCCATCTATTCCAACAATACCCACTAGAAACAAAATCTAATTTTGGAAAATCGTTTCATGCTAAACTTAGTCCCTGTAGAAATGTCTAGGTGTATCATTTGATTTGAAAACGACTAATAAGATAAAGGTTGAGTTATATTGTATTTAAATAAAGTAAGTTTGATGGTGGAGATGAGATTTATTATGTCTAATAAATTGAATATTGGTTAGAATAGAAAAAACTAGTGATAGCATAAAGAAGAAAAACACAGCGGAGTAGAAAACGAAGAGAAGCACTAAGTAGAGACGGAATCGTCAGCCAATTTGTAATAAAACAAGGATTTAAGGCTAGTTAACAAAGAAAAGGATGTAAGGCTACTTTTGGTAGTTTTTTTGCTCCAAGCTGCCAAATTATGCAATTTTCTCGAAAATATACGCGGGAGAAGTCAGAAGAGGAAATGTTAGTTGACCTTAGTGCATCTCAAGAAGGAGCTAGAGATAGAATGATGCAGCTTAATAAGGCACTCAGTCTATGTATGTGATTAATGTTCAATATGAACGTGATCTATACTTTAATCAACAGGATTGAGATTCAAGCTCCTGGAAAGGTACTTTTACTTCGACACTTTCCCAATCATCGAGACCTAAATCGATCAAGTTTGATTGCATAGCTAAGTTGCTTGGACTCTTCACTTTTGCTGTTTCACCCATATCAACATAACATGGGTGTGTGATCCATCCCTGATTTGGTTAATCGATTTTGGATACTTTGACTAAAATTGTAGGAAAAATTCGGGACAAGATACAATGGTTTCTGGAATCAAAACAAATTTTAAGGTGAAATTGAAGAAAATGGAGTACCTTGTATATATAAATTTCTATATCAGTCCTCCTTGTATCACTTTTTGGGATTCTCCTCTTGATCAATATTTTCTCCTTGGAATACCTTGTATGTTTTCCACATTATGTCTCATAATTTAGACATATAACTCAATTTTTATATATTTGAATTATTTTTAGCCGAATCCCCGCACTTGGATTCGCAGTTTCGCACACCCAAATCTTAAAATCTAGACCATGAAGGATCGGACCTCTAGATTCACACCTTTATCGGACAAACGCACCCGAGTCTGACCAATTTAGCTTCAGATTAAAGCTGACCTATTTTTTTTTGAGAAAGTTAACTGGGAAGCTGACCTATTTAGTTTTGGTTCTTAAATTAAGATGTAGATATTACCTCAAAGGTGCTATGACCTAAAAATGCAGTCATTTTAAAACATTTACCTTATGCTACAAAACATAATTGCCTTCTATAAACTAAAAGGTCACCTATTTTAGGTATGAGAATACTTATTCGTTAAATCCAAAAAGATTAGACTGCTAACTAAATGTGTTTCTAAGCAGTTATCGTGCTGTTGCTTGATCAATTTGGTAGTTGGATATATTTTGTATCCTTTTACAGTTTTCTAGCGATGGTCCAATGGGATGACAGGGCAAATATAAATTTGAAGGTTGCCAAGTTGCATAAAAGTAATTGACCTACTGTTAGTTTAATAATCTTTTACAATGTGCTGAAAAGGAAGATAAAAGTATCAGGCGTTTCAAATTGATGATTAGATCTCTAACTTTTGGTTTCCTATAGCGTAAATATCCCAATGCTGTTACTTTGACGTAAGCTATATCAGATTGTGTGAGGTTCTTATTAATCATTTTTCTGCTTGAAATCATTTTGCAAGCCCATCACTATTTACAAGCTATTTATCCATTCTAGTTCTTGGCTAGGAGCCTATGACAAAACTAAACATCGGCGATTAACTGTGGATATCGAAATCTTCCTTTTACAGTTGTTTTTCGTCTTAACTATTCTATTTACTTGCAGTTATCTCTATCTGCTACTGGTTTGCGTGATCGCGATGTGCTTTCCAAGGTTTGTTCCTTATTCTTTAGAGTTTGGTAATGTGAATGAAAAATACTGACTTTCATGTGATTTGATTCATGGTAATACTGCTTCAATATTATTTGTTGTTATCAATATACAATTTCTGTAACTTCATTTCCATAGTTGGAGCAAAGCATTGAATGTTTACACTCAGAATGTTTTTCATTTCATTAGGCCAATCATTTTAAGGATCAAGTTTCGTGTTAATGCTTAAGGTTAGACCCAGAAGACTGGTCATGTATTTTCCATAGGATATCCTCCAAAGCTAGCTTCTAGAGACAAACTAGTGTAGTGAAAGGTTGATGAAACTATACTTCCAGAACTGTGTATCAATCATCTAGGTTGTTGTTCATGTGATACGAATAGTAGTTGTTGCTCCTTTCTATTATCTGATATCTTCCATTTATTTCTATATTAGCTTTAGAAATATGGTTTGTATTATCAGGCTCACTCCAGAGTTTGCGATAGAAAGTAATTGTCTGTTGTTGTAACTTCTATAGCAGATATCACAAGTTCTTTTAAGAAATTTCCCTCTTTGAACTGGCATTTTAGAGACTTACTGACTTCTGTATGGTTTATGGTTTATGCATGCATTACTATGATGTTGAATAATGTTGAATCCACCTAACTAAGAAGTATACTATTTCATTACACCGAATAATTAAATGATGCACTTTGTGTATTTTTCTTCTAAAACTCTTAGGAGTGTATTTATTTTGTATGTTAGTAGTTGCATGCCCGCCCTTTCTGTTTCTTTCTTTTCTTACTTGAATGGCTCTGTTGTTACTTTACAATACATTTTATTTGCTAGCATTATTGTCTTGGCCTAAAAATGTGTTTGACTTTACCAAGTTATCATGCTCTGTTCTGAATCTCTCATTGTTTACAGAGCGATCCTATGGTAGTCATTTATTCAAAAGGAAGAGATGGTTCATTGCAAGAGCTTGGTCGTACTGAAGTAGTTCCAAACTCATTGAATCCCAAGTGGATTACAAAGTATACTATTGCCTATCATTTTGAGACAGTGCAGAATTTGGTGTGAGTCTTGACACTTCAGAATCGGATGTTTCTGTCAATTAGATACCTCTTTTCAGTCTTACAAGATTCTTTTTATCTCAGGTTTCGTGTCTGTGATGTTGACACTCAATTTCATAATCAAGATGTCAAGGTATATATGTGTGTCCTCTTCTAAAGGATTTCTAAGGTCAAAGTTACCCTAAGCAAAAGTTGATGTTTATCAAACTATCCCAACAGTACGAACAAAAAGTAACCTTCTGCACCATCGGCAATACATTTTTGACTGAAGTCTAAAAAACATGCTTCTCTTTGTTTTGTTATTCTTTTTTTTACGGTTCAATGAAATGAAATCGAAAAACTTATGAAAGTCTCATAATTTACATTTAAATCATTATCTATATAAATAATACTAATTATAAAGTGATTTTTTACATGTTCTCTTTCAAAATTTGACTTTACTTTAGCCAATCATAAGCTGCTATCATTCGAAAGTACCTTTTTGGTGAAACTCCATTTGACAAAAAATACTTCATAAAATAAGCAGATTATGAAAGTTGGCCAAGTTTGCTCTTTTTCAAGAGCGTGAGGTTTTCTAGATAATATTTTAAATATAACTTCAAGTTCATGGAGTTACTTTGTTTGGTATAACTTATCCACCCTGTAGACTACTTCTGTAGCATCCCAGGCACTATGGTCTGGGATATTGACCAATCTTCTTGTATGAAAAAATATGTTCTTCTTGAGACTTACTAGTATTTAGTTTCAATATCTTGCGTATGGTAGTTTATATGATCCTTGTATTCTATGACACCTAATATTAGCCATGAGCTTCTCCTAAGTCACCTGAGCTTGCTGTATAGCAGTAATAAGATAAACATATAAAGCGAAGCGTTTCTATTTCCATTTTCTTCACTCTGCTACATTGTCATCTGTACAGGTTGCTGGACAATAAATTTCATATCTTACTTGATGAGTACATGTCATGTGCTTTGCAGTTCATTTATCTGTTCCATCATTTACTGTCTATGGGCAAATGAATAAACCATTTTACTTTTCAAGCAATATTAGAGGATACAAACATATATAATCATGGCTCATGACTAATATGTCAAAGTCTGCATAACTTATGCAGATGCTTAAACTGGAGGAGCAGGACTTTCTTGGTGAGGCTAGTTGCACATTATCTGAGGTGCTGATCACTGTCAATTCAATATTTTATTTTTTGAACTTATAATGTCAGCGTAGTTTCTTACTTATGGTGTAAGAGACATGACTTAATAGTGAGGCTGTAATTGGTATGTGAACTGAAGTGCTTAGAGACTACACATTTTGCATTTAAGGCTCTATACTTTGTGTAACTCGGTTATGCATATCTCACCACTGGTTTTCTTGTGTGTTGGTTGGTCATTAAAACATTGTGCATTTGCTTCACAATCATCCAATTGCTTGATTATTTCGAGAGGTTATTAATGTTACCAGCAAGATAATAGCCACATTTGATGCCTGCTTTAAAACTGCTTGATATATTTTTCCTGTTTAAGTTCTTGCGTGCAGTTTTTTTTATTCCAACTAATGATTTCAGAATCAATATAGTTATACGTATGAAGTTAACTTTTCCTTATTAATACTAGATTATTGAATTTCCTTGTAGATTGTATCAAAGTCAAATGGGTCCCTGACCTTAGACCTTATACGTGGAGAACAATCTTCTGGTCCAAAGCATGCCCAAAAGTCTGGTAAGCTTACTGTTTGTGCAGAAGAAAGTGTTGCATCAAAGACTACTGTAGAGTTGAAATTGAGATGTTCAGAGTTGGTGTCTAAGGATTTGTTCTCCAAAAGTGTAAGAACTCATCAGAGTAGTTTTATCTTTTGTCGTTCTGAATTGTGTGATGGATATAAGTTCAATATCTTATTGCTCGTGGCAGGATCCCTTTTTGGTGATATCTAAACATACAGAGAGTGGAATGGTGGTTCCAATTTGCAAAACAGAAGTTATAAAAGATGATCATAGTCCAAAGTGGAAACCGATTACCGTGAATATTCAACAAGTTGGAAGTAAGGTATAAAAGAAATGTTCCTCCATTTGCTTCCTAAAAGAATTTCTGAGACCCTCCCCCAAAATGTAGAATCTTGGAAGGGAGAAAACAGGGAACCCTGTGATACAGATACTGCAACAAGCTAGAGTGCCTCTTTCTATGGGACCATATGCTATTCCATGTGAATCAGATGTTGGTATGAGCAAGTGTGAAATTGTTAGAATGTTCAATAGAATTTTGAATTTGGTGCAAAAGAAATACTTTTCATGTAGTCATTAACCATATTTTCTGTGGATTGCTAACTCAATCATAGATATTTGAATTTGAAGTGTAGCTAGTTATCTTTTACTCATTGATTAGTTGAGGGATGCCTGTACAATATGCACTACTGAGTTTTGGCAGATCGTGTGCTCTCACTTAGAAGAATTTCCATGTATTTGCTCTTTAATCTGAAGGGGAGTCATGGAGCAATGGTAAAGTTGTCATCGTGTGACCTATAGGTCGGGTTCGAGCCGTGGAATCAGCCACTGATGCTCAGGGTAGGCTGCCTACATTACACATCTAGGGGTGTAGCCCTTCCCTGACCTTGCGTGAATGTGGGATGCTTAGTGCACCGGGCTGTACTTTCTTTTTTTTATGGCTCTTTAATCTAATATGATATTTCTGATTTTATCAGCTAGTTAAATAATTTTATCATCAGGATTCTTTAGAAGTGTTTCATGCATTAACCATTGCAGAATACAATCAAAGGTTTCTCATCTTATAGGAGTCATCTATAGCTTTGACTTGAGGGCCTGTATCTCTAATAATCATACTAAATTGGTGGGGATGTATCTGCTAAATAATAACCATTTTTTCGAGTATGTCGGGAAACTTTATTATGATATCAATAACTTTTGAACAAATGCAGGACAGTCCATTGACAATTGAGTGTTATGACTTCAATTCAAACGGAAAGCATGATTTAATTGGGTAAATGGTCTTTCTTTCATCTTTCTGTCATTTCTGACCTTTACAGACTGGAAACTGACTGTCTTTCTCCTATGCCAATTGTCAGCAAGGTTCAGAAATCACTAGCAGATTTAGAAGTGTTGCACTCGACTGGTTCGAGTGCAAATCTTTTCACATCAGCTGCTGTAGGACAAAATTCGCAAAACAGGGTAAAAATCTCTGTTGTCAGGAAAAGATGCTTCTCCTTTTAAACTTTCTGCTTTTGGTCATTGAGGTCACAATTTCACCAGGTCCTAAAGAGCCAGCTTTTTGTGGATAGCTTTTTCGAGAAAACGCAGCATACATTCCTCGATTACTTGGCATGGGGTTATGAACTTAACTTCATGGTGGCCATTGACTTTACTGGTACGTATTGGTCTGTGTATATGTTTTATATCAGGTTTGAGCAAAGTTGCTTATATTACTGTAGCTATGCATGGGCATATTGTGTTACCTTCACCAATCTTATATCACTATCTCTGATGCCTTTTCCATTTTTGGCATTGGGGGTGTTAGATTGAGCCACCTTAGGGGCTTGAAGTTCCTATTCTTGGAGTGCCCATTATTCTGTATACTCTGATTGTCTGTGTGACTGACTGTATCTGTATCATCCTAAATCTAGCTAATTTGTGGCACTTTACTCCACATCCACAGGAATTCTTTTGTATCATTACACGAAGAATTGCTTGGATTAACTGAAAGATGTAATAGTATGACAGAGTTTGATTTGCTCCTTCAAAATGATATGCATCTATAATGTTGATTCTATTATTTACACTTATATTTATTTGCTTCTCTAAGCTTTCTTCTGCTATGGACATTGGATATTTCTTTTTTCTTATTTTTCATCTCAGCATGCATTTGTTCTCTCACACGAGTTGTGTTTGTCAGCTTCTAATGGAAATCCACGCTTACCGGATTCATTGCATTATATCGATCCTTCAGGACGGCCAAATGATTATCAGAGAGTGAGAAACTGGTCTTGTACACAATGATCTTATATGTTTCCTTCATATGAATAACTTCATTAAATCGGAATTCAAATTTCAGGCCATCTTGGATGCTGGAGAGGTATTGCAGTTCTATGATAAAGACCGATGTTATCCTGCTTGGGGTTTTGGAGCGCGCCCAATTGATGGCCCTGTTTCTCATTGCTTCAATCTAAATGGCAGCAGTGACTACTGTGAGGTATGTCCAAATTTTGTTATATTTTAATGTTGTGAATTCCCTTGTTTCTGATTATCATCTTATTTTACTAATCAGTATTTTCTTATTCTAGGTGGAAGGAATCCAGGGTATCATGACGGCATACATGAGTGCCCTTTTTAATGTTTCACTTGCAGGACCAACTATATTTGGACCAGTTGTTACGTCAGCTGCAGATATAGCAAATCAATCCTTGATGAAGCGCGAGCGGAAGTACTTCATTTTGTTAATAATCACGGTACATCTTATTTCCTGATGGTCGTGGTTTTTAGGTCAAGTAAAATGTTAACCATGTTGTGCTAGCACGTTTGCTTTCCATTGATTAGAGTTTTAGCCAATCTCTTCTCCACGATCAGAATTTATTGGCTTGTTAAGTGGGAGTTTTTCTTTCTATTCAACGAATGAGTTAAGTTTGAACCTTGCTTGGTAGCATGTGCCTGAGTTCCTATCAAACCTTGCTCAATTAAGCTAGGGGCAAATGGCAGAGTACATGTAAATATTCCATTGGAATGCATAAAAGTGGTGGGGAAAACCTTTGACTTGAATTTCACTTGAAGTGAAGCCCCTCTATCTAATTTTGGTTGAAGCTGAATTTCACCATGCTTCTTTTGTGTGCAAATTTCATATGGTTATTTCGATATGCTGATTACATTATTACAAAATCCCAGGACGGAGTGATAACAGATCTCCAAGAAACAATGGATGCCCTTGTTCATGCTGCGGATTTGCCATTGTCAGTTCTTATTGTTGGGGTTGGAGGAGCTGATTTCAAGGAAATGGAGGTGTGTATTTTCTCTTTATCCAGAATGCAGTATTATCAACAGTAGTAAATCGTCTAATGGTGTAAAGACAATTCCCATATTGTATGTCCACAGATTTTAGATGCTGACAAACAGAGACTTGAATCAACGCGTGGACGTGTTGCAGTGCGTGACATAGTCCAATTTGTTCCCTTCCGGGATGTACAAAGTAGGTCATTTTAACACGTACCTAGAGCCTTCTCTTATTGAAGAGGAGGATAGATGCGAATGGGCTTAATTTCTCTGTATGTAACCTGATTCCGTTGCATTGATTTGTAGGTGGAGACTCGGTCCTTCAAGCTCTTTTAGCAGAATTACCTTCCCAGTTTTTGGAATACATGCGGCTCAAAAGGATCCAGCCAACTTAATGATCATACAAGAATTGTACATACAAATGTTGATTCGTGTATTGTGTCCTGTGAAAATCGCCATTTTCTAGCTTGTTCCTCAATGGTGTCAAAAGTTTTGTTTTTGGATGTCTCATTTCGTCTTCTCTTTCCTATTTCCCAGAAGCTTGTACTTAAATTATATTTCTTCATAATCATGTTCTTATTTATTTTGTTGATAAAAATTTCAAATGAAGCTTGTTACCTTTGTACTGATTGAGTAAATGTAATCTCGTCAGGATGAGAGGATGCTGCAAATACCTTCCTTTTGTGAGTATCTTCAAATTACATTGCTATTTAATTCCAAATAGTTAAGGAGCTTGCTGCTGTGTTTTGATCGTAAAGGTGGTTTTCTTAATTGGTGAAATAAAAAAAAATCTCACACGGCCGTGTATCAACTGTGAGAAGACAATATGAAATTGCAAGAGAAGCCAGCTTTTAGTCTGGTTTCTTCTAGTAACACTTGGCCAGTCTACTTTGTTAAGTCCAAGCTATGTAGAGTCTTTCCGTTCACACAATCAAATGTCCTATTTTAGCTTGTCTTATTCTCAAATATAATATCAAATAGCAAGACCATGCATTTCACTCTTTTTTGTTTATTCCCTCCTATAGGTTTATAACTGGATTCTTTGAAAGATACTCGTGAAAAACTTCCAAATTTGGCGTTCTTTTCACTTTTATCAATAGTCCCTTTCTATTTATTTATCAAATTTAGTAACAATCACTATGTCAACTGCAATGTAAGATAAAACTCAGACTTCCATAATTTGTTAGTCACTCATCTGTATCTTTGTTAAAATTTGATAAAATTACCAACTACACACACTCATGGTCATATGCTACAATCAAATTTTGAAGATTAGTTGAATTTCAATTATCAAGTTCTGCTCCACTGGGGTTGATTGTGACAATAATAGAACAAAAATCAATAAATTGGAAGTATTTCTGTTTGCTGACCAAGTCTTCCACCACTTCTTTTTTTTCTTCTTTTCTATTATCTAATTTTTCCCATATATGACTTCTTTCGCCTGATTAGACAAGTATTGACTTGACCTGTAACATCAATAATGAGCTATCATTGGTTAACAGTACTATACTCAATTTTCATTCTTTACCCTAAATTCAGAGCATCTCCCAATCCAAAAAGAAGAAAATGTATTGTTTTTGCTAGTGCTAGATATAGTTGAAATATCATGAGGATAAACATGTACCAAATACATTTCTAAAAGAGTGAGTGACAAAACATATCTAGAACTATCCATTTTTTAGTTTCACATCTAAATTATTCCGAGTTTGAGAAATACATTTAAACTATCACTAATAAGTTTGAGAAACACACCTAAAGTAATATGTGATGATGTGTGTATTACTCTCTTTTTCTAAAAAAAAGTAGTCACATAAATTGCCACATGGAAAACAATTCCACCATGGTAAAAAATGACGACAAATAACTAACACATGTAACAATCCCAACTGAAAATATAAATTGAAATACATAAGTTAACTCTTAAAAAATCCATTGAAAATATTTTTTTTTAAAATGAACAAAAATGTGTCAGCAAAAAGAAAAATGCCATATGGATAAAAAATTCAAGGCTAAATGCGCCTGAATGTGTGTATACACACATTTGGTCAGTATTATGCGTATAGGTAATAATTTAGGTGTGTGTTTCTCACGTTTTTAAAAGTCTATATATAAAATCGAAAAAAAAATAGTTTAAATATGTTTTTTATACTTAATTGACTCTTTCTAAAATAATCACATAAATTTCACTGTTTATTATATTACAGGTGGAGAAGGAGATACATAGAGAAAATTGTACATATATAATTTGCATACACGAAAATACCCCCTTCAAATACGCCCTCAAAGCACGCACGTGATACCAAATATGCTTTGGTCCGTCTTGACAAGTGAGAGTTTGTATCGGTCCGTCTAAATAAGGCTTGCTCAAATAGTTGAGTACCTTTATCATATCATTAACCAATAGATTGAAGGTTAAGTAAACATACTATTGATCCTCTATCATAGGTTTGAGAAAAAAACTATTGGTCGATCTGTCTCGACTTGATAGGTCTCAAAGATTTTGTCCACCAAAAGGGACCTAAAAAATGACATTTTTTTAATTACATTTCGTATATATACACTATGAGCTCTTGAGGATGACATCCATTTTCGAGTATAGTCGACTCCATTGAAAAATCATCAATTAACGACAAATAAATTAGTATGACCAAAAACAACAAATATTCTAATTATAACTTCCCCACTCAGTCTAGATATAGACTATCAGTTATAAACCCTAGCATTTCATTCTTCAGTTTCTTAGTTTTCTCTTCTTTCCGTAGTTAGTAATACACAAAGTTAATAAGTTTGTACATATGAATGAATCATATATATAGTGAAAGAATAAAAAAAATGGATCGAACTAGACATGGGAAGAGGCCCTATGAATCGGAGGAGAAAGAAGATACGAATAATAATCAAATGTATTCATCAGCTCGATCTCAACATGATATGTCTACTATGGTTTCTGTCCTCTCTCAAGTTATTGGCAACAAAAGTACGACCAACACAAATTCTTCTTCTTCCTCCTCCGCACATCATAAGCAATTATTAACCCTAAATCATCGGTCTAGTACTACTGCAGCTACGCAAAACCAATTACCTCAGCTCAATCAACAACAAGGTACTCATATATGTATATCTTCGATCATAATTCATAACCAACCAAATTTATTATCTAGGGTTTTATTTTCCTTAAGATTCGATGACTAATTTACACAACAAACGTATTTTAAACTGTTTTTATTTGTGTATTGTGTGAAGGGAATAATGAAAGGAGAAGAAGACAGTACAGAGGTGTGAGGCAAAGACCTTGGGGTAAATGGGCGGCCGAAATCCGTGACCCGGAAAAAGCTGCTCGAGTATGGTTGGGTACTTTTCACACTGCGGAAGATGCTGCAATTGCATATGATGAAGCTGCACTTAAGTTTAAAGGAAACAAAGCTAAACTCAACTTTCCAGAACGGGTTCAATCCGCAACTGATCAATTTGGGACATCATACCTAATTACTACTACTAATCAATTTCCAGCCAATAAATTTCTCCCAAATTTTGATCAATTACAACATCACTACGCTCCCGCAGGTGGAAGTAATCATAATGCTGATGATTTGAACTTTGGCGTCTCGCCGAGTTCTTATCACCCTACAGGTAGAGTACTGTAAATGATTTGAGTACGCAGTAGCAGAATTTTTTTTCCAGAAGTTGAAAGTTCCTTAGGTATTTGGCTAAACATAAATTGATGCTCAAAGTATTTTTCAAATTGATTAAGCAAACATAAAGTACTACTCTTCAAACGTACTTTTTTGAAACACAGGTTTTGTGTGTGTAACGGTCTTATCTAAAAATTTAAGTCATTAGAAACAACATACTTATATTTACTTAATTTTGTATTCATCTAACTCTAATGAATCCCTATTTACTTGTTTTTCACACACATATATATATAGCAGGGTTCAATCCTAAAGCACTGAATTTTGTGGAACCTTTGAAATCATCATCGATGACATATTTGGTACAACAAGCATCTCATGACGTACAACAAGAACCAACGTATATTAATCACCAGCAAGAAGATGAAAACAATCCGAGATTTTCATCTTATTTTGGCACTTGTTCAAGCTCAGCGCCTACTTTGGGGGAGTTTGAAGATCGAAAATAATTATTTTTTTCGACCAACATGAAGGTATACAATTTCTCGAGGATATATGCTATTTACGTACTATATATTAGTAATAAGTTTTTTGGTTCTAAAAGTGCCCTTTAATTTCTTTCGTTTGCCATGCAATTAGTTGAACAGGAACTATATAGTTATGTACTATGAAAATTAATATAGTGTGGTTAAATGTGCTCAACTCTTTGAGCTCTATAGGGTCACAGTTTGAGTATAAAGTGTTATCAGTTCGAAGAATATTGAAGGCTTTTTGCAAGTGTATATCACTTAATTAAACTTAATATTGCATAGTAATGTAATTGAATTTTATATATATACATTTTTAAATTAAGTCATTTACCTTCCGTTGTGATGGAGGTTTGACATTGACTCCTAACTTGTACTATAGCATAAGAAATATTTCCAAAGATGTATATACATTTGAACGTATAGTTGCCTAAAATATTAGAGTACGGTATATATCATCTCCATTATTCGTAACTAAAGCTTGATTCCTTGTGAACATATACACAATAGTACAATTTTATACTCCCCTATCCCAATTTATGTGACACGTTTTATTTTTCGAGATTCAAACAGTTTAAATTTGACCAAAAATTTGTGCATAAAATCTTCAATTTTTTTGAAATGAAATTTATATATGTGTAAACTACGTAAAAAGTACTATAAGTCACCATAATAGACAATCTAAAATATTTAAAAGAGATATGAAAAAAATTTACGATCAACGACAGACTTGTTGGAATCTCAAAATTTGAAACGTGTCACATAAATTGAGATGGATGGAGTATATTTATTGGCAGGAATTACAATCTTAGTATATAATGGTTCCGGCTCCTCTCCATTTCTCTTCTCTCCATTTTCCTCAAGTTCTAGCTTGGATTGGAGACATATGTCATAGTTTAGAATTAATGATTGAGATCTAATTGATTAAAGCAAAGTCCTGTATAGTTATTTACTTTCATATATTTGCTTCTTAAATATTTTTGCAATCCAACAATTCTAGATTTACATTATATTTGTCCTAAATATAATTAAAATAATTTCTTTTCTTAATTACTTGAGTAATTTTTTGCTGATATTTTACTTTTTTTCCCTAACGTTTTCCTTTTTCTCAAATAATATTTGCCAGATAAAAAAATTAAAAATTGTGACCTGACATTTTTTTTTTAATTTTAAGAGTAAAATAATTTTTTTCAACTTTAAATTCTTTCTTTTTCCCTAAATGGAGTCTATATTGCTCTATAGACATTATAGCTCTTAATACTCTATTAGAATATTAAAAACGTTTAACTGTATTATAATTTTTTTCAAAAAAAGTAAAAATATTTAGTAAAAGTTTTAAATATGTATGCAGGGCGGTAAAGATTTTAAAAAAATATATTTAGGAAAAATATAATGGATTGCAAAAATATTTAAGAAGCAAATATATGGAATTAAATAACTATGATTAGAACTTTACTTTAATCAATTAAATCTCAATCATTAATTCTAAACTATGACATATGTCTCCAATCCAAGCTAAAACTTGGGGAAAATGGAGAGGAGCTGGATTTGCCGTATATAATGTTCTCAAAATCATATGTATTTTATGGTCTAAAGATGGTATAAAATATAAATTATATTCTTGCTGAGTTTGGTCTTTGTGAGACACGTCATCAGCTTCTATAGATATTCTTGTTATGGAATCGAAGAAACGGGAGAGAAAATCGAAGAAAGAATAGATTCATTGCATTGATTTATTATATTGTTTCTTGCAATAGAAATAAAAGACTATATCACTATATATAGGGAACAAATGAGAATAAAATAAAGGAAAATATGTTATTTTCCTTATAGATATTAAATTAAAAGAAAGTAAATTGTATTATGTAATTAATGAAAATTCTAGACTCAGAAAGAAAAATAAATATTCCAAAATATTTCTAGATTAAAAATGAAAAAAAAAATTCTACTATTAACCATAAAGTAGAAGGAAAGTAAATTTTAACAATACTTATAAAGGATAAAAGCAGCAGTTCTTTCCTTTTTTAACAGCAATGCACGTAATATTTAGTTTTGCTTTAATTTGTCAACAAAATGTTCCATTTGCATTAGAGAAATAGATAAACTGACAAAACAAAATTGATGACAAAGACTTCAGGACATATATATATATATATATATATATATGGGAAAAATACTGATTATATACTTCTTTATTATACAACAAGCCATTTATTTAATACTTGCAGGTTTTTCTGAGAATATTTTGTAGGTAACTCAGTCTCTTTCGAAAACTCACTTTATTTCACAAAAATATACATGTTTCTGTTTATACGAATTTAAATTAAAATAAACTGATTTTTTGTCATAGAAATAAAAAGTTTTAGTCAAAGCTATTGGATTTTGTCAAACCTGTAAGTCCAGGGCCAAAGCTAGAACTTCAGCTATGAATTCAGTCGAACTCAATAATTCTGATTCAAATTCTGTATTTATCTTCCGAGTGAACCTATAAACTTTAAATCATAACTCCGTTTCTTCCGGTAACCTGAAGTACTCTAGCTTTGCTGCTCACGAGTATGGCGTGTGCTATTGCCTGCTTATTACAGTGATTTATACATTTGGATACTAAAATCTCCAAGTTCTGCATTCGCTATATATGAAAGGAAAAAAAGAGCAAATGTGAAAGGAATTATGCTAAATTCAGCTTTTATTGACGATGTCAAACATGCAAAATACAAACAAGTGATTCCGGGAGCGAGCTAGGTAGGGTCAAGGTCGAGTTTATTCAAACCTTTTTTTTAGTGAAAAAGTAGTATACGGTATGATTTAAATTATTTTTTATGTATATATATATTAGTGTTAAATTTTCTTTAGCTTCTTCGTGTGATTATATTTATATATATATATATATATATATATATATATATTTTGAATCTCTGAAAATTCAGATTCCTCTTCCCTGACTCAACTTGGAAGTTATATAGAGCCATCACGGGCCAAACACACGTACTTAAGATTAGGGTTGACCCTTTATGAATCGTTGACTGTCTCTTTCTTTTTGTTTCAAGTTGACTCTTTGAAAATTAAATTGAAGATATATTGTGTTTTTTTTCGCTTTGTGTGATTATACTGATTATGTTGTTATTATTACATATTTGTATTTCCGTATTTGGTAATGAACAAGATAAAAACTCACCCGATTGATGTTAAAGAAAGATCTCAGTGCATTTTTTTTTTTTGAGTAAATAACAAACGCACACTATATATGTTCGTTCACTCACGCATATTCATATTCATGTTATTGTATTGCGAATAAATAAATACTTTTAACATTCTTAAAACTAGCATTTTAAGGCCTTAAATTTCAGACCACATGTCTTGAGTCAAGTTTATCGAAAATAATCTCTACCTTTTCTCTCTCCAAACTCTACTTAAAAAAATTATACTTAATATGTTATTAATGTTATGGTGAATCCAAATCCCATGTATCGTCCTAAAGCTTGACAAAACTGTATGGGAAAACTAATAAAAGGGAAAATGTGATTAATGGAAGTGATGGGTCCACACGCCAAATATCTATCCAGTTCCTCACTAGTCAAACTTTCCGGTTTTTCCCTCAATCAGCCAAGTCAAACAAATGAACTTGCAAAGTCAAAGCCGGCCCCAACTTTTTGGAGTTTTTGAAAAGTTCAAAAGAATAAGTTTCAAAGTTTCTAATTCTTTTTTCTTTCTAACAAAAATATTTTTATACCAACACTTTTTTAAACAAAAGTGTTTTTTTTGGGCATTAGAATTCACGCTTGGAAAGTCCCGGAGGTAAAATGCTACCTAACAAAAATAGGAGACTCGAACCCAAGACCTTTACCTTACTTTTGTTGTATTATTACTCCCTCCGATTGGATTTTGACACACTAATTAAAAAGAGTTGTTTCATCACATTTATATAAAAGAATTATTTTACTAGAAACTCCTTTATTTCTCATTTATAGTTTATGCATTGGAAACTATAAAGAAGTGTCAAAGACCTTCTCAGAAGTTTATTCTAATGCACCTGTATTAGACAGAATTGACATCAGCCAGTACACGAAAACCACTACTCCCGTTCTACTTTGGTGAGAAGCTTTTATTGTCAAGCACATGCTATAACATGTTTGTCATATTTAAACATCATAAATTTCAGAATTTTATATTCATGCAACTATTATGACATTGAAGACCACAAATTTTAGTGGTTTTCCATTTTTTATTAGACATTGTCCAAGTCAAACTACAACAAACAAGGAAAAATGGAGGGAGTTATCGAAGTTCTAAAAGTTTATTCCTGTGGGAAGAAATTATACATGACAGCCAAATTACACACAATTTATTTCATTTTGTAAGACATAAGATATTGCATTCCGAACTTTCAATTTCACGACCCTCTTCCATCAAATCTGTGGTAACCGTACAAACGCATGAAACAATAATGAAGCGTGCTTCTAAGCAAAATGACAGAAAAGGCAGAGTGATGCAAACTGCACGAATGATTAATTTAAGTGCTTCTCTCCAACAGGCCAAAATTGAGGATTGAATATGTATGTAACATAGCAGGAGAACATCTGGTGGTAGAACGCAATTACCCTCTACTAAAAATACTCCTTACAAGAGCCCAGAATGTCTCTAGCTGCAATGCTGCAGGAACTTCAAAGAACTAATTTGGGCCCTCTGCTTTACTTTGGTAAAGAGATTCTAAGCATTCCTTCGCTCTATGAACTTTTGATTGTAGATAAAAACTTCCATTTTTAGCATTACTCTCAAACAAGTTGTCATATTTCTGCAAGAAATGATGAAGAAACGAATTAAGCACTTTCAAGTGTCAATTCAATGCATTAAACCCCATAGGGAAAATGATCGCATAAAAATACCAAAGACAAACCTGCAACACGTCTTCCCATGATGAATGCTCTGCAACCCCAAGAACTTGCCTAGCCTCCACCTCTGTCATAGTTTTGCTTGCTCTTCTAATGTTCTGTACTGCTTCTTGAGCAACACCATTTTTTGATGCATCTACAATTAACCAAGCACAACTTGATTATCAACCCAAGCAAGGTTGCAAGGAGTACACAGGCAAAGCTTCAAGTGCATCAACTAATGGGATATTAACCTATCACATACTATATGTTTTGTTTTGGAATCTAGGGACATTGTTGCTTCAAGAACCATTGTTTTCCAATCTAGGAGAACTGTAACTTGCAGGAATCAAAAGGGTTTTGTGCAACATTACATGGCCAAGATTCACATTTACACTTCTCCTCAGGTAAAATCGTGTTTCCATTTCAAAAGCAAGTGCCATAGAAAACTGCCAAATTTTCTTCTCCCCTCCCCCCAAACAAAGAAAAAAAACACTTCCAGTAGATAAAATGCCAAGTTTGGTTATGGAAGGAGAGGATTACAGGGGCGTACGTCAACGAAAACTTACTTGTGAGAGCTTGGCGATATGCCTGGGCAAAGGCCCTTGCCATTATTCCAGAACCCATAATAATTATGTTTGCAAGGATTCTCGCAGCCTGCAATGAGAAAGTAATGAAAGGGGTTAAGTAACAAGTTCCCTTTGTGTAAAATAGATACTTCTAATATTATAAGTCAACCAAGAACAGAGATGTGTATGAAATGTCTATGGCGGTGTCTAGATTCCAGACTAATTTCTGCGGGCTTCCCATTTCCTTATCCAAAGAAAGACTAAAAGTCGAAGCACCCAAGGGTGTGTGTGCTCTAGTTGTCAATGAAGTGGGTTGAGCACCATGAGGTTTGAGGTTCAATTCCCAGAGACAAAAGTAGGTGATTTCTTCCCATCTGTTTTAGCCTTGATAGACAAAGTTACCTAGTACCTGTTGTTGGTGGGAGGTCGAGGTGCGTGCAAGCTAGCCCAAACACCACGATTATCCAAAAAAAAGAGACTAAAAGTTGAAACCAATGTCACTTTCTGGAAGATTTTGCAGGCTAAAATGGAGCTTGGAAAAGCAGCTGAGGCTATCTTTTAGAATTCCATTTACATGAGATGCTTATAGAACATAGATATGTTAGATGTTTAGTTAAAAATATAAAATTAAAGGCATGCTTATTTATATTTAAAAAGCATGAACCATTCAAATGCATGCATCTTCTATTGAAATATGATAGTAATTTTCTTTTATCAAGAAAATGGTCATAATTGCTTCACCTCAAAAAAATTCTGCCTCAAGTCTACATTCAGCATATTTTTTTCTCTAATCTAGGGTCAATCTCCCTTCTCTTAGAGCCTTGGAGGTGGGGGTGCTGATAGGATGGAAATGAAATTTAATATATGTTACTTACTTCGATGTATATTTTTTCAGTTTCTGTAGGCTCGCAATATACTGATGACATAGAGTGAGTCCATACAACAATAACTACACAAAAACTCCAAACTAGGAGGACTCAGCTATATTCGAGCTATATAAATCCTCTATATCCATTCTGCTCTGCTTATGCTTGTATCATTCCAACACTCAGCCTTTAAGATATATAAGGAATTCTCTAAAACGAGATATTCTCTGCTTCTCACACCTATCCATACAGTGACATACCAATTGCTTACCAAACTAAAAAACAATCCTAACAAACATCTAACTTAATGCAGAGGTACCAACAACCTCTAACCTTAATCCCATTTAGTTGGCATTGCACTATTGCTTAAAAGGATCTTTTACTTTAATTGTGTCCAAAACTACATGAAATTTGAGAAATTATAGATCTTTTGAGACTACACCCTTTAATGTGATTTTAGTCTATCTTGACTGTTTCAAGAACACTTGCAATCAGCAAAGTATCATTCCTATGGACCAGTAAATTCTAAAGTCTTTGAAGGATATGGCCGAATCATATCAGACAGTATTTTCTTATTTATTATTTTATTATTCATGTGTGTTACTTGCATCCTACGTCCGAAGTGATCATTTATAGTTTTGTCTAAATATTGTATGGCCGCACATCCATCTACACATTCATATTTTCTATGACACTCATCTTATCGCTCCCATGTGACATTACTCGTCTCAAAATCCTTCATACTTATCTTTTTACTTTGGTGGGGTATTTCCCATGGCATAGATCATTTCACACTCCTTTTTATCATCTTATATTATTTCTATAAGCTACATTTCTACCCTGGAATACCAAATCTATACATTTGAATTTTCTGCATGTACGCACTACAATCCTATCTACCTAAAGCTCGGGGGAATCCATCCAATGGTAGCGTTTCATTTTCATTCTGTTAAGCAAGGTTGATTATGTCATTTACCTAAATAAATCAACAAACCAGAAAGATGAAAATGAATGAAAATAAAAGGCAAAGAACAATCACACACAATCAGAGTTCCTATTTTGGTATTCAGAACTCAGAAGAACTTATGCATTAGCCAACTCAATCGAGATCTCCTCCTTGATGGAAGATTGACATGAACACGCTGGGAGCCAGAATAACACGTCATTTCATGCCAAAAGAAAATGCTACAAACATTTGGCTGAGTATTATCAGCAAATTTGCTGACAACCTCAAATCATGTCAGCAAACACTCAATTTAAGCACCAAATCAAGAGTCCAGCACCCTCAACCTATTTCAGAACTCAGAAGAACTCATGCATTAGCAAACTCAATCGAGATCTCCTCCTTGAATAAAGATTGACATGAACACTCTGAGCCAGAATAACACGTCATTTCATGCCAAAAGAAAATGCTACAAACATTTGGCTGAGTATTATCAGTAAATTTGCTGACAACTTCAAATCATGTCAGCAAACACTCAATTTAAGCACCAAATCAAGAGTCCAGCACCCTCAACCTTTTTCACCATCGCTATACGTGTTCCAAATCCCCTTACCAGCATGAGCACATTGCGTTCAGGGTAGCAATGTTATTATAGGCAAAAAGCAATGCAACCAATATAATAGTTAAGAGGTTTTTGGCTTAGGCTAACATGTCCACTAGAAACCAGGACTTGTTTACATAAATTGTAAATTAAGGTTGGGATTTCCTAAAGTTAATAGGGAATTTGCTAATACTGACAAAATGTTAGCAAGAGATGATTTTAAATGGCAAATGGTTATCCGTGAGGATTTTATACCTGACTTACTTATAATGGACTAAGGCATACTTGGTGGTGGTGGTGGAGGTAATACTACAAAAATATAGAATGTTAAGGCAAATACAAAACCTCTTTACAAATTAAAGAAACCTACAGCCTCCTTCACCATATATAGGTCTATCTCTTTCCCCTCTTCCATCTCTAACAGTGATTCCTTTTCCCATCCCTCACCTGCATCAATCTCCCTCTCAGTTATTTTCTTACAATCAATTTCAGTATCTTAAGATGTGAAGTGACAAGCTTAGTCATCCAACCATTCCAACATATTTTTGATTTGCCACTAATTATATGTCGAGCACTGAGCTGAGCTTCGATCCGAGTTCTAATGTTTGTCCTCACTGCTTTCTGTTTCAGGAAACATAACTAAAGATTGTGTGAAGTCGCCTGGCACCATAAATGGCCAAGAGTTTTCTATTCCTCCACCACCACCCAAAAAAATAAAATAATATGTAACAACTTCCGCCATATGCATTTTTTGATGTTTCTGTTTTTACAAAATTGCCAGATTCCATCCAAATCGAGAAAGAAAGAAAAACCGAGTCAAGTCAGACAATCAGCTTCAAGATTCCAAAAAAAAAAACTCACTTCAGACAGGAGATTTTAAACAAACTATCAATAAAAGTCAAACAAGTGGTCAGAACATAGATAAGGCAAATTAGACACGATGATCGGAAGAGAGTATTGGAGGGAAGTTTAATATTGTACTTACCATTACGGAAATCAGAAATATAAGTATCCAAACTGTTGTAGCAGCACTCTAACAAAATTTGAATCAAATAACCTACAATAAGACCAAGCATCATTGAATAAATCTTTGCCAAAAAACAAAATATAGTATGCAAACAGGAAAATCTGTTTATATCTGCATTTAAAGAGGTTTAAAGCATGAACATTCATTTACACGCTGCTACTACTTCCATAGTTTCATTGTACATGTACTCTTTGAAAATAATAAAAGAAACTATTTTGTTATTGTCCACTGAAAAAGAAAACTAGAATAGCCTGCTGGATACAGTTCTCACTAGGCAAAATCACATTTTTGCTAAGTATTTTTTTAAAGTCCATACATTTTTGTCCTACCTTTTCTTTTCTTATTATAACATATAAGAAATTTGATGTCAATTGATGAGTTGTATTCACAATAAAACGGATAAAAACAAGCAAAAACAGGCTTTAAACCTAAAAAAACTAACATCCTCAAAAGGCATGAATTTCTCCCATCTGAATTTTTTTGACATTACAACAAGATGTAAATGTTAAAATTAGGTATTAAGCCCACAAAATATGCACAGTCCCTAAAACTAGGTACCAAATATGCAATTTATGTCTTAGTTAATTTTTTAAAAAAACTAATGACACATACAAAAATGAACAAAACAAAAAACTACATTAAAAAAAATAGCAAACCATAATAGAAGTACCTACTTCCTTTTTCAGAATAAAACTAGAACTAGCTACTGGCAGGCTGCTAAATTTCTATCATTCTATGGTTCGCCAAATAATCCTTGAGAAATCCATGGTAGCAACTTCGTTTCCTACCTAAAATATGGGGTTTTTACTAACATACAGCTAAATAAAAGATTTGCAGCATTTAAAAAACATGTAAAAAAAGGAAAATCATTACATAACAGGAATCAGAATGAATCGGTACACCAATTTGCATCGTTTGAAACTCAAACTTGTTGCAGGAAATAAGAAAATTACAGTAACGATAGAAGAAAAACTAAACCTGCGTTCAGGCGACGGTGACTTTTGAGCAGCCGGAGAAGGGTGGAATGCACACGAAGTAAGAAGAAGACTTGCGCTATGGAAGGAGGAAAAATAAAAGCCTTTTTACATAAACTGGTGGCTTGTGAAATAAGCCAGCCTTCAGATTTCGGAGGCGAAGCCGTATGGTAACTATTTGTTCATGAAGCCCAATAGTTCTCAGTACCCAAAAATAAATAAGGCCCATTTCCTTTACGTGCAGCAATTGCATCCGGTAGCCTATTGGACACTCCGTTAGGATGAGTCAACCGGTCAATAAACAACTTCTAGGATTGGTCAACTTATCGCAATTGATTACTCACACATAATTAGGTTAGATATAGTTGGGGAAGTGATCTGAATCACTATTGATATAATAATGTTGGGTTGATTTGGTGACAGTAAGAAACTTGACTCCGACCTTTAAAAAAGAGGATCTTTTTTTACGGACAGAAAAATCTTTGGCCTGGACAATTCAACTTGGGATCCGCTCCATTTTGATCCTTGCCTACTAAATAATTGTACGTTGGAAGAACCCCACGATCCTTTCGCATGGAAGGTGTGAAGCGAAGACAAACACAAATACTTAAAAGTGGTTCATGAGACTCAAAAAAAAGAGAGCCTGGAAGGAGCTTTCCAAGCAACGGCCAACAAATACTTTAAATGTGTTAGCTTATCGGAACCCTTTAATTGCGTGAAAGAAAAATAAAAAATTAAGAAGGAGAAATATAACTTGTGAGATATTTTAGTGCTAAAATATAAATTATGTCCCCCTGAATAAACTTTGGATAAACTACTTTATTAGACATACATCACTACTATATATACTAATATTATCTTTACTTTCAAACAATTACATATATTACCACTTTTAATATTTTATATCATAAATTAATAAATTATTTGAAGATACAATTAGATTATTAGATACCCACATACCTTAAAACTAGGATTGATTAATTATCTGTTTAATTAACTCTTTCACTCCAAATCAACCACTATCTCTTAATTCTCCCCTCCCATATTTATCACTCTATTATGTCTCCTCCTTTATGATTTAGGAATTTCATCGTACAATTTCATTCCAACAATAGCTAATCTACTCTCTTCTTCTCAAGATATCATCACCATGGCCGAGAGACAAATTCTCCTGAACCCAAATATTATTTTGTATTGTTCATTTATAACTAAATCAAATCAAAGTAACTGCTACAGAGAAAACTTTAATTCAAAGTGGGTCTTGATTGTTTGTCTCCGGAAGAAATGGATCTTAGTTTTGATTATGTTATGCCACAACGCAAAAGGATCAAAAGGAGTATTGTAGAGACTTTTTGTTTGCTGGTGTTCTTCTAAGGCTTTCTTTGGTTACCATGACATGGATTTGGTAGTACCAATATTACTTTGATATTGCCCTTGAAACATGTGTATCCAACAAGTAATAATCTTAATTAAGATCTGAGTTGTATTTTTAGTAATGGGGTGTCTGACCATGTATATGTATCCACCATTAAATTTCGGACACATGATTTTTAACAACACAATGATATTAATGATACGACAGATACTCTACAATCGTGATTTGTTCATAAATTCATGTGATTCACCTACATTTCATATTTAGATGTACATAATTAAATGTATATGCTTATTATGTATTCGAGATACATGTTTTTGGATATAACGTATGAAATTTAAATACACATAATTAGATGTATATGCTTCTTCTTTTGTATATTCCATATTTAGATACACATAATTAGATGTATATGCTTACTATGTATTCGAGGTACTTGTTTTTGGATATAACATATGCAATTGATACTTGATACATCAAATTAATACTAGATACATATAAAAGATACATGAAATTAATATTATATATATAAATAGATACATAAAATTAATACTAGATACCTATAACAAATACATGAAATTAATTCTAGATACTTCTATGATACATATGAATGTACTTGCAGGACACTCATGTATCTAAGTGTTTAGTTTGTTGGATACATCATATATTGATATAGATACATCAAATTAATGAATTTATTATTTTAAGAGTAATAATTTGAAATTAATCAAATTGCATTACCAAGATATACATGTTTTTATCTTAAATTAATAATATTAATGAATTTACTATTTCAAAGAATAATAAAATGAAATTAATTATTTATTTATTTTGAAAATCCTCAATTACTCCTCTAATTAAGGAAATCAGTTCCAACCAATTAATTTAAATAAATAAATTTTGTATCTCAATTTTAAAATTCGACAGATACTGCATGTATCTCATGGATTCAGACTCATGTATCCTAAGCATAAAATATGTTACAAGAAGTAATATTTGAAACTATTGAGAATCTTAATAATTAAGACCTAAATTAGTGGGATTTATGTGGTTTGCCCATAAACTTTTGCAGCAGCACAAAACAGGAACAGTACCAAAACACGAAAATAAGCATGGGCCTCTTACAGACCATTTACTATCCGGCCCAATCATGGTCCCCAGGAATGGAGAAGCAACAGCAGTAGTGGCACTCTTGAAATTCTCTTCAATGGAGAAATTACAGAATCAAAATGAACTTGTGCGAATGAACATAGAAGGAAATTGAAACGATGTTCAGGATTGCCGGCAGTCGGAGGAGACTTTATTGCTATTATTCTTCTTCTTCTTCCTTTTTTTCACCGTGGCTTCAGAATCTCAGCGCTACTTTTAGCACAGGGCTACTACACCTCTCATTATCTCCAACAGAATCTCATTATTCACAAGGTTGAATAACTTTCTTATATATTCTTACTAACTTTTTAATAGTCTAATCACTATATACACTAGCAAAATTGGTTCTTTGCGTGTTTTTTGGACTGTTTTGCCTTGAGCTGAGGGTCTATTGAAACCGCCTCTATACCGCTAAGGTAGGGTAAGGATTTCCCTCTGGAGACTCCGCTTATGGTGTTGTATACATCTTAATTTCAAATTAGTTGGGTTTAGGTATATGAATAATGTTATGAACACAAATAGTCTATATGAATAATTCAGAGTCATCTTTCTGCCCTTTTTACTACTAATGTGACGAACTTGGTTGAAAAATCTGAACAGAAAAAAAATATCTTTTGTTTCCTTCCTTTTGATAACTGGCAATTTCTGTTGTAAATCAAAACTTTATGCTTAAAGGTTACTTTTTTATTTCATGATATCTTGCAGATTATCACAGACTATTATGCATTCTTGAAGCATGTAAGGTGTCACCAAATTTGAGAACTATAGCTGGCGCACATACTAATATTATTAAACTTGGTTATGGAATGTATCCTTCTCTTATTTCTTTGATGGTAGTGACATATGCGTCTTGCGATAGACTCAATCTTGCTCGGCAGCTGCTTGTTGAAATTCCTACTGAGTATTTTGATGCTGTCTCTGCTAATTTAATGATTGCTAGATTTATGAAGATGGGGGCAGTTGATGTTGCCAAGATGATATTTAACGAAGTTCCCCTCCGGGATTTGGTTACTTGGAATTCACTGATTGGTGGTTATGTCAAAAATGACATGTGTAAGGAGGCACTCAGTGTCTTCAGAAAGATGTTGAGGTCTAATGTTGAACCAGATGGATATACTTTTGCATCTATCATTACCGCATGTGCTAAACTTGGAGCCATTGATCACGCTAAGTGGGTGCTTCACTTAATGACTGAGAGAAGGATTGAACTAAATTACATTCTTTCTTCTGCTTTGATTGATATGTACTCAAAATGTGGAAGAATTGAGATAGCTAGAGGAATATTTGATAGTGTTGAGCGTACAAATGTCTCTGTCTGGAATGCTATGATTAATGGATTAGGAATCCATGGTCTTGCTTTAGATGCAATTGAGATTTTCTCACTGATGGAGCCAGAAAATGTTTCACCTGATAGTATTACTTTCATTGGACTTCTAACAGCATGTAGTCACTGTGGCTTGGTTGAAGAGGGTCAAAAGTATTTTCAACTAATGAAAAGTCTGTATTTGATTCAACCACAACTTGAGCATTATGGAACAATGGTTGATCTACTAGGCAGAGCTGGACTGCTTGATGAAGCTTATACTGTAATCAAGGAAATGCCAATAGAGCCTGATGCAGTCATATGGAGGACATTTCTCAGTGCTTGTAGAATTCACAAAAATTCTGAGATGGGTGAAGTTGCTAGCACAAAAATATCTCATCTTGGTAGTGGTGATTATGTCTTGCTGTCAAACATTTATTGTTCTACTAAGAAATGGGATAATGCAGAGAAAGTTAGATGTCTGATGAAATGGAAAGGAGTTCGTAAAAATAGTGGGAAAAGTTGGGTTGAAGTGGGTAATGTCGTTCACCAGTTCAAGGCAGGTGACCGGTCACACCCTGAAGCTGAACTAATAAATAGAACTTTGAAGGAATTATTTCATCGAACCAAATTGGAAGGATTTAGTTCAACGACTGAGTTGGTTTTGATGGATATTTCTGATGAGGAAAAGGAGGAAAACTTGAGTTACCACAGTGAAAAATTGGCATTAGCCTATGGGATCTTAAAATCTAGTCCTGGAACTCGTATTCAAGTTTCGAAAAATCTTCGTACTTGTCCAGATTGCCATTCTTGGATGAAAATGGTAGCAAAGGTGTTAAATAGGGAGATCATTGTGAGGGACAGGATCCGCTTTCATCACTTTGCAGATGGTTATTGTAGTTGTGGGGATTACTGGTAGCATTTCTTTGAAGTTCCAATTGAGTTTGGTAATTGAAGCTTAAGTAGATATCTTATGGTGGACTTCATAAAAATGAAAGACATCTTACAGTGGATGTCTCAAAGATTCTTGTGGCTCTTATCTTGCCTGTTTCTAGCATCGTATCTGCTGTCTGCACTCTTTGTACAAGCACAGCACAACGATGACCTCCTTGAGTAGTAGTTCAGTAAAGTGCATCTGGTTACAATCAGTGTCAAATGGTTTATTTCCATATGCTGCAGCTCCAAGCTTTGAGATAAGATATCACTGAATATTACATCCAGGCGAGTTCTTAAGTTTATTTACTGGTCTTTGAGGTATGAAACTCTCTTTCCTGAATATCCTGTTGTTGTATAATTGTTTGAATCTTTTATGAGTAACTTTTTCTTAAGTGTTTTGAGTCTCTCTCCTTGTATGGAAACTGGATTAGATTGGCTACTTGGACAAACTAATGCGAAAAAAAGTACAGATTTCCTCAAGAAAACAGCAGACTTGAGTTGGTCACCGAAAAAAAAAAAAGCAATGGCCTCAAGTGACCAGTAGTTCATATAATTTACGTAGTAGCAGAAGCTTCATTGCAGGTAGTGCAGTAGTTTTGACCGTATGAGTTACTTGGACAAGGTAGGATAGTGGCTTTTGTTGCTCCAGAGAAAACATTCAGTAGTTATATGAAAAAGATTACTTCTTAGAGAAAGGACACATTCAAGTAACTGTTGAATTGAATTTGCACCTAGAGTTTTTGACGTGTCGAGTAGTTACAACATTTTGGATTGTGAAGTAAACTCTTTCTGCAGTGGTGTCTCAATCTTCTTAAGCTTCACTTTAGTTGGAATTTAGCCATATAAATACATACACACACACATATCAGTTGATTCATGCTTATTGTATGTGGGAAGTAGAATTTTATTGTTCTTTCATTAGAGATATTGTTTCCAGAATGCAAGTTGACATTCAAATGATGCAGCAATTTCATTGTAGGCCTCTCCAATAAAAGGTGGTTCTGCATTGCTGGATTTGGACATGTTAAAACCAACTCATCTACCAAATTTCATTATATAATAGTGTATCTGTATCTTGCTTCAAAAGAAAAGCAAAGGAAACAGTGATGCGTTTAAGAGCTACAAAATATAAAACGGATTTGATTGAAATCTGTATTACTCTTTTTCACTTGTTGCAGAATCAAGATTGAACGTCATCCAGTTTTTCATATCAAAATGATAGATAGAGATGGAAGCTGGATTCATCAAGAACACCATCAAACTAGCAGATCAGGTGGAAAATATGTCATTTATTTTCTACTCCATGTAAAAGCTGAATGTTTAGTAATGGATATAGATGTATATTTGCTATTTAATGTTTTTCCTGAAAGCTATTAGAAAGAAAGCACTGTCAACTTGATCAAGTTGAAGCTTTTAGTGCAATTACTTGCCTAGGCGTCCTGTATAGGAACTAATTGCATTTTGCCTCCGTAAGTCTCCGGAAGCTGGCTTTCATCAATATCTTGAAGTAAGGTTGCTGTCAGTCGTTTGTTTTCCACAAACATGATCTGTGAAGATGGAAAATAGTTTGGTGAGGATGATGTAATACAAGTTGTAATCAAGTCTCTCACAAAGTTATCCTCGACATCAACTGCAAGTATGACTTAACTCTAGAACTGATTCATCCACCTTTTATGTGAAACACAATTATTTTAGAACCTCACCTTTTTCTTGGTGTGGTTGTCTATGAAAGGATACAAAATCTTCCATAATGTGCAAAATATGTAAGGAACATGAACAAGAAGTACTTTGCCAAGTCTTTCCGGGTAGCAATCCTGCAAAATAGATGTCTCTTAGATGATGGACAAAAACAGGGTAAGCCTCTATCTGAATAACTAGACAGTATTGGTGACTAAACCTGCACGATGGATAGGGCCGCAAGATAGGCACGGACGTCACTGTTACAATAGCCAAAATTTTGGAGATCTCCGATTATTGTGAACTTCTCTCTTCCTGGTGAGGTCCTGATTCATAAATAAAATCCCATAAGTTGCCGTCCAAATGATGAGCTGTTTTTATCCTCTATATTTATTCTGCCCTTTTTAGTTACATTTCAGTACTCAATGATTTGTTGTTTTTAAAATTAAAAACAGGTCTTCCGTCCATGGTGGAGCTTGTTGCTGATGTTTTCCGCTGATTTTGGAAAAGTAAAAAAGGAGAGGAATAAAGCTGCTACTATTATTCTAAATGTTGTACCTTGCACACAGTTTGTCCAGAGCAAAGACTATAAAACCTGAGGCATCAAAGAAAGACTTGGATGTGAGAAATTGACTGGTTCAAAAGCCAGTTTCACTGACCATGAAGCAGTAGGCCATGTGAAATTAGGTGGGGAAAAGTAAAAAAGGAAGTCATACGTTTGAACTCTTCAACACCTCCTAATTTGTTTTGAATATGCCTGCCACCAAAAACTACAGCAATAGGACATCCCTGTTTATCTTCACCTTGCATGAACATCTTGTTCTGTGCAATCTCGTTTGGTATCTCACTCACTGAAATGGACCCTTTTGGTACAAAGCTTTGCCTCCATTTAAGATATTTCAAGAACATTGCTGCAGATTTCTCTATGTCCAGATCGCGAGCTCGAAGAAACCTTCTCAAGGCATAGTCATCTACTTCCTGCAAACAAGGTACATGGAAATCATTCTACTTTTGTTTAAAAACTATTGATTTTTATAGTTAGAAAGGGAGAGAAATGCTGCAATGCTGCAGAAAATTGTATAATACCTTGGAAGAAGGATCTTGCTTTTCAACAAGAGCCCTCATTAGTTCAATTTTGTTCATCTCTTGATCTGTAATTGTGTCGTCGCATCGCATATGAATTCCTTCTTTTTCTGTTGCTACTGCTTCCTGCTTCATTCTTTGTTTAGAAAGAAGTTCATCATCATTTGGCTTCATTGCGTCGTCACATTGCATTTGAATTTCTTGTTTTTCTGTTGCTGCTGCTTCTTGCCTCATTATTTGTTTAGAAAGTAGTTCATCATTATTTGGCTTCATTGTTACTGCCTCTGCTTTCCCCTCCATCAGAGTCTTCCTTGCACCTATAACTAGTGAGATAAATAGCAATGGAAAGCAGAAGCTTCTACCCCACTTTCAAGATAACTAATTTTCCTCTTGTTTGTGGAAATTTCAGCCTAGTTGAAGAAGGAAAATATATAAGGGGAAGATGGGGGAAGTTAGAAAAATCAAATCTTTGAAAGAAATAAGTAAAGCCAATTGACCATGATAGGTGTATTTGACCGACTGATGAGTTGAAATCTAGATATAAACTAACTTGAAAAAAGTGGTGAGAAAAAGAAAGACTTGCACCCTAGGAGGGTGGTCGTGCCGTCAATGCAATGAGTGAAAATCATGATGAAAAATATTTTATTTATAAACTCAAATAATTTTTCACTATATTCCTCACTAGAAAAGAGCTAGGAACACCTCTATTATTAATAGTGCAGAGCATAATTTAACTAGAACTAGAAAATCTGTTCCTATATTATTTAGACTAAGCATCTGTGCTTGATCATTGGTAGTAACTAAACTAGGATAGCGATTATAATTCCGGTATTATAATCTCAGGATATCCTTGGTCCTAACCAAACAACCATTTAAGGTGATGGCTTCTCATTGACTTAGCTTTGCAAGTTGGAAATAGCAGGTAATTGATGACATATTTGATATGCGCGCAAATTAGACAAAAACAAAGGCCAATTTAACCAAAAAGAAAGTGAGGTATGTACATCAAACACGATACCGACGTATAAAATCACAAGTACAGTGTTCACTTCTTCAAATAATAATAATACATAAGTGAAGTGTTGCGTAGGGGACTTGATTGTTTTACCATATTTGGTAACAGACTTTGGGGGTTCACCCACTTGCTTCCTCATTAATTTGATAGATGACTAAGAGCTACTTCTTGGACACCTAAGCATTTATTGTATCCAATCAGCACCACTACTTTATTTTTTGGATTACCAGATATATTTGTTCGGTGTTTGATATCTTTTTCTCTACATAGGGCTCGTTCGGCGAAGCGTTTTTCAGATACCGGGCTCAAAATTAAAATCTTTGATTAATGAAGGAATAACTTTATTCACTACATCATATTTTTTATGGTCTATTTGTATATTATCTATTTTGGCATAACCCATCGGTGACCTCCTAAAGTTGGCACTAATTTTCACTTTGACACCTTAACTAAGCTTTGTTCATTTTAGACACTTCATGTCATACTGCATTGTGTCATTTTAACACTTTTTAGTGACATGACAATTATGAGAAAATGTGGTGCAAATAACCAACTCAATCGAGACTAGTTCTTGTACTCATCTTATAACAACTGGATAATTATTATTACAAAAATGCTGCATTTATAGCATTGATAAAAGACCTTTCATTCATATTGCAACAGGTCTAGGCCCCTAAGTAGCCTCCTCTTCTTTAATTTCCCACCTGCTTTATAGCCACATCATTTTCCATAATTAAGATACTTTAGTTGATATTAAAGCTACATTGGCTGACGAGGGTTATGATGGAGTGATAAGTATCCATTCATCCTTAATCAGAGGTCTCGAATTTGAGTCCCCTAGGTACGAAATTGTCTTTATTAGGGAGCGTTTTAACCCTCAATATGACACTTCATGGCGTGATTTAGATTTAGTTGGACTCTAATATGGTATTGAAATGAAAAAAAAAACTAAAAAAAACTATAGGAGTTACTTACCTTTTCTTGGTCTTCTAGTTTTTTTTGTTCTTTTTCATGCATTTTTCTTCCCGTAAGATTTATTATACAAATATAAGAAAATTGAATATATTTATCATACTAATACATGAAATATGTTGAATAATTTATAGGCACAATACATAAATATGTCATTTAACTTGGTCTAATTTCAAATTTATGCCCTTCAACTTTGGATGTGCACGAATAAACACTTAAACTTGTATAAAATTAAACAAATAAACACATCCTATGTGGCATCCTACATGACAATTTGTGTTCTACATGTATTAAAGGCATATAATGTATGGTACTCTAGTTTTTTTGGTGGAGCTGACCAGAAGACAAACCAATTAATGCTTGGCATAAAAGAATGGACATCGATTTTGACAATATTTTCCAACTCAATTATTCATAGTTTCTCTTCTATTTTATTATTTCTATGTTGTGGATGAGAGGATCCACTACTACTTCAAGAAGCTGTAGTTGATGCAAATGATGTGACATGATTGATGATACTCATCATTTAAACAAGTAGAAGACAGCATCAGACTTCTTGACACAAATGTATAACTACACCAGTAAAATAATTAGTCTAAAGAAAAGTACACAACAGAGAGTCCAACATTGTCACAATCCAAAATTCCACACGACAAAACTCAGTTCATGATCAAGAAAGTAGTGTTGGTCTCACATCAAGCTTCGTGCCATCTTTTAATCGAACAGATCATTTGATGAAAAACAGATTCAAGTGCTAATTTAAGCCCAGCTGAGAGTGTACGCTCATGAATTACAAACAGTTGTTCTCTCAGAAGAAGATTATTGAAACACCCATCGTCAAGCAGCCCACTGCCACCCAAGGACTCAACCGTTCACCTGTCCACATTGAAGCATCATAGGCCTTGTCAAATTCATGCATTGGTAGAATAAATGGATAAAAGATAAAATTTATTATGGTAGGACGGAAAAGGACATTCACTATATTCTAATGCAAGTAATGTGTTTTAGGATACATGTAATTACAAATTTTAGGTAAAGGAGAATTTTTGGGAAGAGCAATTTTTTTCCTCCACTTTGTTGACTTTGGAACAAGTGAAAAATGTTCAAAGAATAAAAGCTCTCTAAACAAAAAGAAAACCCCCCAACCAGCAGAAGATAAACAAGTTAAGAGTAAAAGGATGAAGAACCACCATGAAGATAAATAGGCATATATGTGACGTTTTTTTGATTGGTTAAATAGGCATCTAAGCAATATGAATCACACAAGCAGAAAACAGGGAAGGGAAAAGATCATTATATTCCAAAATATTATGAACTGGTCAAGCAAGAGAGAATTACAAGAATAACTTCCTATCAAGATGAGGTCTTATGAGAGAATTACAATGCATAGCCAGGAAAATGTTATTCGTTTTAGTCAAAGTATGATGCCTAACTATCAACTGTATGTCCTCATATCGGCAGTGATTCAGCATTTCATCAACATCTTGTTATATGGTGTGGTTTCACTAGGATACAGGCCAGTAATGGTATAAGAAAAATGCATGCAATGTTTTTAACAATCAGCAAAATAATTTTGATTCTGTAAAAACGATGAGGAAATTAGTCCAGACAATTCTTCGCTGCAAGCAAATGAGATAACTTACCTATTCTAGCAGCCTTCCAAAAGAAACCTCGAAACCTGCCAAGTTTACCATCTAGTTAGGATGTAGAGCAGACAGGGAAATTAATTAATAAATAAATAAAATGAAATAAGACATAAAATAAAGTAACAAGCCACAACAATAGGGGGAGATAAAAAATATTACAGAACTTTCTTAGCTTCAAAAAACGTGAAAATTCAAGCAAAATAGTCGATGCCTAGATGCCCTCAACTTAAAATGGCATGTTGAAACCCCATTAAAAGCCAACGAAAAAATTAGATCCAATTAAAAGTGCCCTTGTTATCTTTTCTCCTCCAAAACTAGCATTATGTTCAACCACAGTGAGAACATTTCAGATAAGAGTTTCCCATCTTTTGACCTAGCAAAGCCATTTTCAAATGAAAAACCATCTACACATATAGGTGTAACAACTAATTTCCCCAGAGAAATAGAAGTACATCTGATACCCTTAAATCCTCATAGCCTCTAAGTACTATATGATGCATAAAACGGGTTATATGGCTTGTCACAGTGGATATGTAGCTCAGGAGTAGGATAATTGCATGAAGAAAATCATCAGTCTTGAGTCGCTAGTACATAGACCATACTAGAAACTTCATTTTATGGTGTTAAACTTTCTGAAAGACGGAATATGGAAAAGGATAAGAATTTTGATATCACAGAGCATGTACCTCTCTCCTGAACCCCACTTCTTCTAAGATATTTCTTCCAATCCTAACTTGTCTCTCTACCCCCACAGCCCTGTTTTTTCGTTGCAAAAAAGAATGAGGGAGGGCATTAAAGGAGGAAGGGAGAAGGGGGAGTCCCAGAGGGAGGGGTGTGGAGAGGACTAATGTGTCTTTATGAGAACGGAGCCCATCCAACGACAGAATGTACCATCTTGTAGGTTTACATAGTACCCAGTAACAGTAGAACAGGCCTACTTGCTGCCTAAATGTGATCATACATGAAATTCCAACCATGACAAAATAATAAAAACATGGGGTAGAAGTAGCATAAATCCAGAAAATGCACTACAAAAAGATATTCTCCAACAGCATCCACACAAAAAAGGAAATAAAAAACCAATCTTAAGCCTTTACTAACCAGTTAGAGGAAACAAAGGACCTCCTATATGAATTATTAAGAATCAACATAGGTAACATTGACACCAATGCCAAATTCCTATACTGTAGCTACAACGAACTTACTTATAGAGAAGACTTACCCAGTTCTCTGTTCAAGAAGTGCAGGAAAATGCATCTTCACATAAGTGCATGTACAAATCCCTAACAGCACTACTGTCAAAAAGGAGTGGAAATTGAAGAGTGCCGACTGAAAATACCAGCAGAAGAAAATGAGCATAGTACTTGTAAATTCAACAACAAAAATAACAATAATTATAGTCTAACTTGCCATTTCTGAATTTCCTCTCTAAATCAGTTTTGCCTTCCACCAAGCCTATACACAGTAAAGAAGCATCTGTCAACTCCTCTCATACTAGCGGAATGTCAAAACATTAATTGCAACAAAAAGTTTTGTTGTTCCTGCTCTTTGTTTTTTGACCAAATGATGAAATGGAATAAGGAAATAATGGATGACCATGAGCACCTTACAACCAGATCAAAATGAAAAGGATACTCCACCACTAAGTTGACACTAGATTCATTAAGTAAATAAAACCCTACAAAATAAAATAAAAAAATTGTAGAAGCATAAGCCATTAAGGTTTCATGAGCAATGCTTTTGAAATAAGAAAAATTTGAGTCTCTATAGTAGCTTTCTGCACTGAGCAAGAACAGTGCTCTTATTTTCTTCTCACGTGTCATCTTCTGAATTATTCAATCTTCTCTATAATCTTACAGTATGCATTACCCAAGGTTGTAACTCTTATCTATCTACTCAATGACCTTAGAGAAACATTTAGACCCCCGAAATGAAAAGCATATAATAGCAATAAGAGACTTTAGCATAAAACATATAGCTGCCAGGAAATTAAATCTCCATTCAAACTCAAACAGGAATAATTTGTAGTCATATTTTAAGTTGCAACTGTATTTATATTGCCCCTTCCAGTCAAACAGTAATGACAGGTTTAACTCTTGTCATTTATCAGGAAAAGAAACATTCCCAACTCCGTGATGTGTGATGCTGAAGAACCAAGGTTTGTTGTTGTCTAGAGTTTTCTCTCCCCTTCATTTTTTTTTGGGAGAGAAGACTCTACGGTTTACTATTGCATTTACCACTGAAGCTTCGTTCTTCAATGTTAATGATCCTAGCCAGCTGCTACTACACAGCATATTTCAAGCAGACTTTCTGCAATAGCCTGCCTGTTTAATACCTCAACTTTGGCCTCTGGGTTACAGATAACCCAGATTAACCAGTGTAAGACTTAAGACATCATTTACTATTCCAATCTCTAAGATGCCCCAATGCCTGTTTTCTGCAACATCTTTCATTGCAATGCTCTACAATTTTCTAAAGTACCACAGTCTACATGTTCAATAGCGTATACCACCATAGGGCTGGCATGTAATGGGAAAAACTGAGCTTGGACACTAGGACTGTCTTGGTTCTATAATGGAGTCAGATACTCAGCTATGGTTATGCAAAATTTACAGCATGTAAGCTCCTTTGACCACACAATACTTAAATTTCCAAGTTCCGATTGATGCCTCATTGCCGAAATTTCATTAAACTCGAATGATATAAAATCTTCTTATCATATTCTTGCAAGAAAAAGCTTCCAAAATCCACATTTGTGCTTTGATAATTAACTTCCAATACCACATTGTTTCATAACTTAAAACATATAAGAGGACATATAACTTGATATCATACAACTGTTAACATTAAGCAGCTAAAAGCAACAAGAAAATGGATCATGAACAAAGTCTATCAGAGCCCAACATGAAGCACAATTACCAAAAGTTCTGAAAACTTATATAAACCAAACGAACTGAATAAGTACCAACATTAATTGCGTAATTCATTTCCTAGGTACTTTCGAAAGCAAACAGCAAGCTAACTAGAATCCTACTCTAAGTATAAGTTTTCATACTCGGGTTGGTAATTTTGCATGTTTTTTCTGGGTGTAGGGGTTAAAAGAAACTGAAGAAAAGGTTCAAACCCTAACCCACCAAATTAAACCCGCAGACCAAATTCAACCAAATTTAGTGTTCAGACCAGAATTCCTCCTTCACTTCATTTTCCCTCAATAAACCAAAATTTCTCCTTATCAAGAACCTACCCAAAAGGATTTTTTTATTGTAAAAACCCGAACTTTACATCCATTACGAAGTGGCAGTCGTTGTATATAAGGCAATTTAAAATCTGCAATAACAAAAACAATGAAAAGGGTATAAAAAAAAACGGCGGAAGGGGTTGTGGGTTACCTTAAATCAAGAGCCCAAGAGCGAAATTGCAGTGAATATATGAAAAATGAGGATTTTAGAACAGTATCTGATCTCCAGATCCAATCCGTTTGTCTCCGATCTCGGAGAATACAGCAATTCGAGAGTCAGTTCAAGCTAAGTCACCTCTCGATAACCAAAGAAGCTTGATTGAGAATCTATGAGTCGGAAGGATGAAGAAGATTAAGCAATGGAAACCGTTTGTGTTATATTTGGGAAACAAGGGGAAAAAAAAGAAAACAAAGTTTGACATTGTTTGAAATATGTGAAAAAAACAAATTAAATTATTATTGAATTTTTATAAAATTAGGTATAAGAAGTTTGTAATTGCAAATATTTATTTATAAAAATAACATGGAGATATGTGATTTTTTGATGTGGCGCCTTAGGATAATATGATATCTTGTTTATGAACTATATTTACCTCTTTGTCAATTGTACCAAAGGGTAGCTCAATGGTTTGGGCTTGGGACTTCCATGTTGGAGGTCTCAAGTTCGAAACCCCTTGCCAGCAAAAGCAAAGGGTTTTGCCTTTTGGGTCGAGCTCGTCGCACAAGGCTTGCCTAGTAGTGCATTTGGTACAATTGAACTTATAAATTTTTTTATGTTTATAAGAAAAAATCTGAATATAAATAAATCTAACTTAAAAAATCAAAATTGCATGTTCAAACAAAACTTCAACTTCAAATTAGTTTGATTCTAAATCATGATTCATATCGCATGTCCAAATGGATCCTAAGAAAGCCGCATTAGATTTTTCTCGATTAGAATATGTACTTTATGTAGGGATGGCAATGGGACGGTGCGGTGCGTGGCAGGCAGGTTGAGTTTACCCCTCAAAATTTTAAACCGCCACGCCGCGTATAACAATTTTTTTCATTTTCAATCCGTCCCATCCTGCTTCACATAGACCCGTCTCACATAATTTTATTAGTATTTTTTTTCTAGTTAAGTTTGATACTAAAAATAAAGAGATAAGTGGTTAAAACACACCTAAACTATACCTTCTTTTTTTTTAGTTCCATACCCAAACTATTGAAAGTGTGAGAAACACACCTAAAGTATTACACTTTAGTTTTAAAAACACACCTCTGTGCTGACTGGACCAAATGTGTGTGTACACACTCTTTTGCGCGTGTGTGGCCTTGATTTTCGTCCACATGGCTTCTTCTTTTTCAAAAAATAAAATATCAAAACACACCTAAACTATAAAATAGTTTGACTACTTTCCCACCTAAACTATTAGGAGAGTGAGAAACACACCTAAACTATCATTCATAAATTTGAGAAACACACCTTAAATTATATGTTACACTAGTTGCTTAAGCTCACTCAAAAGGGACTGATATTTGAATATCAATGATGCCATACAAGGAATCCACGACGCCCTTTGGTAGCTTTAATAATTTGAGGGGTGAGTAATTGTCCATGACATCAGATTCTATTTTTTTTTTTTTTTTGTTTAATAACTAGTTAGACTATATTTGTGGTATCATTATGCCACCAAATAGAGCATATTTTATTTCTATTGAATTGTCGCTTTTTATAGACTACTTCATTAATCATTTTCTGATTACGATTATTTAAACAACTATGAGTTGCTAAGGACAGAAGTCACCAAAGCATTTTTAGTAGCTCGAAGTAAAAAATTGATCGGCTCTAGTTTGTATAGTATAGAAACACTGAAATCAAGTAATGCTTCAATTTGCTGAGCAACTTACAACGATATTAAATTACTTGGGCTGCAAATCAGTATACCATCCTATTCACAACCAAAATTCGATATCATCCTATTCACAATCAAAATACACGACTTAAGAACAATTCGAACCACATGAAAAATCAGTCACGATGTTTAGTAGCTTACAATAACTACTTGGGCTGCAAATCAGTCACCGTATTTAGGAACATCAAAGTTCACAACTAAAAGTCGATATCGTCCTATTCACAACCAAAATACGTGACTTAAAAATAGTTCGAGCCACATGAAAAATCAGCCACATCATCCCTAAACACCTTCAGTTCTTGCTGCACCTTGTGATGGAATTTGTGACTTGATGTTCTTCTGTCTAAGCAAAGAACTTTTATATTGAAGTTGTCTTCCTGTGATAGCATTTTTCCCCTTCCATTTAAGACCTTTACTTGGTGCATACCCAAGGTCACCGGTGACAATAGCTGAACTTATCAGTTTCTCTTGTGCTCCACTCTTGATTACCCTACTAATAGATCTTCCTTGTTGTAAAGTAATAAATAGTCGTTAAATTATTTTTAAGAAGTTTAATCAAGAATATAAGCTTATTAACTCTTGTTTTTACCTCGGCACAAATAAAATCATCTTTGCTCACAAATACTCCATGACCCACTACTTTTGGCCTCTTAAATGCATTATTTGCACCTTTTCTATTACCAATGTCACTTTGCACTATTGCTTGAGATGGTTCAGAAGATTGAGATTGTTGTACTGCTTGAGTGGGGTGAGATTTTTGCTTGCCACTTCTTTTACTACTGGCAGATGCTTGTGATGTAGTAATAACCTATGCAAAGAATAATTTTGAAAGTGTTAACGGTATTAATACACTATAAATAAACGTTAATAGAGCTCAAATGTACATCTGAAGTGGCTGGAGGTTTGTTTGGACATGTTCTTATATTGTGACCTTTTGACTTACAAGCGGAGCAACTCACAGTTTTTCTCCTCTTTGGAAGCTTTTCAGAACTTGTACCTCTCTAAGTTCCTTCTTTCTTTTTTTACCAGGCCTTCCTAGCATTTTCCTAACAGGAGGTGGCTTAACTTTTGAATTCGATGTCTCGGGCCACATCTTCATGTTTGTTATTGGTTGTAAAAAATGTTTATAAGCTTTTAGGTAGGTTTCTTTTTTGTACCACTTACAAACCGAGTCAAGGAGATTAGCTTCATCGTGATGTATAGCTGATATTGCATGTGCACAAGGAATCCCTTTCAATCCCCAACTTCTACAAGTGCAAGTTCCTTGAATTAGGTTAACCACATGTATATATGGACTATCTTTCACTTTATACCCAATGTCACCATTCCAACTAATTTCCACCCTCATTAACTTCTTCACATTTGTATTTAGCACCAACATTGCCATTGGAGATATGTCATGAGTCCAACTATTTACAAATGTTATCACTTTAGTGAATCTATTCATTACCTTTTTCCTTATTTATTCAAGCATACTGATGATAGTCTTGTGCCTAGCACCCAACACCCAAGCATTAAAACTTTCAGCCATATTGTTATCCACACCGTCACATTTTGAGGATGTCCTAAACTGTGCTTTGGACCATCAATTAGGATTGAAGTTTGCCAAGTCATTAGAAATATCTTTGCCTAATTGTGCTAATTTATCCAAGTTCTTCCTGAGTTCAGCTTCAAATGTTGATCTAGCACAAGCCCAAAACCTCTTTCTTTCCTCAACACCTTTCCAGTTTTTTGACCAATTTGCAAGTATATGTCTTGCACACATTCTTTGTTCACATTCTGGAAGCAACTCCTGAACAGCTAAATATAATCCCTGAAAAACTTATGTGGTTAAAATCACTCAAAACAATAACTAAAATATATGTTGCTTGGACTCTTCAAAAATGTCAATGAGGGCATGTTGAATTAGCCAAAAGTAGTGTATTTTTTGTTAATCCAATACAAGTGTGGCATCAAAAGTGAAGAATACGCACAACTAAGACTAAAATCACTTAACAACTAAAGCTAAAAGGGATGAAAATAGTAGGAAAAAAAACAGTAGCTAAACAAGTTGAATAACAAAGTACTGCTAGAGTTTCTAATTTTGTGGACAAGATAGAATGTTGTTATGGACTATCAAAAGGTCCCTACAAAATGCTAAAATCAATAGTTAAAAACTACTTATAACACATCAGCTATAAAATCATGAAATCAGTAGTTAAAATTGGATTATAAGAGATGAAACAGAGGTTAAAAAAGAGCTTAAATTAGTATTTAAAATTACTTAAAACACATTAACTAAAACTTGTAAATTCAGTAGCTAAAAAAGCTGAAAATAACAGCTAATATTGGCTAAAATAACTGAAACCAGAGGCTAAAAATCGTACATTTTGCATATCACTTATGATAGTCAATCCTTATCCTTCATCATTAATGTCCAAATCAGATTTCAAGATTCTCAAAAACCAAGTCCAAGTTTCTCTACTTTCAGTTCCAACAACAGCCCATGCTATTGGGAACATCTGATTATTCCCATCCTTTGCAATAACAACAAGTAGCTGGCTTTAAATATTTCCTTAAAAAAGCAACCATCTAACCCAATGCACTTTCTACAACCCTCAATGAATCATTTTTTCAAAGCTGAAAAGCAAATATAAAAGGAATGAAAGAAATTTTTTCCATCATCACAATTTGTCACTTTCACCACACAAGTGCTTCCTGGATTTGATTCAAGAAGCATATCTCTGTAGTCATAGATTCTACTAAACTCAGCAATATGATCACCCATTATCTCTTTCAACACTATTTTTCTGGCCTTCAAACACACGAACTTACCAACATACAATCCCATGTCTGTCCTGATCAAATCTTGTATTTTCCATCCCTTTATGCAAGGTTGAGAAACAATTCTACTTTTATAGTACTTAGCCAAAAACTTAGAGTTGCACATTGTGTTGGTATTGGTCCTATAACACTTATGTCTAGGATTGTAGGTTTTTATAATGAAATCAGAAGATTTGAAATCTTTGCTTGCATAAAGTATCCAAGGACAACCATTAGCTTTACATTTTACTTTGACCCTTCTTTGATCATTGTGGATCTTATCCAGTTGACAACCTCTCTCAATTGCATACTTGCTCAAAGCTTCTCTGAATTTTTTCACATTTTCAAATACCATATTAAGTTTCCACACAACTTTTTTCCATGTTGGATCATATGAGACCTTTTGTCCTTCTTTCTTGCCCTTAAAATATCAGATCTTTCAACATCTATTTCCCTCTCACTTTCACTTTCAAAACTATCGGCATCAGAACTGTCGTAAAAAGGCTCATCACCTACTAGCTTACCAGTTAAATTTTTCTTAGGTTTATCAATGTCTTCAAAACCAGGATCTATGCCAACTTCTCCCAGAAAACACTCAGCAATTTTTTTTTCCTTGGCTCTTTTTTTTTCTTCAAATATGCTTTCAAATCCTTCTTAACTATGCTCAACTCTTCATGAATATCACTCTCATAACCATCCTCGTCACTAGAAAAGTCAACATTCTCATCACTTTCAGCATCACTATGCACAATAGTTTCTACTTCATCTTCCTCCGAATCTTCATCTTCACTAGAAAACTTATATTCATCTTCAACTTCATTTGTGTTTCTACTGCCATTTACTATCAGATTTGATTGTTGAACCCCGACAATTTGATCTCTACCATCAATAAATGTTATTTCTGTCCCTAAAGGTGCATTGAGACCTTCACCAGCTTTGTTGGTAGATTCTTTATTAGGTCTATCAACTTCATTGCATGTGGTCTCAAAAGACTCATTGGTCACATGTGTTGTTTTGATAAAAACTTTCCCTTTATGGCAGATATAAATGTCCATAGTACCCCCAACAACCAATAAATTGGCTAAGACCAAGAAATCCCTATCTTTAACCAATTCTACCAAATTGCCAACTTGAGCAGCTTCAATATATAATTTTTCTATATTGGTAACCCCAAAATCCCTGCAATAGTCATTCACTTCCGAAATAGACAAATGGTCTATATCAACATTGAAGGCATATTATTTTCCCCCCCAATATAAGCAGGTCTTACCTCACTCACAAGTATACCACCAATGTGAAACCTCAAATTTACGTACTTAGTGCCCATTACCTTAGAACAATTGAAATATGCAAAGTTTAATAAGCCAACTATTGTTCATGAAATCAGTAGCTAAAAATTGCCACTAGTACGAAAATTAAGTTCAGGAGTAAAGAAAGAGTACCTTATGTAGTCAATTTCTTCTCCTTTCAACTCTTTTAAGATGGTATGAATCAAAACCTAAAAAATTATACAAAATCATTAATATTTTGAGACAAAAATAAGAACCCTAACATTTTTTGACAAATGAGTAACTAACCTTCAAACCATGATGAATTTGTGAATTAATAGTTAAAACCTTAATTTTACTCAAAATTTTCACACACCAAAGAGACTCAGCTGAGAAACAGAGAAAGATGCTTCTACACGTTGAAGGTTAAACTTTAATCTTTTGACATGGTGGAATTTGTTTCCATGTGGCAATCTATGTGGCATTTAAAAAATAATAATTGAAAGAGTGTAATACACACACTATCATATTTTATTTGAGGTGTGTTTTTCAAACTAAAGTGAAATAGTTTAGGTGTGTTTCTCACACTTTCAATAGTTTGGGTATGAAACTCAAAAAAAAGGTATAGTTTAGGTGTGTTTTAACCACTTATCTCAAAAATAAAATATATAAAAATAAATTCATTTCTTCATTAAGTTGTATTAATTTAATTGATAGTGACTTGAAAATTTATTTTTTAGAGGTCAAATTGGGAAACGTGTAAAATTGTACTTTTCATTTTATGGAACTATTTCCATTTACTATCTTCAATATTTTAGTAGGTTTAAAGAAATTATCTCAATAAATAATGTTTTATCACTCTTATAATATATAAAAAAAATTAAAATTAAGTTTGAACACACATAAAATCACATATACCTACAACCCGCTCCGCGCCGCATTAGTTTAAAAAACACCCACTTCAACCTGCCTCACATCACTTTCGCTCCGCACAATCTTAAACATGCACCACTCTGCCTCATTGTCATCCTTAATTTTATGGCTAGAGCCTATTTAGATTGACTTATGTTAAGTGCTTTTAAGCGAAAAGAACTTTTAAACATTTTTAAAATGTATGGGTAAATTTAGATGACGTTTGACAAAGAAAAATAAAAAGGATAAGGTTTTCCTCTGCGAAGTACTTGGGAAAAAAAAGAAGCAAACTATTAATAAATCTAACTATTCAAAATATTATTTGCACTAATCTTAATTCTTATAGTCATTTCTTGTAGCATAACCTCTTGGCATCTTTGGTTATGCTTCTCTGTCAATATGTGGTTGCAACATCCATGTTCTTCAACTCCTTATCATTTGGTAGGATGCATTTCATTTTGTGTATTATTAATACTTTATTTAGTATATATTTAAACTATACGTATGAAGTACTTAAATATTTTATTTGTGTATCATGTTACGTATAATTAATGTATGCAAATCATGATATTAACAATGTATAGATTTTTAATGCATGTGTTAATTTGATTAAATATATAATTGCTTTCAATTTCTTTTTAATATATCAAACTAAAGTTTCAGTATAACTAGTATCAACATTCCTAATATATTATATCAAATGAGCCTTAAATGGTGAAGATATTATTAATTTCGAACCAGCATCGAGTTATTTGCATAATGGAATTGAGAACATTAGGAAAAATCCAATAGTAATACAATATTTACCTTACTTAACACGTTAGAATTATTCAGTGGTCATATTTACGCTAGAAAATAAATGTTATACCAACTTAATTTATTTAGTAAAATAAGCTCATTCATTTGGTAGTTACATAAGAAATTAGTACAATTAATATAACCACATTTTGTAAGTAACGGAATGTTTCTATGTTCTCTGGACATACCATTTTTTTCTCTATGCAAAGAAAAAGATATAAAAATTAAAATAAATTTATAAAGGATTACAAAATCATTTATTCCGCAAATGATTTAGAAGTAAACGTGCTTAATGCATAATAATCTATTTACAAAGCAAGCTTAACCCACATTTTCTAACTTAACAAGGAACCACATCGACATCTAAAAGCAACCCATCTCCTTAATCATTTATTAATTTGCTTATTTTTTCTTTATGATATTTTATATTTTTTTCAAAAGGGAATCAATAATTCACAATTATACATTGCACCTACTGTTCTTTTTATTTTATGATAATAAATGAGTTTAATACAAATATATATAAGCTAGTATTAATTCTATTTATTTGCAGCTTGCAATAAAATCTAAAAACTATAAATAGTCAAAGTGGTCAAAATAAAAGAGTTAGTAGTAAGTAGTCATATTACCAATCTAATGCTTAGGCATTAAGAAGGAAAGACATTTCTAAAGGCAAAAAGCCCATGTGTAATTCATGAATTTCCAGTTGTAAAACTGTATTCAAATATTCAAACTTCCTAACTAGTTTATATATTTTGAATTTTTTAAATTTAGCGAACATAAATCTAATCTTTATGAAATCTATTGAAAATATTTATAGCAAAATAACTTAACGGTATTGAAATAAGATCTACGTATACCTCACCCTCTCTCAACCTCTCCAACAAGGCAAATCTAAATTATCTAGTGTGGACTTTTGGAAATTCAATAAGATTATTTATATTGAGAAATTCATCAAATGTACCTTCATTTATACAATATACACTATTCCAGTGGACCAGTACCTGATACATCCAATATAATATTGCCAAGTTTTTCAAGAAAGTTGCTTGAAAATTGACATCCAAACCAAATCCCCCCTTTTCTCCTTCCTCTCTGTTTCTTGAAGCAAATTCTTACAAATCCCATTTCCTTATCAATCTTTGTTCTTCTCACAGTATACAAGAATCACCAAGATTTCATTTTTTATTTACTTCTCTCTTCTTAGCTGTCTTTGAAAGAACCCCAGTAGCAAGAAAATACTACTAACAACTATGAACTACCCCAGCTAATGACATTCTAACTGTTGATTCCTCCTACCCATTATTATATTAATAACAAATTTCCAAACTTTCTTTGTTATTGGGGCATACCCATTAAATCTCTGATCCTCTTTTGTTGTTTTGAGCCATTTTAGAGTGTTAATATTTTCTGTACAGGGAGATAACAGAAAATGAGGAGTTGGAGTAGGGGCATTTTTGTTCTTCTTTATCTTGCTTTGTTGTTGAAAATTGAAGGCTTGGAATTTCATAGGTCTGAACATACTGAGAGAATATCAGGTACATTTTCTTTTGGGTGCTAATTGTTGTGGTTTAGCTTGGAACTATGTGTAATTTCATGTCTTACTGAGATGGGAATACTTTTTGAGCTGGAGCTCTATCAGAAACGGTCTCTCTACCTTGTAAAAGTAGGTGTAAGGTCTGCGTACATCTTACCCTCCCCAGAATCTACTAGTGGGATTACTTTGGGTATGTTGTTGTTGTGGCATCGAAAGTGAAGAGTACGCACAACTTAGGTTGTTACTGAGATGGGAATACTTATTTGTTATAGTAAATTAGGTTTTTCTGATATTGGGTACTTCATACTTGTATGAATTTCTTTTGGGCTTTTTGTTTTCAATAAATATGTCCAGATTCAGCTGGTTCCTGCTCTGAAATGGATGTGTTTTGGGGAAACTTAGGCAATGTAGGAGGTTACAAGTATCTGGTCTTAGAGGCACTGCTGAAAATTCATGTTAGTGAGATTGATGATATTAGCTTTGATTTCTGTGTAAGGCTTTTGTTTAAAGGCTTCAACATTGTTGACGACTTCAGCTGGCTTCATTAATGAATTTTAAGTTCTATAGGGATATAGTAGTGGTTAACCCGTAAGATCATTCCTATGAGGAATCATTATAGTATCAATTATAACAACTGTGGTCACCTTAGAGCTAACCCTGTATAAAAATGAGGTATTTATTCTCAAAAACTCTATGATCTTCTGCATTTGTTTTTTTTAAGCTAAATGAATTACTTGATTGAAGACTTTGGTAGGCTATAATTTAGATGTTTTAAGGTTTGTCATAAATTTCCAAGGGGTATTTTGAGACTCCCAATAGAGCAGACTTCCAAATTCTTCTGAGCAGATAAAAATCATCTTTTAACTTGTTTAAATGGTTTTAGCCTATAATGATTTGGATACTTGCTTACAACACTAAGTATTAACTTCTTTGTTTTCCTTGTATTTCCAAAATTCAGGAAGTGCGGGTGATGTCTTGGAAGATAATCCAGTTGGGAGATTAAAAGTTTTTGTCTATGAGCTTCCCAGCAAATACAACAAGAAAATTCTGCAGAAAGACCAGCGATGCCTCAACCACATGTTTGCTGCTGAAATCTTTATGCATCGTTTCCTATTATCTAGCGCTGTTCGAACTTTTAATCCCGAGGAAGCAGATTGGTTCTACACCCCTGTTTACAGTACTTGTGACCTTACACCAAATGGCCTTCCTTTACCCTTCAAGTCACCACGTATGATGAGGAGTGCAATACAACTTATTTCTTCTAACTGGCCTTACTGGAATAGGACAGAGGGAGCTGATCACTTCTTCATTGTGCCACATGATTTTGGTGCTTGTTTTCACTATCAAGTGAGGATCTCTCTCTCTCTCTCTATCATACACACACACTCACATAATTGGATAGAAGCCACGGAAAGGTTACCGACAAATATCCCTTAGGTTCATGATTATCGGTTTTGTTATTTTCAACTGTAGTTTTCAGTCATTACTTTCAAGGGTGTTAAAGATGTTTTGGTTACACTGGTTTTGCGCCATTGCAGGAAGAAAAAGCTATTGAGAGGGGAATTCTTCCATTGCTCCAACGTGCTACCTTGGTTCAAACTTTTGGACAACGAAATCATGTTTGTTTGAAGGATGGCTCAATTACAATTCCTCCATATGCTCCCCCACAGAAAATGCAGTCCCACTTGATCCCTCCAGATACTCCCCGGTCTATCTTTGTTTATTTCCGAGGCTTGTTTTATGATGTTGGAAATGATCCAGAGGGTGGTTACTATGCGAGGTATAACCATGGCTTATATGAATAAATCACTTTTTTTACACTTAAAGCTACTTATCAAAAGGCCCTAGTATTGATGCTTAGTTAATTGATTTATTCATTGTGATTCTGGGATTATAGAGTTCCTCTTTTCCCTGAAATTATGAATGAAGATTGTTTAAATAAATGATGACTGTAGAAGTTGACAAATAATATTCTCATTTAGTCTACTGATCTCCGAGACATGGAAAGACAAAATAACTAATTATGATTATTTCTCACTTCAGAGGTGCCCGAGCAGCAGTGTGGGAAAACTTTAAAAACAATCCTCTCTTTGATATTTCTACTGAGCATCCAACTACTTACTATGAAGACATGCAGCGAGCTATCTTTTGCTTGTGCCCTCTAGGATGGGCACCATGGAGTCCGAGATTGGTTGAAGCAGTTATATTTGGATGCATCCCTGTTATTATAGCAGATGACATTGTCTTGCCATTTGCTGACGCAATCCCCTGGGAAGATATAGGCGTGTTTGTAGCAGAGAAAGATGTTCCAAATTTGGACACCATTCTCACTTCTATTCGACCAGAAGAAATATTGAGGAAGCAGAGACTGCTTGCCAATCCTTCTATGAAGCAGGCAATGTTATTTCCAACACCTGCTCAATCAGGTGATGCTTTCCATCAGATCTTGAATGGACTTGCACGTAAACTGCCACATGACAAGAACACTTACATGAAGCCCGGGGAGAAGTCCTTAAACTGGACTGCCGGTCCAGTTGGTGACCTCAAACCTTGGTAGAGGCTGGCTCTTGACGATGATTTCACTCTTTTGTTTGGTGTCAAACCCTTCTTCTGTGCTAAACTTGCTTAAGTCATCTGAGTTGTAAATTTTAACCATGTAGTCCATGTTCATTTTTGGATCAGTAGGGTTCTGCATTAGAGATATGGGTATGTTCACTTGCCTACTCGCGTCCTTATGATATTAGGATGTTGTCAAAATTTTATTTCAGTTTTTGTATTGCTTCAACATACAAGGTTATTTCAGCATCTAAGTATTCTTAGTTACAAGCTTATGTTGATCCCTGCTTTCCACCTTTTTATGTTTCATTCCTTGATCTTGACTCTTGAGCAAGAGTTACCCAGTATCATCCATCATAGCATTTTCATCCATGATAGTCGCAAAGATTTAGGTGGATCTGAGTGCCTTCTGTTTGGGCGCTGTGTTGGATTGTCTTGCACTCATTGATTTGAACGTAAACACTGAATGCTTGTAATATTTTTCCATACAAGATGTCCCCTTGGCATGAGTGTTTTAACTTTGACATTTCTGCCAACTTTTAAGATACCAATTGGTTGATGGGCAACTGCACATTTCTAGACAAAGGCAGGAATGCACCAACATGTTAAATGAATAGAATGAAGAAAATACTGTAAAATATTATGAAGGAAGTACGTCAAGAAGTAGAGAGGATAAGAAAGAGGTTCATAAAGCAAAAAAAGTGGTTCGAAAAGTTCCCTTGGTCTAATGATTTTTGGTTTGTTGAACATTTCTCTAATTAGTGATTTGCTATTGTAGTATGTGGTGCTCCAAAACGTAGAATCTGACCTTATGTTCTGAACTGAAGTAGCTACAAAAAGTTAAGGACATTATGAGTCTTGCCTAAACGAAAATTCACTCAGCAATTTGTTATTGTATCCATTCTTTCTGTAGAAATCCACTTTCACAGAGCCAAATTAAGATGCGGCATTTCTAATTTTGTATTGACCCCAAATTCTCTCAATAACACTATATCAGTCATACATTACAAACATCAATCTTAATTCAAAGGGTGATTACTATTTCCCTTCAACCCTTCAACACCTACACGACTCTTCCATTACGGCGTGTCTGTGCCAAACGGGGACACCGTAAATAAACCACTGCATATTCATCTTCAATTTTTTCAACTCCATGTTCCTGCCCACCACCTTCCATACCTTTCCTACAGACTCTACGAAAACACTCTTAAACCAAATTCCATCGTTCTCCATGGCTTACTTCAAAACGTTGTTCAACGTCGTGCCAAAATCTGTCGGCCAAAAAGTAAACCTTTGCTTTTGGGGTGATCTTTGTGTCACAATCCGTTATTTTCCCGTTGGTAGGTTTTGTTGGAATTGTTCAGTTAATATTTCTGCTTTATGATTACAATTTTGTTGTCAAAACAATTTGTTAAATCGAATCATTTTTCATGTTGAGTTTCTCTTTCCAGGTTTAGTTCTATGATCAAGTTTTCTCTGTTTCGACAATTACACTCAAATCTAATCTCACCAATTTGTGTTTTCTGAGTTTTACTCTTCTTTTAATTTGCTTAACTTTAGTGGCACTTGACATATTAACTGCTATAGGGTTGAATTATTTGCTACTTCCTCTTGTGTTCTGATTATTTATTTGTGTCAAATATATAGAGAATGCAAATCAATGAAGGCTGCAGATGTCACTCTTGAAACTTCCAAGCTTAAGGTGCTATATTCTTATACTTTCTTTATAGTTACTGTGCATTTATGATTTTCCGGTAATGAGTGAGAGATTGTATATAGACGTATTACTAGCATGTTGCAAGAACTTGTTTTATTTATGCTTGAGGTATTTATTCTCTTGCTTTTTTGTTTTGTTAATTTTGTAGTTTTGTATTATAGGAAAACAAATAAATTAGGATTATTAGAGCAAATGTATCCAAATTTGTGCCAACAACTTGTATATATATAAAAGAGGATCCTAGACTCACCTATCTGCACACACCACAACTAAGAAATTCCAGTTATCGCTTATCTAAAATTTTTAGCCTTTTACTTTTACAAGAATGAAAAAACATGTTTTGTTAAATTTTGGATTTCGAAACTTTGCTTCGATTTTGAACATCTTGTTTGTGTTCCCCTGCTTCTTTTTTCATAACAAACCAAACAAGTCTTCTTCTTTCTGAGAATTCCAGACAAATTTCACAGCCCTTGAGCCATACGGTTGATGGGAGAATCCCTCTCCAAATATCTCACATTCCCAAGATTTAGATTACAACATTGATGTTCATGAAGTGAGTGCTGAAGACGATGAAGTCGCCTACATGTGGTACAGGTTTACCCTTTCTTTTCCTTAATTTTACTAGAGAGATTATAAGTGTACCAGGGGTGTTGAAGACCTTAGAAATCGTTCATAAGACTATCAAGGCTCAGATTTGGGACACTGCTTAGGTGATCAGGCTAGGTAATTTGACATTGTTAAAAATAGATAGCTTTGATATGTTTTGTATTTGACTGATAAAGTTATTTCATCCGTGTAAATACATATATGATAACTTTTATGTTAGAATTATCAAGAAATACAAGTTTGATTATCGTCTGATTAGCATATTTTATATATGTTGCTCCTCAATTTTAATCTACTTTGTCAGTGTGTTAGATTATCTACGGATAATTCAATGCTCTGTAACAGTAATTTACCTTTTGATGTATCCCATATTTATGAAAATACTAAGATATTACTTTGTAGGATATCATATGTACAAGTATCAAACTAACTCAATAACTTATGACATACATTTGATGCAACACATTGATAGTCAGTTGATAGATGGCCATGAAAAGTTTAAAGTCGAATAGTTCTAGAAGACACAAACTACGCGACATATCTAATAAGGATTTTCTCATGTAAATCACACTTTAGACCCGGTAATGATAAGATCACAGGTACAACATGTCTCTGACTTAGTCATATTAAATACAGATACTTGCCAAGTGGAGCATATAGCAACACAGACAATAGATATATCTCAAACTCTCCACATTTGTTGACACTCTTTTTTGTATGATTAGGGAAATCCGAAGCCACTATCCTTTCGGTGCACACATGGTAAAACCTCCCTCGCAACCATGCAACCATACAAAAAAGGTAACCGGCACGAGGCAAAGTTCGGTGCGACAAGCTCGATCTAGAAGGAAAATCCCTTGCTTTGATTGACAAAGAGTTTCGAACTTGAGACCTTCAACACTTCTGGCTATTAAGGAATCTGATCCAGTATTGGAGCAGTTAACTGTTGGGTATGTAGCAAGAGTTAATGGAAAATGGAGAGAAGATGAAAGAGGAACTTGAAAAAGTTGAGAACTTGGAAAGTTGAGAATTTGTACTTCTTCATTCTTAATTTATGCGTCACAAATTGAATTTCAAAAGTTAAATAATTTTACTTATGACCATGAATGCTTAAATGAAATCTTAAAAACAATGATTTGAATTTCAAATCATTTAATTTCTGTTGAAATGTTCTTAAAACCTATTAAAATTTACTCTCTTTTTATTTCTTACAACAGTCGATTATTGGAAATGTTGTTCAAAAGCCTTGAAAGATTAAATTACCTAGTTGAGTTATAATTTACAAGATGTGGGCAGTTTGTTGGGGGGGGGGGGGGGGGGGAGGATTATATAACAAGAAATCATTCCTGGAGGACAAATGAACCCTCTATTCTTTTCCCCAGTGGTTGTGAAGCAAAACTCAAAGGATTCAGCACATCGTTAAAACTTGAAGAAGGAGCAGGCTTGAATTCATAAGGACCTCCTTTTACACCCCAAACCTGTAATATTTGGAAGGGAAACAAGCCTTGTCAGAGGCTGTTGGTTCATCAAATAAATGGATATATAATCGAGACAAGATTCACAAGACGGGTTATAACTTCCAAGGAAAAAACAAGTACGGAGCATATGGAACTAACTTGATTGCCATCATCATCAAAACCTCTATCCCAGGCATGTATCTCATTATTCTTCAACACAGCAAGTTCTGAGGTACAGTATGTCGCACCATTCTGCTACACAAGCAAAATAAACTTCCAAAACTTAATAGAAAAGGAGAAAACATCAAAGGCTATCATGATATGGATCTCACCACTAAAATTAATGAAAAACTTAGGGAAATACCCATGAATTAGGAAATCCATCTGCTGGTGTTGAACCTTCATATAAGCATCGTTTCCCACGCTCACAGCGCTTTAGATGAATGGTAGTCAAATGTTCAGCAATATCCTGCACATAACAATAGAACTAAATTGACTTCCCAGCAAATTCCTAAATGTTTCCTCCAGGTTACCGTGTGTTCTATAACAGTTTTTATTTGCATAACAATCAAACTTCTTTTAAGTATTTACATTACAATCAAACTAGGAATATATAACAGAGACATGAAATAAGAGAGAACATATCTTACAAAGGTACAGACTGAGTCTTTACTCAAATGTAAAACATAAAGAAACAATAGATTCAATCATAATGTATTTGAATATTTACCCCAATAACTTCTTCGGGTTGTGGACGCTGATCTCTAGGGCGATCACAGAAGTTCTTGTACTCCTCTGCATCTCTGATAGCATATGTGCTTACCTAGATGTTTGTACAGGAAGATAAAGAAATCTTATTTGCAACGGTTAATGGAATTAAAGGCTGCAACATTATTACCACTACTTGCTTTCCATCACCAACTCACCCCACACACACTCAAAAAAAGGGAAACTGCAAGGAGAGTTGTTACAGGAATTCTAGAATTCAGCCGCAAAAAAAGAGCATTCTCCTATCAACCAGACGACCATCTTCATACCTTCATGCTACTACCCAGGCTCCTGATAATCCTCCTCACCCTCACCCACACCCACCGACAATAAATTAGAATGAGTAATTATACAAACGAACAAGCCTGTAAGTGAAGCAGAATTGTGCCCAATCACATTATAAAATAAAGGATGATGGTTTTACACTAAATAATAAGTGTTTAAATTTATGCTGCTCATGCCAAACATAAGTGTGAAGAGGCTTAGCAAGGGGAGTAGAATTCAGAGCAAACTTTAGCCACATAAATATGAATTTGGACCAACCTCAACATCACATTTCAACTCCTTTGCACAAGGCTTGACCATGAAAAATCTCTGCAAAAGAGTTCTGTTAGAATTCAAGTACTAAGGTTCTCTCAGCTGTAAGAGCAACTAATCAAATTAAAAACTTCTGCCCTCTTGTGTGATTATGTATGTTTCAGCAACCAAAGCAAACAAGATTACATTATTACAAGACAGAGAAATTTGACTACAGGTATCAGGTCTATAATGCAAGGGATTGAAATGTCAAGAGCAAGAAAAAATTTATTGGATGTCACTCACCTGTCTAAAGGGTTTATGCGGTGTTCGCCAAAATGCCTACAAAACAAAATTATAACCATCATAAAACAGATCATTGTCAGTTCAAACCAGAAGCATGAAAAAAACAAATCGAGATATAGAGATACTTACCTGCTCAAAATATAAAACCTTAGAGCCATCTACCATGTCTGCAGCAGGACAGGAAAGCCATCTAGACATAAAAATATGAAAGGTGAATAAAAGAAAAAAATTCAAATAACAGAACTTCCACCATGTCTTTTCTACATGAAGAGATGATCATATGCTAGAGCCCAGAAGCAAGGCTCCTGGAGAGAAGCACACTTACATGCCTGAAGGGATCATTGGGAGATTGATATCCAAATTATGAAAGGTATGCATCCTAAAGTTTGTGACTTCCGCACCCAAGGGAGTGACCTAGTAGTGATCAATGAAGTGGGTTGACAATCATGACGTCTCAAGTTCAAATCCTAACAGAAGCAAATCCACTAGGTGATCTCTTCCAATCTACTGAAGCTTTGATGGATAGAGTCACTCGCTACATGTGTTGGTGGGAAGTACCCCATGAAATTAGTTGAGGCGCGCACAAGCTAGCCTAAACATAACATTTCTCAAAAAGAGAAGTTTGTAACTTTGCAGGCCAATCGAGCACCAACAGACAAAAGTGCCAAAATATCAAACATTTAATACTAGATGTGTTCTTCTCCTTCTACACCTCTAATAATAAAATCCACTAAGCCTCAATACAGACCAGTTGGAGGTTTGTTGTTCTATCAGCTCAATTCGAGCCAATCTCCTATCATGAAATTGAAGTTAATAAGATTCAACACAAATTACATTTCTTAGCTATTATACAGCTGGGGAACCAGCTACGCAAAACTCACACAAGCAAATTTGGCAGCAACAATTTCTAACACAAATCCAAAATCAAAAGAGGAAACAGTGAAAACTTCAAACTAAGAATGCAATACCTGAAATTAAAATAATTATCAGGATCCCTAACCGCTTGCTCCTTTGAAAACTACAATAGAACTCAAAAATATCATTTATTATCACTTGCACAGTTCTAGAGACGTAAAAGATAGCAGAGATAGAAAGCAGTAAGTCGCAAAAAAGTACCTTTTCACCGTTAAGTGACTCTGCGACAATTCGAGCATGGTCCCAACGTGTGGTCGACTTAGTTAGCCGCCGGAGCAATAAGGCGCCTCCGACGAGCACCAGCGACTTGAGGACCGCTCCACGAGCTCGGCTCCACCCGTTTGAGTCGGGATCCGACTTAGAATCCGAACCCAAACCCGAGTCCGACCCCGTACACATGCCGGCGCTTAACACTTACAGTGGACTCTTCAACAGTAGATTATTTAACCGATAAATCATCTTAGCTTCTGCTTCTCAGCTTTCTGCAAAATCTGAACTACTGAAAATGGAGTAATTTGTATAAACGTTGCCTCACGCCGTCCGATCAATTACCACCACTGGTTTTTTCAGATTCGACGATACAAAACGACTTCGGATAGTAGAATCTTACACTGGGCTGAAGCCCATATCATTAGCCCAATCTCAAAGGCCCACTTACTACATCAATACTCCTTCTGTCCCATATTTGATGGGCATCTTACTAAAAATATTGGGAAAACTAAGCAAATATCTCATAAATACAAATTAATTACAAATATATACCTCCTTACTTTGATGCCCAACTAATAATTTCGCTTAACTAATACTAAATCAATATATATATCGTATTGGTATCATTAAGATTTTTTGTTCACATCATACTCATTATATATAAAGTTGGGTATCATTAAGGTTTCTTGCTCACACCTTATTAATTAGTCAATGATATTATAAGAGTATAAATATATTCTTGTGATATTATTAAGGTTTCTTGTTCAGAAATTAATCAATGATACTAAAAGAATATATATATATAGGTATATACTGCTGTGGTATTATTAAGATATATACTGTTGTGGTATTTCTATGTTTTCTTCAATAGGAAAGCGAAACAAAGTTATTCCAGATCTCTAAAACGAAATGGGGACTTTTATAAGGGACTGTGCCAGTTGGACTATTTCTAAAGACCCAAAATTATACAATTGACACCCTTTCCTCTTTTAAACTTGATTCCAAACATTTGGGAAGAAGATGATGTTTGGCTCAAAAAGATTTTTTTGCAATATTTTTAGTTCTGCAAAATATGATTTATTCTTTTTAACCAAACGTAAGCTATTAGCTTAGTGGGGATGGGATAAGAGAAAGGAAAAAGGTTCAGTGAAGTCCAAAAATTAGTAAATCCTACCCCAGAAACAAACGAAATACAACTATTATCTTTCCACTTTCCAGCTCCCCTACTTGTATTTTCTAATGTGAAAGGGAAATTTCGCCTAAACTAAAAAGGGGTATGAGCTGTAATTTATTTTGGGTGAATGAGTTTTTGCTGAATTAGTTTGGATTAGACTATGAAATTGTAATTAATTTGTAGTTTGTGGCCAATTTATGCAGATTCCCCAAAAATATTTGTCTCATATTACTTGATCTCTTACTAAATCAAGCTAGTATTAATTAATTTTTTTCATTTTATCCCTAAAATTAATATGGCCGTTGAAAGTTTAAACAAATTTTGAATATCTAAATTTTTTATTTAAGAGGCTAATTAATATGAACAAAGGGTAAAATAGTAAAGTTGATCAATTCATTTATAATTTCTTAATTACTGTGTATAATAGAAAGTGTCCATCTAATATGGGTCAGAAGAAGCAACTTTGAGAATTGGTGATTTTGAATCTTTGATCACCTTATGGCTTATTCCATTGGAAATTTTTAAGGTTAAAAGTTAAAATTTGTTACTAGTATCATAAAAGTTTACTTTCATCCTTTTCCCGAGGTAGCTACTTTTTTTTTTTTTTTTTTGCTTCTTAAGTTAATGTTGACTTGTATATAAGTCAGATGTTGGAAAAGGAAGCTCATATAACGTGAACTCTTTGATAGTTTATGCATGAAACAACCGAGGTAAAAAATTTAAGATCGTTTAACTTTAAAATGATTGTTGTAAACCCCTCAATAAAGTCTCCATTATATTGTCTTAAAAGACGTTTGGACATAACAAATGTGATATTTTAAAAAAAAATTTGAAATTTTGGGAATAGAAAGATTATTTCACTTGAATGACCAATTTCTATGAACAAACGGAATAATAAGGCATGCCAACAAATTTTAAGCTTCTTAATTAAAAAATAATCATTATCATAAAGTTTCAAATTTCACGTCATCATGAAGTATACATTGTATTAACTAGTTAAAATAGGCCGTACTTGAAATTTTAAGAACCTCGTCATCACGCGAAATTTTTACTAAATATATATGGATGGCTAAAAAGCAAAATAAAATTTGTAGACCTTGTAAAGATAGTAAAAACAAGTTTTAAAGTGATTTTCCAAACTTATTGTCTTCTCTTCACCATTAACCATTCACTTCCAAACTTCCACTCCCTTACGGTATTTTTTTTAGATTACAAACAAATAATTTTGAAATAGTATTTGTGCAATGTAAATCAAACACATACAGACCAGTATGCCATATATATGAAAGTGCAAGTGAAAAGGGATGCGTATGTATTTGGCCCAAACTATTAGCATTACAAACTCAAAACATGGGCATATCCAAGTAGCAGTAGGTATATTGTTGTCATACATATTCGTTCATTTGTCACTTTTAAATCTTCTCTCATGAAACGAAGTGAGAAGTGAGTGGTCTTGAACTTTTTGATATTGCAAAGTTTTCTTTCCCTTTTCAATCTCCTTGAAGCAGTAAGCGGGGGCTTGCCACTTAGAATCCTCCAGCACTTTCCCCACCTCAAAAGTCATAATATGTTCGATCAATCCTGCATTATTTCACATATATCCAGCATTAAATTACTTCATCACACATGAAAAAAATTAACATATGCAGAGAGGCTGAAAAAGGAAATGACTTTTAAACTTAACACAGAAGTTAGCTCATGAAATGAGTATTACCCAAAAACTATATAAACAGATACATCATACGTTTTAAATCATTAAACAATGTGTTCTAACAACCTGCAAACTCCAGAACCAAATTCGGAACACGAGTACGGAAAAATACTGATTTTTTGTTGTTGTTGATGAATACGGAATTTTGTGAGTGAAAAATTATCTGTGGGCAAGCGGACACTTAGACTTTGATATATGTAATTAAATGAATCATGAGTCTAACTCAATCCGAAATTAGCGGCAATTGCTCAAAATCATATAATAAAAGCATATTTAAATGGGCATACCATCATAAAAATGCCAATAAACAGGTATCTGGGTAGCAACATCTTCATAGTAGTGTATGAAATCAATCTTATCCCAAACATTACAGAGGAATCCATCTTTATACCTCTGGCCCATATAATTTGCACCTTCAAGCCAATTAGGTCTCAAAATCCCCACAGGGAAATGCCTGATTGTGCACTCCTCGGTAGAGTCCAAAGTGAAGTAAAATGAAGTGCCGTTCTGCCATTCAACTCCGTACAATTTTTTCCCCAATTGGTATTGGTTTATATGCAAGTACCTTTTGTTAGGCCAATCGTACCAGAGATCCACTTTCCGGAGACCTCCTGTGTAGTTCATGATGGTAGTTGCATGGAACTGGTGCGGCCATGGTGATGGAATTGGGTCTGTTGAATCTATTTCCAATGCTTTTGAAGGAACCCAGAAAGGGGATAAAGTGAAAAGGAAGATGAAGTTGATTGGAAAATACATTTTGTTCTTGTTTCTCTTAATTTAATTTAATATTTGGAAACAAAGAGAAAAGGTGAAGTCAGAAATCAGTAATGAAGTGTAATCGAAACTCAGAAGGGAATATGTGGACTATACAACACACACAATGAAGTAGATAAGGCATCTGTCACACTCAAAAAATAAATATGGTACCTGTATGGGTGGCTGAATTGTGGTATTCCTAAAACTCGTCGGCTGAGCTTGCCTAGTATAATTTACATATTTTGTGTAATCTGCAAGCTATTGCATAGGAGCGGATTTATTCAATGCACACCCATAGTGATTGCGAATTCTCCATGGAAAAAATAAAAATATATATTGGTCAAAGAACTCAAACTAGAAGGCAGAATGATATTTCTTTAGGAGTATGTGTGCGGTTCGATTTAGTGATCTTTTAAAACAGCTAATGCTTATAATTAAAGATTAAAGAAGAATACATATTTTCAGTAGTTAGCTAACCAATATGCTGTAGTATGCATTGCTAATCTGTACTAAAAGTTACAAATGGTACACCAAAACATAGGCAAATGATCTAATCCAGGATGTGTCGCTGTGATTATTAGAAAATCAGACCACCCTTTCAGCTCCTCCCAAAGTTAACGAACAACTTATACTGATACATATTGTTTCCAATCAGCAATATCAATTTTCAGTAGGCTCTTAGTAGCATCTTGTAACATAAGTACTCTAGCTTTTATCTGTACTCATATCACATTTTCGTTCAAAAGCAAAAGAAACTGGGCTGATTCTTGAATTTGTTTTCAATGCCCACTTTAGAAGTTTATTTCACGCCTCTCAGCAAAAAACTTACCACTCACAAACTGGTCTGAGATAAGAGCAAGCCAGACTGCAGTATCAGCAGCAACTTCGGGAGATGTATGCCCAGCCCAATCGGTCATGGCCGTCTTCACCCAACCTGGGCAATAGCAATTCATATATATCTTATGGCCCTCTGGCTGGTCAGAAAGTATCCTCGCCATTAGCCTGGTGTAAGCATTAGCAGCAAGCTTTGACAATGAGTAGTCTGTGAATACTTGTGGCCATCCCGCAGATTCCCATGTTCCATTTTTTACTTGTTCCAAAAATGAGTTCACAGTACTATCAATCAGTTCCTCTGATAGGGAATCGTTATCCTCCAGTTGTTGTCTCAAGCTGACATTTGCAATTCTCTGGTGGGCATCAAACAAAAGTAGATCATTTTGAGATGCGAAGATAAAAGCTATTTGCATATTAGAGAACTCAAGAAGTTATTGCTTTTGACGAATAACAAATATCTTCTACGAAGCATTATAAGGGTGCAGTATTGAAAAAAATTGACTACGAAGTAAAAGAACAAAAGGAATACTCTTCCGACAAGATGAACAAGGGCAATAAGAGTGAGAAGAAGAATATGAATGAAAAGGAACACTAAGGCACTTACATTCCGTCTGCCGTTAAGTCTTCCCAGTCGTGAGGTCACATTAACAATACGAGCGCCAAAAGGAGAAGGCTTCATTAATGGAATCATAGCTTTAATCATACTTTTGGTGCCGAAGTAGTTGGTCCGGATAACAGTTTCTGCATATTCCACTGAATTATCTGTGCCGAAATTGAAATTGACTCCTGCATTATTGATCTAAATACTTCCATATCATTAGCCGAAAGGGCCAGATTTGCCAAAACAGTTAACAGACAAAATTGATTACCACATGAAAGTAAAATAACACCAAATATAGCGTAATGCCCCTCCTTGCTCCCCCACCCCAAGCAAAATAAAAGGAAAATGAAAAAATAATAACTAAGAACACGGTCAAACTGTGAAGTACAAGAAAAATTAGCACCTGGTAGTAAGCTATTGTAACCAGTACGGTTCTATACAGTAGTGAAGCAAGGATTTTCACTAACGGGAGTCAACATATAGAGAAGTAACCACACGAGGAATTGAAGAGATTCAACATATAGTATATAAGCATTAAAAAAATCATATCTAAGCAATGTCATTTTCCAGTAAAGGCGAGTCAATTGACACCGCATTGGACAAGGTAGCTCTGCAAATAGATGTATATGCGACTGGATCAATGCTAGATTACAACAACTACGTCTCAGTCCCAAATAAGTTGGGGTCGGCTATATGAATCCCCATTTCTTCATTTAAGCTCATATCGTATCATCATCATAAAGATATGATAGAGTAGACAAACCAATGCTAGATTATAAAGAGAAAATAGAGTAGATGGATTACCAGTATATCTAAACCATCATAGTTTTCCTTTATCCAGTCAGAAAATGTTTCAATTGATGCAGGGTCCACAATATCCAATTGATGAAATACCACATTCAAACCTTTTTCTTGCATGATTTTTGTTGCTTCTTCACCAACACGAGTCTCTCGTGATGTAAGAACTACTGTTAAGCCATGTGATGCCAGTTGGTGAGCAATTTCAAAACCAATTCCTCTGTTTGAACCAGTCACGACAGCCATAGTTTCATTTGACCACCATCTGAAAATCATCTTCTGTCTATAAGTGTAATGCTCAGAATCAACATCCTAAAGTAAACCAATTTTAACTGGATGAACCATATTCCATCTCGATAATTATGCCATGGAAATAGTGATTATCCAGACCATCTGATAACTAATAGGAACTATTAGCCAAAAGATTATCAAAACATAGCGGAGCGTCATCTTAGTTAGTTACCGAGACTGATTGGCAAGTAATCAAAGAACTAATAATTTTCCAATGATACAGTTACTTTAGGTTATGATTCATAGGAACTCTTATAATATGTTGCATAGATCATAGATGAAGTACAGAGGCAGCTTTGGGAGAATGGAAGTAAACCAATTGTACACCAAATCATTATTCTCATATTTCTTCTCTAAATCTGCTATTAAGCTGATTATACAATCAACGATGTCATTGTTTCCCATCTAACAATACTAGAGCAAACATGCAGAAATAATGCACCAAGCATAACCGTTTTAGGTTTCTATTCTTTGAATGGGGTTCTAAAAACACCTCACATCTTTGCATTTCTAATTTCGTTGTAGCAAAAACATACTTCTAACAGTACAATATTAGAATCCAAACTGCAACATTTGCACTTCAGAGCTGTCTGTCCAATAAGCATAAGAACACACAAACAATCTTCAACCTAAAAATATTTCCTAAAATACGGAGTACATGAAAGTAGGAAAATGAGCTGCTTTTGAGTTTGTCATCCTAACTATGATATTCTTGTATCTCATGCATAAGATGCTAAAACTGAAGATGCCTTTTTTAATTAATAAGTATGCCAAAATTGAATACGCTAGAGTCTGTTCCATTATCTACACATAGTTTCCTCTCTTGTTAATTTAACTAAAACCCAATGCTTAAGCTACACGGCAAAATTAAGCACTTAACAGTTAGACTCTTTGACTTGTCATTTTTCCTCTGAATCAAATGCAGAAACCCTCAATCCAGGCACGGATATTTTCGACTCAATTCAGGACAAAATGCAAAGCATATCAAGAAAGTTTTTTTATGGATCAAAGAACTGACCTTTGTTGATCAGAATAAGGAATAGTACGGAGAAGAGAGATCTCTTGGCGTCTCTGCTCTCTTCTCTCTTGCGCCCTCTCCTTTTTACCCATTATTTCTTCGATTATTAGGGTTCAAAGCTCAAGCTATTCTGCAATTTGGTTCACCCACTACTCATTTCCAGATTTTGTTTTGGTTTCAGAGTTTTAGAGCAAACCCTCGTATTCATATGGTGAATAGTAATAGCATTTGAAGAAAGAAATTAAATTAAATTCTTGTAAATTAGCTAATCTATATTATATGTCTTTCTTTTAAGATAAGAGACATTAGTAGATTTAAATTTTTAAATACAGAATTTTTTTTGTTCCTTCTCACTTGTTTATTGCCCTTCACTAATTAAGAATAGATTTAATTTTTTAAAACTAATAAATACTTTCTTTTTTTGAGATCTCATAAAAATAAGCAATTACTATTCTTAATTTCTTATGGTCCACACCGATAAACCTACTTCTGTGGAATAATTGGGAAATCACATGAGAGATGTGAATTGTATTAAGTAATTTTGATGCGACGAGCTCGATTGAGAAGAGACCAGCTAGGAGAAATTCAATCGCTTGAGAAACGACGAAGTGAGACTCAATCATTAACCTCCTTTATGGGATATCTCGGTTACACCAATTCAATCACCTTTAAAATAAATTTAATTTGGCAAAATAATTACGGGATCGTTTAGTTTAGAAGTAAGTTATGTAAGGGTTGATAATGTGAAGATTTTTACTATATAATATTGAAGTAATTGTCATGCATTTATTGATGCAGTAGTATTTATTTTCCATTTTGGGTGTTCTTCACATCTCAAATTGAAATAATGGCATTTGTCATTAAGACTTGGAAAATAATGCGACTGCTTCTCCAAGTGACACGTTTGTTCCTATGTACAATAAACGGAGTCCAGTTGTCGCCGTCTGAATTCTTGAACTTCCACATATATACTCTTTCCATGTAAACCTAGTTCAACTTTTTAGTTTACTTCGCCTATGCTTCGGGAAATTCTACCGTACGTATGCATTTCGAAGAAATAAACTCGTTCCTTTGGGTTGTTTTTTAGCCCTACACACCATATATCAGGTGAGTTTATCTTTCATCTCGTTATGTTTCCTTTATATGTGTTTAGTATGGATGAAAACATGTTATGGACCTTAGTCTGACTCGACCGCAAAAGTTAGCCCAATCACATGAAGAGTTTAAATGTGGGACACAACACTCTCTCTCATACTAAGGGTTAGAGAGTTGAACATCTGGAGCGTGAACAATTTAATATTGGGACCCAACATTAGTAAATTATGAATTGAGATGCGCTTGACTCTGATATCATTCTATAGATGTGGATATTAAAGCCTTGTAGATAGAGTTGCCTAGTATTTGTATTTGTGAGAGATAACAGGGTACTAGTGCAATTAGTTGAGGTGTGTGCAAGACAACATGGTTGCAAAGAAAATAGTTTTCCATGAAAAATAAAAGTAATGTGGAAAAAGTTCTATCCAAGTGTCATTTTGTGTTTGTATTGTAGGTGATTATATACGATTATAGTGTTTTGATGGAAATGTTTTATATTAGAGAGGGATAAAAATGACAGAATTGTTGATTGAAGCAAGTGATATGGAGTTTGAGGGAGGATATTTGTAAAGGAAAATGACTCATCCAATTGCTCTATGTTGGTGGAAAACATTTTCCTCAGAGAAAAGACTTTCCACAATTCAAAGTAACCGAAAATTGTGAAATGATCTTGTTCGATAGATACCCTTTGTCTCTACGTAGCGTCAGTTAACCGGTCTAATGTCTCTTTCTTTTCTTTATAATCAGTGATAATAAACAAAAGTCGATGAATTGAGTAATCTACTAATCTGTCTAGAATGTACTGTTGTTCGATGACAAAAATGTGTAGACTTTTTTAACTCACAGATACCTCTAAAACTTAACCTATGGATTTTTAACTGGTTGAAGTGTTGTTGCCAGATGTATAAACAAGAAGTGAGTTGTTAAAGTGAAAAAGATGGCATTCAATTCAAAGTTCCAGTTGCTTGTGCTGGCAGTCCTACTGCTAATAACGATTCGCCCAAGCTTACAGACTCGACTAAGAAATGAAAACAAGGTTAAAACTGCCACTTTCTTATCACCAAATTTTGTGCTCGAACCTGGATTAGTTGCTAACAAATTTACTACAACATCGATTTCCCTAAAGGCCATATTGCTATCAAAAGTTTTGATGCTGAAGTAGTTGATGAGTCAAGGAATCCTGTCCCCCTTTATGAAACATATCTCCATCATTGGCTTGTGGTAAGATATTATCAACACAAAGGTTTGGAGGTGTCAAAGTACCATGACGATCTGGGGTTTGAACAGTCAGATTATATATTAGTGAGGAACTCAGGGATATGTGGAAGGGATCTTTTTCAATATTTTGGCCTTGGGTCTGAAACTCGTAAAACAGTGAAATATGTTCCAGACCCTTATGGGATAGAGGTTGGTAATCCTTTAGAAGTACCTCCAGGATATGAAGAAAGATGGTTGCTTAATGTACATGCAATTGAGACACGAGGTTCCGAAGATCAGATGGGATGCACAGAATGCAGGTGTGATCTTTATAATGTTACAAAGGATGAGTATGACCGAGATATAGAACCAAATTACATTGGAGGCTTGAGATGTTGTCATGATGAAACAAGATGCAGAACAAGAGAAGGGTTTCAGGGTCCAAAGAGAAGTTTGTACCTGAAGTACACAATCAAATATGTTGATTGGCATGCCTTCATTAAGCCTGTTAAAATATATATTCTTGATGTCACTGATACATGGAAAAGGCGGAAATCAACAGGACTTAAGCTGTCAAGACATCATTGTCAGGTGATGAACACTTCTAATTTGGTTATTTGCTTTCAATCACTCAGTCCACTGTACTCCTCAATCCCAAACTGGTTGGAATCAGCAATATTAAATCCTCTCTAGGATATCTACATAAACTTTTTGTTGGTTTCCTTTAGAAAGTATTTCCAACTGATGAATGAATAAGAGAGTGATATTACTTATTAAAAAAAAGAGTAATATTGATTTCAGAGGCGGAGTCAGGATTTGAATCTTATGGGTTCTAAATATTCAATGAATTTTAAAGACAAATATAGAGTTTGAACCAAATCTATTGGCTTTCGGCCGGCACTCTCCCTCCACCCCCATAGATTTGACGCTTCAGTATATAAGATCCTAGGAATTGTGCAATTATTTGCCTATGTTATTATTATTATTGTATAAAATGAATGGTAATTGGATTCATAAGTTGCAATGTTTTTGAACCCTTTATCCCCTAGATATTGCGGTCAATAATTTAGTTGAACTTTCTTGATACAGATTGAATTAAAGTTGAGTCATGTTCTGCTGCTGTTGCTAATAATGGATGCATCCATACAAAAAAGATAAGTGTAACTTTGCCTAATGGTGGAAATGTTATCTATGGAGTTGCTCACCAGCATGCAGGTGGGATTGGTTCAACCCTCCTTGGAGAGGTACTTTGAGATGTTAAATTTTTTTTTTTGGTCATAGTCAGCTCAGAATCTAGTTAATTCCACGACTTCCCACTTTGCTAATTTATGCACCTAGGATGAAGTTTTTCTTGGTGATACACTTGTAATGTTGATGGACTGTATCTTAGAGAGGTTGTTTCTGTTTTACTAACCTGAATACAGGAGATTATTGTTACACAATATCAACGCGTCCTGCTTCAAATGTATTTGAGGTGAGGAAAATAATCAAATTATAGTTTCTGTTATGCCACACGGCGTGAACTCCCCAATATTTGGGTCTCCCAGGGGAATTTTCTTCCATCTCTATGATTTGATCATTCATGCATCAATCCTGTACTTCTTTGGTCTCCTTTTTCTCTCGATTAAGAAAGTGACATAGGCTTGGCCAAATTTCTTCAGACCTAAAAGTCAAGTTCCCTTGTAAACCAGTCTACTGATAAAGGACCTGAACGATGCCAATGGGTCGATCTTAAGGCAAAACTGTCACAAGCATCAAACTTTTAGGGACTCATTTTGTTGATTGCAATTGTTATCTAGATCCTAAAAATTGTAGAGTATTGCTTTGTTTCCTCTTCAATGTCTGGGAAAGCTTAATAGCTGTCTCTTTGTTGTGTGGTTGAGATAATTTACTTAATCAAACCTTTGAAAGTTAGTTGATAGGGTGTCGCCTTCTGTGGATTACAAATCCACACTCCCTTTGCGAGTTGATTAGTGGATGCTAGTCCTTGGTCAATCTTCTTGGGGCTACGAAGTTACACGTGAAGCTCTCACAAAGGGTTGGTGTTAAGCTAAGCACTGCTTGGCTCCTTCTTTCTCTGTGTACTGTGTTTATCTGTATCACAATAAAATCCTCAATCAACTTCAGTACTATGGTTAGTGAATAAGGTGACGATAATGATTTGTAGCGTATCTATTTGAAGTTGTCTTGATCGTCTTGTGATCGTTTCGATTCGTCAAAGGAATGCAAGGTCTGCTGATTACTGTTTCTTGTTTCTCCACTAAATTGGTTCAGGATGGACGGGTTATATGCTCATCTCTTCCAATCTATGGAGAAGGAAAGGAACCAGGAAATGAGGCTGGTTATATTGTTGGTATGTCCACTTGTTATCCCAGGCCTGGCTCTGTCAAGATATCCGAGGGAGAGACTCTGACTTTATTATCAAACTATAGCAGTGATCAAAGGCATACAGGAGTTATGGGCCTGTTCTATATATTGGTTGCTGAAATGTCACGGCAATCTAGCTCTATCCTGCATTCCAGAGACAATGTAAGATCTTGCTTCATGTTCTTATCTGAAATCTGTTCAGGTGATCTGATGTAATGAACTTTCAATTAATGTCTAAAAGCTGAATATAAATATTGTCTGTGTAGATAGTTGGTATGCTAGGAAGGTTTTGAGAGTGGGGCTATAGCTTGTGAGGAAAAAGATGTCTGAGAAGCCACTTCGTCGGAGCAAAGAGTCTGGGGTTCGGGTGAGATGGCAGAAGCTGGTTGGTTTTTGGTGTGAACTTCACCTGTTTAGTTTCTGGCTTACAGTCAACAATAAGTTCAATAGGTACATTATCAGTATATGTTAGGTGTTCATCAATAAGTCACCCCTCTAGTTAAAGTGTGTAGATGAAAAAAAATCGACAAGCTTAAGTAGCCATCTATGTATTCTGCCCATCCATTTTATTGTTTCAATGGCCTCCTCTCAAGTACCTCAAAAGATCCTAAACTTAGTGTTCCTTGTTTCTGCAGATGGGTGATATTGTCATACTACATAATGCTGTTTTGGCATTAGCAGGGTTTGGAATTGCAGCACTTGTTGCTGCAACGGTAACTTATCAACATCAGAGCGAAAGAGAAGAAGGGTGTGAATCGATCCTAATGTGAGGTTCTTTCAGCCTAACCTCTGGTGACCGGTATAATGTACCATGTGATCAACTGTTTCGACTCAAGTTGGTTCTTGGTACATATGCTAACTTTTAGGCAGTTAAATTGTAGATATTTTAGTCTATGGGGTGCTTGCTTAGTTTTCTAACTACATGTTGCATATAGTGTATATATATATATCTGTTAGATAGTGTGTACTTGAGAATAACTTTATAGAGATGTAACGCGTCCAAAGCTAGCACAATCATATCTGTAGGGTGAAACAAGCCTCTTAATGAATAATGAGAGTGACCACAAAATGAATCTCGGGGCCCAATTCAATTCGAAGTTAGCTCAACAGGTGAGGTGAAGATCGTTTAAGGACTATATTAAGAAGGAGATTATTGTCATTTATCCGCAGCTTAGGTGTGACACCTGGATTGTGGATAACATAACATTATAATATAGAAACTAAAAAAAAGTGCACTAGGGGCGACTCTGTCAAGGTGAAAACTTAATCAGACAGAAACTTATTGCCTTGAGTCACACTGATCAATTTTTATTGATTACTCAAACTATATTATCTTTGATATTTTATTCTTTCTATACCATTTATTCCCTGAAATAGATTTTTATAATAATAATAATAATGGGGTCTTCGCAATGCAAACGTGTGGTCATAATTTTCTTCCTTGGCATAAAAATGAGTTGAAGTCATCAAAATTGTCGCTGTTCATCCTTTTGCACCCAACAATATTTTAGATGCTGTGGGCCAGCTAATAAATATATTTAGGGTTAGATTATTTCTAAAACAAGGTTATACCATGATTACAACAAAGAGCAATATGCACCTTCTGCATGGACAGAAATTTTCATTCAGAAAATCCCATATTTTAGTGAAAAAATTATCCCAATTTTAGTTAGTACGCATAATTAAGTACTAATGGACACATTTAATCTTCTGATATTTAATTCAGAACGTAAATAGAAAAACCAATGGACTTTACTCTATATAAATATTTATTACATTTAACTGTGCCCAAAAATACAATCAAGCTCTGTGCTTCTTTCACTATATGCTATATAATAATCCAGGGATAACTCAACAATTTGAAAAAAAATTGATCATAAAAATTGCAATAATTAATAAGGAATGAATTGTCACAATCACGTCGTCTTTATTTCACCTAAAAACAATAAACACGTGGTTTGACATCTGACATCCTTCCATTGGTCCACGATTGCTGCGTTTTATTCACGAAACCAAAATTGGGCCTTTCACCTTTTTCCTATTGATCTTCTCTTTTTGTGGAAAATAAAGCTACCACTCTTGCTTACTCCCTCCGTTTTTTTCTACTTGTCAAATTTTAATTCGATATATCTATTAAGAAAATAATAATTGTTATAGTAAGTTTATCATATTTTAATTCATAGGTCTCAAATATATTTATTCACTACATATTTCAAAGACATTAACTTAATTTCCATGATATTAATAAATTGAAGGTATAATAAGAAAATAATTATTTTTGATTTATCGAAAATAATTATTTTTGATTTATCAAAAATAAAAATAAAAAAAATTAAATTAAAAAATATTTGACAAGTTTATAGAAACGAAGATAATACAAACTTATAATCAATCAACTTTACTCCTAATTATTTTATGGTAAAAATTTCGAAAGCCAAACAAACTTGTTAATCATCATTGTTTCGAAAAGAAAAACATCATCAAGATTACCTTCCTCGCACTTCGGAATATTATTAAAGCAAGAAACTTTTCAGTTACTATTAATTGACCCATTTCAGCTTTAGTGTAAATTAAATATTTGATTTTTTTGCTTTAACTTAATAAAAACAAATTTAATACTTATACTTAAATCGAGGATCTATCCTTGTTTGTGATATTATACTAAGTATGTTATTATTATTGTTGATAAAAAATCAATGTAATAATAGTGTTTAGTCTTGATCTTAAATTAGTCACGTAATAAACGACCTTAAATTCAGAAACTTCGAATTTTGACCCGAATAAAACCGGGTCTATTCATCGGGTCACTCTCAAAGAAGATCCTCCACAAATATTCTCTTCTTCTTCTCCCCTCTTCCAATAACAAATCTAATAATTTCTTCTTTTTCCTCCACTGTAAGGTACCTTCTGTTCAAAGTAGCGTTAGATCTGTGAAGAAAAGATCCATTAAAAAAAATTCAATCGTTTTGCCTATGCTGTGAAAAAATCGGAAAAATCAATTTTCTGGCATGTCAGTGGCTGGAGAGGCAGTAGAGCATGTGAATTTTCCAGCAATGGCAACAAAGGACCGGTCCGGATGTTGTAACCCGGTGAAGAAGGCCGGCCCGGTTTCGTTGGACCATGTGCTATCAGCTTTAGGTGAGACCAAGGAAGAGAGGGAGTCGAGAATCAGAAGCCTGTTTAGTTTTTTTGATTCTGACAATGCGGGGTACTTGGATTATGCGAAAATTGAAAAGGGTTTGTCTGCTATGCAAATTCCAGCGGAGTATAAGTTTGCTAAGGAATTGTTGAATGGTTGTGATGCTAATAAGGATGGAAGGGTTGATTATCAGGAGTTTAGGAAATACATGGATGATAAGGAGATGGAGCTGTATAGGATTTTTCAGGCTATTGACGTGGAGCATAGTGGATGCATCTTGCCAGAGGAACTATGGGATGCCCTTGTAAATGCTGGTACTTTACTGTTATTCATTCTCTTAAAATGCTTTACCTTCCTGGTTCCTAGATTAATGGTTAAGTATGATATTGACCTTTTGATCACTGGGGGAGTAAGTGGTTTGGATGTACAATACAACTGTCTATTGTGGTTCATAAAAGGAATCTATCTTATTGAAAATTTGCACCGTTGAGGTCCCAGAACTAGTTTGATAAGTCCTGATTATTTGTTCAGATACATATTTGAAAGTTTGAACCTTAAATGGATCTGCTATTCAAATTGAGGTTAAGGGATCAGTTGCCAAACTGGACTTAGTTGGAAGTTTGTGTTTAATGTATGCTCTGTTGGGAGCTGTGGAATGAAACACACTGGAAGAATAACCACAGTTACTTCATTAGTATAAACAAATGAATGAAACCCAGATATAACGTGGAAAATCCTTCTGAGCTTTGCACTTGTTGCACCAACATTACTGTGTTAGAGAATTATGCACTAGGTAGTTTCAAATATCACAAAGCCCTCGAGAGATTTACCACCCAAAAGAGGAAACTTTCCTCCTGTACCTGATGCATCAAACTTCCTTTCACCTTACTGCTCTCTGGAACTTTCTTTTATTGTAGTACTTAACTTTTCTGCTAAGAAGCTTGTTCTCGGTATTTTCTGCGCAATCTTTGTGGAACATCTGAACTTGTCTCCCAGTGGTTGTTCTTACACCACTGTATATTGCTCACTCGTTGAGAAGATATCACTAGTCATCATATGGATGTATAGGGATCTCATCATCTTCTATCCATCATAACCTCACTCATGGTTAGGCGTACAGGGGTTTTATTTTTCCCGTCCACAACTCCACCTCATACTTTTATCTCAAATTTTCAGAACAGATACTATGAACAGTGACTTTACATGAAGAGTTGTCCATAAGTATGAATAATGATGTTAGGTATTATACCCATATGTGTAGATATAATATATATGTATCTATTCTGTGCTTGTACTTATCAATAACACTCAGATGCTTCAATCCTTACGTGCCAGTTGTTGAGGAATGGAAAGTAAAATGTTCATGATAAACTTGAATCTCAGAATTTAGTTATTTTCTTAATAAGCTCCCCATCTGATGAATTTTCCATGATCTGGATATTCAAGTATTTTTGTCGAGGAGCTCTGCCTTCATAAGGTAGGGTTAGTCTACGTACACACCACCTTCCCCCGGACCCCACTTGTGGGATTTCACTGGGCATGTTGTTGTTGTTATGTTCTAGAGCTTTGGAGATTGTGGTTGGCATTTTGCTGAATTTGCTTTAGAAAAGTAGTGATTGGTTGATACAAAATCAATCTTTAGAATTTTTTCTTTTTGAATAAAATGATAGAGCACTGATCTACTGGTCTGGGTTGGCCTTTCTCTGTTTATTATTTGTATTTGATGAATAGAGGACTTCAATCTCAATAGTATAAAGGTTCCAGAAGTGTGCTACCACAGTTTTACAAAGTTACATGTATATGGAGTCTTACAAATTAATAAAATTCACTAAGTCATTTATATCACCTATGTAAGAAGCTGTTTTAAGGCTTCAAGCAACTATGCTTTAAAATCTCTCCAACAATCAACAAGTTATTTCCCCTCATAGTATCTCCTGGTTTATTACTTCCATAAGGACCACACAATGCATAGGAGAGTTGTTCCCCTCTGTTGTTTCCATGCACCATCTTTGCACTTTGTCTCAGTGCATGGTTGCTATCAGAGGCCACCTCAATCTATTCTCCTTTGTCCTGGATCTCCACTAGTCATTTATTCAGTAGATAGGAAATGTCGTGGGATAAGTAGTCCCGCTTAGCTGACTTGTTACTTTGATAATCATGTTGGTGCATTATGCTATTTTAGTTGTTCAATTCTTGCTTTAATGAGCAAGATGTTAATGTTTAGCTGTTCGCAATAATAGTAGTAGTAGTAGTATTTTGATGCACTGAGGTGCCACTTCTCTAAGCTCAGATGGTTTTTGGTTTGTCTTCAATTTAGCTAGTACGGTTTCCCCACTTTTAGTCTGATTTTGAAGATGCTTTTGCACTTTCTTTTCTGGTGCCTGTGATATATAATTTTTCTAGTTCTTAATTTTAATTCTTAGACTATTTCTCACGGGACTTCTTCAATTCTTTGATTTAGAAATATGCAGAGTAGATTGTCAAGGCTTATACTGAGCTAAATTATGTGGTTAATAAGTTGGCTGGTTGATGATGATATGATGCTAGAATTCATATTCTTGTAGCTATAGGATGCTTAAGATGGCCATGATGTTCTCTACAAGTTACTCATAGTTGAGGAGAACTGTCCTTTACATTGAAATTAGTTAACTCTTTCTTTCTCTCTGCTCTAGACTAAGAATTACATTTAGCTGAGTTTGAGTTTACCGTTATGTAATCAAGCTGGGGTCCAGCATAATCAGGTCAAGAGTTGGTGTTTTGAAGCAATTCTGTAAGCGTTAGGGAAACCAATTGTGTATGGATTGTGTGTTTTTTCCGTAAATATGAGCAAAACAACAGGACTACCCTTTTCCATATCAATTCTGCTTCTTTTGAGTCAGTTTAACTTTAACACTTTTGGAGCATGTTCCTAGCGCTTTTTGGTATAAGTTGGTCCATGCCCTTCAATATCAGAGATGCCTACACTAGTTGGAGCTCTATGGAAGTTAGAAAATCCATCAGAAAAATCTGGATCATGACCCCAGCTTGTATTTTTTGGGTTATTTGGAATGAAAGAAACAGGAGATATTTCGATGGAGTTTTGACTCCAATTGTAAGCTTAAGGCTAGTTGTTTGGTTAACCTTTTTAGTTGGGCCAACTTTTCCCCTGTAAATATCTTAGATCACTACCTGGACTTTGTCAGCTCTTAGCTCTATAAGTTATTTGTTCTTACTGAGCTGACAGATCCCCCTTTTGTATCTTTGCATCTACTGGATGCCTTAATGAAATCTCACTTGCTTCATCCAAAAAAAAAAACTTAATAATTTGTCTCTGTTCTCATATACTCGAGATTCTTTTACTCTCATGCTTATTCCGAACTGACTCACAAATCTCTAAACAAACTGACATTTGATAAATATGGGACTACTGTCAGCATACCAATAAAGATTGAAACTTATTTCCAACTGGTTGTTGTGCCTACATCTATACTTCAGTTGTTTTTTGAAAATAATGAAAATTTACTTGGTTAATTTTGTTTGTTGAAAAGCTTTTTGGGTTGTTTTAAAAACCTAAGATTATTTCTTAACCAAACAAGCTGACCTCTTATTCAAAAAAACAAGCTGACCTAAAAAAAATTCAATGCAAACAGGGCTTATGTTCGAATTGTACAGTATGAATTGGGTTGTATGTACCTTCACTATTACCACCACGTATGAGCTTCCCTATTAATTGTGGGAAATTGAGAGATTTCTCATGCAAGAAATAGGGTAAGGTGCCTGACAACTAAGTCCTTCAGATGGTGTTTTCCCGTCGTAATTTTTTTTTTTCTTTTTGTCCATTTTTTTTTTTTTTTTCGTTTTCCCTTATGCTACAGATTCAGTAATGTTGCTTCATATGATAATTAGCTATGTGCGTGACACTGTTGATACTTTGTGCTTTAATTAATTTTATTCTTTTCTAGAATCTAAATATGGGCACTTGGAAAATAATTATTTGTTCTTTCCTAGAGCATGGTTGCTCTACTCGTTGCCTTTGGTAAATTGTTGACACAAAATTTTAGGGCTTTTCAGTCTATTTTGGCTTGCCCATCAGTATTAAGTTCCCTTGCTCTCCTGGTCCATTTTTCTCTGTCTGCAGGAAAAGTACTTTTTTTCAATTTCATGCTTACTAAATAAAGGTGCCAAAACGATGGCCCATTAATGAATTTGCATAACAAATTCAAATTGGATTATCCATTTATTAGCTACATACTAATTTCTCCTCTGTTATCACTCAATGATTTCCTTTATGATTCTCTTCTCTTGGAATCTATTTTGTTTCTGGCTAGAGGAGTTTTCCATGCTCATTTCCATGTTTTTTAGTTGTCTTCCTCTTATAAGCTAGGGCAGTTTCTTTCTTGCAGGAATAGAATTAGATGATGATGAACTCGCACGGTTTGTGGAACACGTGGACAAGGATAATAATGGAATTATCACTTTTGAGGAATGGAGGGATTTTCTTCTACTCTATCCTCATGAGGCCACCATTGAGAATATTTACCAATACTTGGAGAGGGTATGTCTTGTAGATATTGGGGAGCAGACAGTCATTCCGGAAGGCATCAGTAAGCATGTTCATGCATCCAAATACCTGATTGCAGGGGGAGTTGCAGGAGCTGCTTCTCGTACTGCCACAGCACCTCTTGATCGCCTTAAGGTCATTTTACAAGTGCAAACAACTCATGCTTCAATTGGTCCTGCAGTCAAAAGCATATGGAAGGAAGGTGGTCTATTGGGGTTTTTCCGTGGCAATGGGTTAAATGTGTTGAAGGTTGCACCAGAAAGTGCAATTAAGTTTTACGCATATGAAACCTTGAAAAATGCTATTGGTCGTGCCAGGGGTGTTGAAGACCAGAGAGACATAGGAACTTCTGGGCGTCTTGTGGCTGGTGGAATGGCAGGTGCAATAGCACAAACTGCTATCTATCCCATGGATCTTGTTAAAACTCGGTTACAGACTCATTCATGTGAGAGTGGAAGCGTTCCTAGTCTGCGAAAACTATCAAAAGATATTTTTATACAAGAGGGACCTCGGGCATTTTATAGAGGATTGGTACCATCTCTACTTGGAATCATCCCTTATGCAGGCATTGATTTAGCAGCATATGAAACTTTAAAGGATTTGTCAAAGGTTTACATTCTTCATGATAGTGGTACCGCTTTAACTTGTGCCTTCTCAACTGTTAGTACTACCTATTTTCTCCAAGACAATGAAAACTAATTTCCTACGAATTGTGCATGTAATGCAGAAGCCGGCCCTCTCGTGCAACTGGGGTGTGGGACAATTTCAGGAGCCCTGGGAGCGACATGTGTTTATCCTTTACAGGTTATTCGGACCAGGTAAACCTGCAGTTTGATTCTTGGATCCAAACAATTGCCATTTTCTTCCCCTTCTATTTATTTGGATGGTGTAGCTTTCTGGTTTATCAAGTGACGTGCCCTTTTTTTTTAACTCTAAATTGTATTCTTTCTAGAATGCAAGCTGATTCTGCATACAAAGGTATGGCTGATGTGTTCCGAAAAACAGTTCAGCGTGAAGGCTTCAGGGGATTCTACAAAGGACTTTTTCCAAATCTTTTAAAAGTTGTGCCAGCAGCAAGCATAACCTATCTTGTATACGAATCAATGAAAAAGAGTCTAGATCTTGATTAGCTGACATAGAGTCAGCAACAGATTTAAGGTTCAAACTGCTGATGCTGATGCTGATGAAGATGATGATGATGATAATGTGACATTAAATAAGATAAATTTAGCTCATTGGTGATATGATTATCAAAATCATACACCTGATTTTTGACTCCCCATTCGATATCGGCGGGGGTTGTAGTTATAGAGTTTTCTCTTGTAGATTCAACTGACAAATGACTACGTTGGCAACTGAGAATAGTCCTCTTTTACAATGTATGTCTGAGTTATAGGAATATCCATTCTACACTTTTTGCCAAGTAAATGTTAAATGAATACAGTGAGGTGCAGACCTTTAAGGTTTTTGCTATATGGATTATATGCAAGTGAGATTCAACTCTTTTATGTTCTCTGCACTTACTTTATGCACAAATAAAACAATTGTAATAATAATGGTAATTGTAAGTCAAGAAAAACTAACCTCTAATGCTCTATAAGTGTAAAGTAAGTTGTACAATCATCTATTTAATATGATCCTAAGACTTAAAATAATATTCTAGTTCTACAAACACGTGTTAATCAACGCATTAGTGCTGGTAAATTAAAGAAACAACAAATTGTGTGATTCACGGTTTAGAGAGGATAGATTGCACACAGACCTTACCATTACTTCATGGCGGTAGAGATGTAGTTTCCGAAAAGCCCTCGGCTCAAGTGCAACTGCAGATAAATTAAAGACGGAACCTTTTTCTTTTGGGACATGTTTTATCTGATGAATTACGAACATGCATTTTATGAGAGGTTTTTAATCTTTATGAACAGTCTCTCAATTAAAAACTTTATAGTGAAGTTTCTAGTTTTACAAAATAGCGAAAAGCTACTCAAATACTTTTTCATTTTTTTTGCAAAAAACTAAAATACTTTTTTTTCTCCAAATTAATAAAAATAATAATGATTCATCGTGCTGGGGTATATTTTCTTGCAGTTTGGATTGGACAAGAGTTGCATACGTTACAGGAGTTTGTTTTGCTTATTTTACTTTACTCACTAAAATAAATAAATTAATTGAGAAGATTTACTTACTATATTTATTATTATTGGGCCGAAAATTTTTCAGACTTTCTTTAGAGGCCCAATAGGTGAAAGCTAGTAGTATAAATTTAGCCTATTCTACCTCACAGAGGCAAAGAAGGAACAGAGCTTAGGGTTTTTTTATTGGAGGTAACTCTCGTTTTCTGATCATCTCTTAGAATTGTATTCTTTTTATCTTGTACTTGCATGCGTGATTATTAGAAAATATGAATCTATATGTATATTTGAGCCGATTGTGTATAAGGATTACACTGGGTGGGTATGTTGTTGTTTGTTTGTTTAATCTATCAGTGTATTGGTCATTGATCCCTAGGTTTAAAATTTATGTAAATGTGTAAGCAGAATACATTTATAATGCAATATTTTTGGGGAGCCAGTCTATGTTTGTATCTTAGAAAGATCCCCATGTTTGTGATAAATTGTTGTTTGAGGGGAAAGAAAAATGAGTATTGAAACCTTGGTCATTAACTACATTATTGTGCAGAATTAGGCAAAATAAGTTTCAGCTTTTATTTTTATACGTCTTGTAAGCCTATGAGGACTGAATCTGTTGGTACATGTACTCACTTGGGCATGCCTTACGTTGACAATTGAGTATGCATGCCTATAGGGATGAACTATTCATACCAGAAGGGTTATATATCCATAATGAGATCTGAAGAATTCATAGTTTTAGGATTAGGGGAAGGCAAATGCCAATGGGTGCGTGTTGGATTTGCCAAAATAGTGTATTTTTTGTGGATTCGCCAAAGTAGTGTATTTTTGATGAATCCAACAAGGGTGCTGCATCAAAGTGCAGAGTGTGTGCAACTAAGGGCAAGGGGGTTCCATTTTATCATGGAATGGGCTAGAATATAGGTAAATTGATGTAAAAGATTCATAGCTGATTTTATTGATGAATGTGCTATGTCTTTTAATTGGGTTTGTTTCTCGAAGACATGACTTGCTGATCTTGGCCCCCCTCTATTACCTACTGCAATTTCTTTTATGAATGTTTTGGTACGATCTCTTAATTTTCTTAGTTTCTGCTTTCATTTGATTGACAGCAACTTGCAACATCTGTGATCGTACAAAAGCTTCAAGACAATATGGTGAGTGACCACTTGAAATTCTTCAAGATTTTGACGTTGGGTTAGTTGGCAATTGTGGTTTCATGTTCTTTTCCTGTGGCTTTATCAGGGTATTCCAAAGATTTCAAATGACACGGACTTGCTTCACCCTCCTGCTGAGCTTGAGAAGCAAAATCACAAGCTTAAGCGTTTGGTCCAATCACCTAATTCTACTTTTCTGGTAATCTACTATCAATCACTGATATTTTAGATTTCCTTTGATATATGTATTTACATTATATGATTCCTTGCCTTGCTCTTGTTTAACGTATATATACTGTCGCAGGATGTCAAATGTCAAGGCTGCTTCCAAATGTAAGTAACTGAAAATTAGTGGTTAATATCCTCGTTTTTACAAGCGTGTTACTACTTATGTACTAATAATTTTATCTTATTCTTACAGAACAACAATTTTCAGCCACTCACAAACCGTGGTTACATGCCCCAATTGCCAGCAAGTGCTATGCCAGCCAACTGGTGGCCGCGCAAAACTTACTGAAGGATGCTCTTTTAGGGTTAAAGAGAAGGATATGATGGTCTTGGGTTGATACTTGCTAGAGGTGCTTTTCAGCTATGATATATTTTAAACTAGGTTTTTAACGAATGAGTTGGACAAGAGAACTTTTTCTTTGCTCGGTACTTTTTTTAATGGCATTCTGACTATAATATTGTCCATCTTGTTAGTCTTGACACATTTTGAAGTAATTAATCTTCTACTCCATGTTTGCTCATTCATGTGTTGGTTTTGATGTTTAATGCTAGAACTGCATCTTATTCTGATTTTGTTGAAATAAATGGCTCTTAGTTCCATTGTGTATACATGCTTTGAGTCTCTCTGTTATGATTCAAACACGTTTCTTTATAACTTGTTTACTGGTGAAGACTAAAGTGTGCCAAGAAAGTAGTGGAATTGGGGAGAACAGGATGACAGGAATCAGGATACATCGACACGATAAGGTAACAAGAATCACTGTATTAAGAGGAACTTCAACCCAAAACAAGCATACATTACATATACAGTGAAACTTCAAGTGAAGCTTCAAAGTCAGCCGAACATTTGAATGTATATGAAAAACATTAACCCAAAACACAACAAAGAAAAAAAAAAGATCTGGAAGAAAGGCATAACCTTCCCTTTGCCACAATGACTTGCCTGTGAGTCCTTGACATCCACTTAGATTAGATGCATTAAAGGGGTACTTGTTTTCATTGTCATCCTTGATTTTGTCATATTCTTCTTTCTCTTCTTTCTCCACATCTTTGTTGTGTCTTAGTTTGAGATGATGGTTTCTTTTGGGCTCAAGAAGACTATATGTATGGATAGTGGAGTTGTGGAACCCAATACTTCCTCACCATGGTAGAGAAATGACAATTCTAGAAGGGTCACTCTCCTAGAATTATTATGTTTATATATATTAGGTCCTCCTGTTTATCTACCACATGAAACAAATGTGTGTCATCTCTTTCAAACACATATTTTTGAGATTTTATTTACTTAAAGACAAGGAAATCTATCCACTCTCCATGTGGAGAAAAAGCAAAAGATTAAAGAAAATACCATTTGGAATTTGGGGGGCTAAAGTTAGCTGACAAGTGGAGAGAAATGGAATGTGCCTTCTCAAAAGGTGCAAGTTAAAGAATACAATTAAAGTGTGGAAAATGTTAGAGGGGAAAACAGTTGTAGCAAGTTAGCACTTAGCAGCCTTCACAAAAGTAGAGTATTTTATTTTTATTAATATAAGTAGGTGTTTGCATAAGGTTTTGCTTATCAATTCTGCTTAAAATTTAAGCTTTAATTTAAATCACGATTTTGAATTTCAAATTTTCTAAAAGGTAGGATTTCAAAGTTTGCAAAAGAATTGTTCGTATCGTTTGAAAAGATTATATTGAAGAATAACTAATTAGTACTATTGCTGACTATTTGATCTTTGTAAAATTATGTGTATTAGAGAGTTTGTAATAACAAATGATCACAAACATTTATTCATAAAAGAAACATCAAAATATGCAATTTACGGATATGACGTTTTAGAATATTTTGATACCTTGTTTATGAATGATAATTTACTCATATGATAAGATTGTATAATAATTTAATAATTATCACATGAACTTTTATGTTTATTAAAAAAATACAACTTAAAAAATTCATTTTTACGTCCAACTAAAGATTCAATTTCTAAATCAGCATGATGTTAAATCATTGATTTCAAATCACCACTTGAAATCATGTCCAAATGCTTTTCTCTTTATAGATTGCAAGCAGTTTGCACTGTCCACTTCTTTTACCCAACACTTTGAACCCTCAAAAGTTGGAAGAATCTTATGGAGCTCCATAGCCAGTTAGCAACTATCAAATGAATTATTTGGATTTGAAAACTAAAAGTTGAGTATTAGAAAAGTTTGCATATCTAATAAGGTATTTTATGACTGTATAAGATGAAATTCGAACCAAATTGATGGATAAACCATAAAATGATATGTGTGGTTTCTGAATATCATGACATAAACTTTCGATGAAATTACGTAACAATATAAAATAAAACATTATATAGTTGATGAAATAATGAAAAAAAATTAGAGCCACCAAATTGAAGTGTACACAAAACTATCCCAGTCGTAGATCCAACTTCCCCTGCGGGTGTTCGTTGAAGTCGCGGCAACCAACGTGTCATATATTCATTGGTCCACTTCACGAGGTATGAACTGCCCGAACTGGTCGCCACATTTATTTATACTCTGAATTTCTCCTCCCCGCAAATTTCACTCTGTTTTCTCTTCTTCTTCTATACCTATTCAGATCTCTGCTATTTTTTTTTCTTCAGTGAGTATTCCATATTTGGTTATGGAAGAGCGGAATCGGAGGATGTGGACGCAATTTGCATTGTTATTATTGGCCGGTTGCTTCGTCTCTCAACTCTGCGCTTCTTCGGATGTGGTAAGATGTATATCTCTAATTGCATTTGTGATCGTGTTTGTTATCGCAATAGTGTGTCTACTGGATCATGTTAATGGTGCATGTGATGCGTTGGCTGAGAATTTGTTGTTTGATTGTAGAAATTTTACGAGTCGTTCGATGAGGCATTTGATGGGCGTTGGATTGTGTCGGAGAAAGAGGAGTTTAATGGTAAGTGTTTCTCTGGATCTGTTATAAGTATTCCGTTGGAATTTGACAGATCATAATACTTGAAAAGTTGATTTGTTTAGAAAAATTACACCGAAGTTTAAAATTTGGATGTTGAGTTTTCGATGATTAGGGAAGTGTATATAAAAGAAGCAGTCATCCAGAATGCAACATAAAATGAGATCAATTGGTGTTCTCTTTTCTTTAAAATTGTAGTTAGAATTTTGAATTTGGGCGGATGAATGAGGGTGACGAGGTTCACTTCATCTGTTTTATGATCTTCTCTTTGACGGTTAATTCTTATACTGTATTGGTATATGCTAGTTGTTCCTACTATGATCCGCGAATATCTTTCAGATTCATGTCATCATTCATTAATTTGTATGGAAATTAAACAGCAACTCTATGGATAATGCATTATTATTAGCCTTGACTGAGGGTGGAGGTAGTGAAGAAAAAGCCAAAATATCAAATAGAAACTTAAAGAGTTATGCTGATTAATGTGTTCAATGCTTATACAACTAAAAAAAGGAAGGAGGGATCTTCAATTTAATATCTTTATTATGTTGCTTGTGACAGCATCTGTCTATACCTACATAATCAAGGTAAAGAAGGTGATAAAAATGCTCAGTGTAGTCCATTGAATATATACCATTATTCAAATCCATTAATTTTTCAAAGGTGTACTGTATATTTGCCACCCCACCAAATTATGAACCTGGAGTTGAAATACTTTATGTTTATGCTGCAGAACTCTGTTCCCAGTGACAGATATGGCTCAAAATCCATTTGTTTCGAAGCATATAGAATTCCTTGCTTATGTGTCATATTAGCCTGTCTTAGATATTTGTGCGATATCTTTATGTCTATAATGCTAACTCAATCTTTGATTCATAATAAATTTCTCACCCTCGAGCGTGCCTTATAACATTGTGCAATGTCTTTATTTCTACAATGCTGAGTCGATCTTTGATTGTTAAAGTTTCAAGTGTTCATATGGAGTTCAAATTGTGTCTCAGGTGTGTGGAAACATGCCAAGAGTGAGGGACATGATGACCATGGGCTTCTTGTGAGTGAGAAGGCAAAGAAATATGCTATTGTCAAGGAGCTTGACACTGTTGTCAGCCTCAATGATGGAACTATGGTTCTTCAATATGAAGTTCGCCTCCAGGAAGGACTTGAATGTGGTGGTGCTTATCTTAAATACCTCCGCCCCCAGGAGGCAGGGTGGATTCCCAAGGAATTCAGCAATGAGTCTCCGTATACTATAATGTTTGGACCAGATAGATGTGGAGCCACAGACAAGATACATTTCATCTTGAAGCATAAGAATCCTAAGAGCGGGGAGTACATTGAGCACCACCTTAAGTTTCCACCATCTGTACCTTCTGACAAACTAACCCATGTTTACACTGCGGTGTTGAAACCCAACAATGAGTTGTTAATCTTAGTTGACGGGGAACAGAAGAAGAAGGCTGACTTACTCTCAGATTATGATATCGAGCCACCTCTTATTCCAGCAGAGACCATTCCAGACCCAGATGATAAGAAGCCTGAGGACTGGGATGAGAGGGAAAAAATTCCAGATCCAGATGCTAAGAAACCAGATGATTGGGATGAGGATGCACCAATGGAAATTGAAGATGAGGATGCTGAGAAGCCTGAGGGATGGTTGGATGACGAGCCTGAAGAGATCGATGATCCTGAGGCAACAAAGCCTGAAGATTGGGTTGACGATGAAGATGGTGAATGGGAGGCTCCCAAAATTGACAATCCAAAGTGTGAATTAGTCCCTGGGTGTGGGGAGTGGACAAGACCAATGAAGAGAAATCCAGCATACAATGGAAAATGGCATGCTCCACTGATTGAGAATCCCAATTACAAGGGTGTTTGGAAGCCAAGAGATATTCCAAATCCCAACTACTTCAAACTCGACAGGCCCAATTTCGAGCCTATTGCAGCAATTGGCATTGAAATCTGGACAATGCAAGATGGTATATTATTTGACAATATCATGATAACAAGTGATGAGAAAGTTGCAGAATCGTACAGGATGACTGCATGGAAGCCCAAGTTTGACACAGAGAAAGAGAAACAAAAGGCAGAGGAAGCAGCAAGCACTGGTGGGCTCAAAGGATTCCAGGTAATTGTTTACACTTTCTTCAAGATACATCCCATTGTTCTTGATTTTTCTTTTCATTCCATCACTTGATCTGAGATATATTTGGAACACTTGGCAGAAAATGGTACTTGATCTCCTCTACAAGGTGGCTGACATTCCCTTCTTGGGCGAACACAAGTCCAAAGTATTGGTGAGTGAATGACCTGGTGTTCTGACGTTGCATGTTGTTTCATTTTTGTATGTGTGACTAATACATAGACTTGTCTTGTAGGATCTTCTTGAGAAGGCTGAGAAACAGCCCAATCTCACAGTTGGTGCTGTCATTTCAATCATAATTATCATTTTCACAGTTTTCTTGAAGCTCATCTTTGGTGGTACACAGCAGCAACCTGTAAGTCTGAACTCTGCCTCAGCCCCCCAAACCAGGCACACACAAGGAAATAGGAAACGAATGAAACTTGTTTCATGTCTGTTGGGTATGTATGTTTGTTAAAATAACCACTTCTTGCTTGTGCAGGCAAAAGCTACTGGAAAGGCTAAGAAAAGTGATGGTGCCGAGGCATCAACTTCAAACAAGGAAGGAGCCACGGAGAAGAAAGAAGACCAGAATGAGGACGCCGCTGCTCCTCGTAGGAGGACTAGGCGTGAAAATTAGAGATTCTGAAACAGAAACTTGTGCCTGCTAGAAGGACTTAGATACTTGAGTTAGGTGTCATGCTCTTGTTTTGTTTCCCTTTGTTACTGTTTTATTTTCTTATCCCTTCTTGCCTAATGGCCAGGCGAGCAAACATTTCGCCAATTTTTGAGATTTTTCCTCTTTAACAAGAAAAATGTATGACAATGTAGATTTAGACAGATCCATATAAGTTAGGTATTCTTCCATAGTTCTTGAACTAAAAGTCATGATAAAGTTGCTTATATAGGCTGCTCCTGGATGCCTTTTGTTTATCAATAGTAGTACCATACAACAACTATTCTTGATCCTTTCTTCGATTTAAAACGTCAACCCAGGGTTCTATCACAAACTATTGGCAACAATGGCAAGAGGTATATAGCCAAACTATCGACTTTTGAAAAGTGCTACAGAATGAAACGAATATACCAAAAAAGAAGCCCCCAATGGTGGTCTTCTTTAGCATAAACAAAAAGAGAGAGAAGTATTTTCTTCCTTTTGTCACTAAGCGAAGATGATTCAACACAGCTTTGACTACTACAACTAGTGGTATACATCTATAATAACAAGTTAAAAGGACAACACAGAGTGACATTGAACACCCTTGAGAGATTAGTAATCACGTAGTTGTCTCACGGGTACAGCGGAAGTGGGTGGGTTTGGAATTGAATCATTTGGTCCAATGTCGTCAATTGGAGGGCGCTGCTTATGATGGTTGGTCACTGACTGATACGCTATTGCCAATGCTAAAGCCTGCGCATAAAAGGAACACACAAAATCAATATAAGGGTGGGTTCCTTAGCAGCACCAAAACTCTGAATACATGATGCTTTTGCTAGAATTCTAGAAAGTCACTACTACTACACTTAGACAAAGGTCATAAATCTTGCAACAAGGACGGATACAGGTTCTGAGCTGAACTCATTACTTTCCACTCTAACCATGTGTGCGCGTTCACATATATACATATGAGAAAATTAAATTCATTCTGAATGTTCCTATATCCCAAACACACAAGATAGAGGATTAGAGCCTTACAACATGATCATGGTCAGGAGGAGCATAAATGCCTGTAGTTATTGTTGTCTTCCTGCGAGTATCATCAGACGGTGCATTGGATATCTTCTTAAAACCTGTTGGAATCACCACTACTGGCATACCCACAAGATTGCCCACACAAATTTTCTCCCAGTCACCCGAACCTCCAATAAATGCATCAACTGTGAAGTTCTCTTTCACTTCCCGAATCAATTTGCTTCGACCTCTCTGTGCCTGTGAAGTACAGCTTCCTTCTTTAACGCTATACTAAATATTTGATTGGTAAAGTGGATAGGGCTCTATCTAAGGCAATGTGTTTTAACATCTAGAGAGGATATTTTCTAGATTGTGACATATACCTGAATATAGTCTACAGCAGATATTACGCGGGCACGACGAAGTTCAAGAGGCCATTGGTCTTGAGCTTCAAATTCATCATCCTGGTTCGAGCGCTGCCACTCGTCAAAATGAGCTAGCATGTCAACATCCATAGTGAAGCTAACAATACCTTGAGCACTATCAACACTGTAATCCAGATTAAATGGAACCATATTCACTCCCTTTGATTTAAGTACACCTGCAGTAACACCACACCTAGTAGCTGGGTAGGTAATAGACCCAACAGTTTCTGAACCAATTGCAAATGGAACTAGACCTGCAATGTGAACACACCATTGTAGAACAATATACTCTGCCTTACTAATCTTATTCGGTACCGCCCATTCTATCTCTTCTCAGGGTATTCTATTAGGAAAAAAAACACGAAGTTATGGTTGACTCATCTTCCGTATCACCATTTAGATACTGCATTTATTTTTCTCGTTTCTGGTCATATCTATAGAACCAATTTCAGGACTGGGCATAGTATGCAATATCTGTTAGATTCCATTCATTTGGATCAGTAAATGGCTAAAGGTTGGTAAAAATCCATTCTCTCACCCGTGCAGATAACGAAACAGATGTAGGTACTAAGGCACTTAAATTGGGACGGAGGGAGTATTAGAGAAAGCTAAGTCAATATACCTGCTGAGGTGCTGGAAGCTGGCCCTGCTGATGAACCAGTAGAAAATTCTTCGATATTCCAGGGGTTTCTTGTTCTACCACCGAACCAGATATCATCATAAGCTAAAGAACCAGAGACTAATTTTGCAACAAGAACTGCACCAGCACATTTCAGCCTGCATCAACCGTATCTACAAATTATTATACAAACACATGTACAATATATGCTGGCTTCGGAATGTGACCTCTACATTTATTAATTTGTAAGTACCTCTTATAAACCCAAGCTTCGACATCAATAACTTGATCTTTGAAAGATTTGGAACCCCATGTTGTGGGATAGTCTGGTACTGCAATAATGTCCTTTAGACCATACGGTATCCCATGAAGAGGACCTATAAAGAACAGAAGCATCTGTGGTCCTTTGAATTGAAATTTCAATTTTCTCTTTTCAAACACCTCACTCCATAAGAACAAATGTTAAAAGATTTTTCTCATGACATCCAAAAACTAAAATGCGGAGAAGAGAGACACGAACGAGGACCAAGGGGAAGAGAGGAAGTGGACTTGTACCCAAATATTTGCCTTTTGCAAGCACTTGATCAGCCTCTTTTGCTTGTTGAAATGCTAATTCTTCAGTTATTGTGATAACAGATTCAAGGACAGGGCTGTACCTTTTAACACTCCGGCATAACACATCATTTTCAGAATCAGAGTATTCAATAGTATGCAAATCAGATAAATGGAAGCAAAGCATCCACCATACCTTTTTAATCTGTTCAGAAAAATTCTAGTGAGTTCCTCGGATGTAAGCAGTTTTGCCTTGAGAAGTTGCCCGAGTTCAAGAACCTGATAAACAATTTCAAATAATAAAATTAAACAAATGAAACATTGGAGCAACGCGGCTCCTTTAACATTAACTAATAAGGTGCACTTACACTCATGAAAGCAATATCCTCATCATTTTTTGGCCTTTGAATACCAGAGGATGCAGGGTAATTGAACTTGTCTGTTACTCGCTTTGCTTCTTGGGATTTCCATGCAGAATTGAAAACTAAAGGACACGAGTCACTCAAACCTCCATTCTCAGTAGCAACTAACTTCCGGTTCGATCTTATTATAGGAATGTTAAAATCTTTTGCGCCCTTTTGTATTTCAAGCTTCTGAAAAGAATCAGCACCAGACACAAAAATAGCCTTACTCAGTTTTCCAATTAAAGGCAAGAGTACTAACAAACTATTTTGCTCAGGCTCTCCAAAAATGTTGGGAGCACTTAGATCCTCCAAAAAAATGTGCTACTTTTGGAGGATCCAAAACACAACACTCGGCATTCATGAATAATCCGTGCAACATAGCTAACAAATTGTTAAGTGAATTTAACTCCATCACAGTACCTTACAGTCATTGAAAAAGCCAGCATCCAACATGTCGAATCCACATTTACATACCGGAAACTCATTTTTGGCTTGTTCCAAGTTTTCGCCGCAGTTTTTAGGACCTAATTTCCCACTGTCCTGAGCAATGACTATAGATTATCAAACAGAAAGTAGCAAACAAATAACAAAGATCACTATTTTTATCGTGGATTACGAATTTGAATGTACTACCTTGAGGTGAAGTCCCGGGAATAAACCCGGGTGCTCTGTGGTAAAATTTTGTAGAACATTCTATAAATTCTCCCCTGCTTTACAAATGTTAGTTTTGAGGAAAGGCATAGCTTGATGATTAAAGATGAAACACGAATTAACCATTTTGTCACTAATCACATTTTCAGCTTCAATTACATCATGGTGTTTGGCTGCATTATACCTTACTCCCCAAACACCAAAAAATAAGTAAAACAAACAAACAAACATTAATTTTCCAAAAAAAAAAAATTTACTTTCATGAAAAACATATTCCTTCATACCAAACAGCAAACATACCCTAAAACTCTTCACCTTCTAGTCTGATATTTCAGTTCTTAAAGTGTTAAACTATATTCAACAATTTCTAACTATGTTAAATGTTAATTGTCTATGTGCGATAAAAATTATTTTGCACCTCACACACACCTACTATAAAAACAAATATTTAGTGGCAATAGATTTTCCTTGCCGCAAATACATTTAGTGGCAATTGAGTTGATACCATTTATAAAGTGTGCAAACTATAAATACTCATATATATTATTATCACTTAAAGATAATAATATAATGACAATTATATTATTACTGCTAAATAATTGCTGCAAAATTTCTTATTTGTTGCAGTGACGACCAACACTACTTGCCTAGACCTAAAAAAGTTAGTAGTTCTCTGGAGGCTTAAAAAATTTGTCTACCAACATATGAAACAAAAAAGAAGCCTCACACAACTCGCATAGTTGGGTGAGCTATGCACAACTAGGGGTGGCAATTGGGCGGGTTGGATTAAATTTGAATGGGTCAAAATGAGTCAACACAATATACGGGTCAAGACCCAACTTAACCCAAATTTGCTTGGGCCAAAATGGGTTAGGTAGCGGGTTAGTAATCATAACCCAACCCGCTCAATTTTTACTAAATTTTAATAGCTTTATTTGTTATTTTATAAATTTTTAATATCTAATAATTTTTTTTTTATAACTATACAAAAAAAGAAAAATAAAATAAAATAAAATAATATATATATATATATATATATATATTTGACAAGATTTCTGAAAAATCAATTTGGGTTACATATTGATCCAATTTTTAATGTGTTGAAATAAATTGAGCTAACAAATGTGCGTATCAATAATCAACCCAACCCTATGAGTTTGATTTTACCACCCCTATGCACAACTAGCTAGCTTGCAGCGGAAATTAAACAACAAGTTGCATTCAATACAGTAGTAATCACTAATCAGAACGTTAACAACTATCATGTTAAATTGGTAATGATGTAAAAAGTACTGTACCATTTTAAGTAAACACTATAAAAATAAAAAATGAAACAGCAGAGCCACAATTTTGAATTAAGAAAGAGGTGATAAAAAAAAAAAGGGAGAAGAGGAAGAGTGTACCATATTTGTGGGAAAATGCAAGAAAAGCCCAATATTCTAATGGGGATGGTGATGAAGAAATTGGAGTAGCAAATTTTTTTTAGGGACAATTAACGTAGCAATTAAAGACAAGAAAAAAACTGAAAAATTAAACGTGGATATATATATATAATGGAAAAGAACCATGGTGTCAACGTGGTTAGCCAGTGATAAAAGTCGCATGGACAGCTCGCCACGTAATTAGCCATGAGGACGAGACCGTTCGTTTCACTGATGTGTGTGTGTGGATTCATACGTTTGTTCTTGCGGTGCTCGCTAAAATTTCTAAAAGTTTACTTCTCTTTTCGGCTGGTGTATTCTTACGGTTCGTTTGATCACATGAGATAAAATCATGATATGAAATAATATAAGATGAAATTAAATTTTTATTTGAATATACAGTTTTAGTTTTTAAATTATATTTTTTACTCTAAACATAAAAATTCTAGAAGTTGTGAAAACCATATTAAAAAAAATGCTCCAATTTTTTTTACAATCTTATTAAATATTCATTTTGTCTCAATTTATGTGGCACTTTCCAGGTTTTGAGATTCAAACAAGTCTATATTTGACAGTAAATTTTTCATATATCTTTTAAATATTTTGAATTGTGATTTATAGTACTTTTTACGTAGCTTATAAATATACTATAAATTTCATTTCAAAAAATTTGAAGATTTCATGCAAAAATTGTCAGTCAAACTTAAACTGTTTGACTCCCGAAAAACGAAAAGTACCACATAAATTATGACAGAGAAAGTAAGTAAAAATTCATAATAAAATATAACATACTATCACAAAGCTATGCAATATTTAAATTGGATATTATCGGGGACATTTATTATCGTTTATGATAAATCAACATACATTTATCTTTTACAAAACGAACAAATTGAAATAAAAGGATTATTTGAATTGGTAATCCAATGCAGTGGTGTGTGGACCTACACAAAAATAATTGCTATTCGTATAACAATACAAAACCCAACTTATTAACAAAAACTGCAAGATTTTCTATACAAAAAGGTAGTGGATATGCTTCTTTTTTTAAAAATCGTTCTTATCTGTTTGGTTTGATCCTTTGCTTATCCATGGTTGGTCAAAAATTTTCTTTATGGAAATCAAACTTTGTTGATGTCTTGTGGGAAAAATCTAAGGCCAGTTGTCCAAGAACTTTCGTCAGTGCTGGTGCCCCACAGTAGAAAACTCCTGCAAATTTTACAAGAGCAGGTGTCACTTGAAAGTGATCTCCTTAGTGCCAATTCCTTTTTTGAAAGGAACTTTAGTGTGGAAAATGTCACCAAAATTGATATTTGCACATGCATGTGTGAATCATTGTTTTTGGTCCATATATAATGCATAAATTGGTATCTGTGCTCTTCAATTTTAGGTGTGTATAAGTAGATAGTTAAACTTATATAAAGTTAAATAAGTAGACACACACATCTTACGAGACATAATACACATAGGACGCGATATAGGAAGCAGACTGTCTTGTAAGACTCATGTGTTTACTTGTTCAATTTTAAATAAGTTTTAGTGCACACCCAAAGTTGGAGGACATAGATTCAGCAGATGTCAAGTTAAAAAGCATGTTTAATTATTGTGCCTATACATATATATAGTTGAAATTCTTAAAAATATATAAAATTATACTAAGTTTCAAGTACATACCAACTCTTGCATCAGTGTGATTAAGAGCAATGCGTTTGTAGACATTTCTCCAATTAGGTCTAGCAAAATGAGTCTTAACTCTTGTTCCAGATACAATGTCTACGCCATTTTTGGCATGATTGATAGACTGAAGCATCGCGATGAGAGCAGAGCGAGCATCACCTTCTTCATAAACACTTGTACAGTAATTATGCATCTCGATTATTCCATCACAATCCATTACAGCTAACTCATTCATTAAACCCTTGAACCAATCAAATGAGCCTTGTTCTCTAGTAACCCAATAAAAATATACCCTCTTGAAGTTTGATCTTCCACTCCCTGACACTGTTTTTTTCTCCAAATCATGATCATACTTTTCTTCCTTCATGTTGTTCACTATGTCTTTAACAATACTTATCATAGGGGTGGCTCCAATTCCTAAACCTACCAACAAAAGCACCTCATATTCCTTATAGTCTTGTGCTGGTGCTCCATATGGGCCATCAATTAACACTTTTGGGTAACTGAAATAATTAAACGTGATCATAACCAGCTATGCTAATAGTTTTACGGTCGTCTGGTAGAGTATATTAGAAAAAATAATGCATGTATTAGTTTTGTATATTAGTGGTATCTTGTTTAATTAGTGCATTTTTTCAACCTATGTATATCTATTGTGTATTGAGTTGTATATTACTAATACATGAAAACTCATGATATTAGTAATGCAATGAATTTTAATACATGCATTAGCATGATTAAAGATCTTATTGCCCCTCAAAACATTTTTTTTTATATCTTTTCCATCATAATTATGGAGGATATTATTGTAAAAAGTATTTTTATGCAATAAATACTATTTTTAAAATACTAAACCTAACAATATATAAGAAATAATCTATATATAATTAAGGCAAGCATTCCTAACGTCCACATTTTTTTTAACTTATTGGTAAAGGGAGGAAAAGAAGAGTTGTGTTTGTAGGAAGGAGAATATACCCACGTTAAATACTCCCTCAATCCCATTTTTCGTGGTATAGTTTGACTTGACACAATATTTTTTAAAAAAAATTGAAACTTTTGGTCTAAAACAGTCATTAGATATTTGTGTTATTGCAAATCATTTCATTAAAAGTAAAAAGAGAAATTTTAAACTAATTTTTTTTCTTATTAAAGTAATGAAGGTGACATATTTTTGGGACAAACTAAAAAAAAAAAGTTTTCTGTCATATCATACACATTGTATACAAATCTTGTCAATTATGATCATGGAGAATTTAAATTAGTAAATTAACCTAACACTATTGTACCTCACAGAGAGTCAACATATTTTTAAAAAAGTCAGTAATATTTGATTAATAGAACAACGAATATTATGGCTTTGTCAAAACGAATAAACTAAGTGAAAATGAAGGTTTAACTAACTAATGCGTTGTTAAAGTGAATCAATTTTTGAGTGTGATTGGGGGCACTGTATAATAAAAAAAAAGACTCACTTTATTTTGTCTTGCAAGTAGTCAGCTTTAACGAGTCCACTTCTTCCTGTTGGTGATGGCTGTCACGCATATATAATAATAAAATATTATGTTATGATTAAGAAAAAGTTCAATGATTTGAATATTAAAATAGTGGAAACATTACTTTAATACTCCCTCCGTCCCATTTTATGTGGCACCATTTCCTTTTTGGTCAGTCCCAAAAAGAATGTCACATTTCCTTATATGGTAAATTTATAAAGGTACAATTCCTCTTTTATCCTTGTTGGTCCCACTTAATCTTAAAATAATACTCCAATACATTTATGAGGAGAGAGAAAAAAGAGTCTACTTTTTAAAGGTGTTAATTTGGTAAACATTTCAAAGTCTTCATTTATTTCTTAAACTCCGTGCCCGGTCAAGTGTTGCCGCATAAAATGGGACTGAGGGAGTAATGCTTACCTCTGAGAAAACATCTCTGAGTTTTGTAGTCCAATCACCAACAATTCGAATATGTACACTTAGATACTCATCTCCAGGCGCTGAAGTAATAGAAAATGGGTGCCTGGTATATATATAACATGTGCCAAATCACAATAGCAGTATGTATATTGAGTTAAAAATCAAAGAAATTCAACCAAGTGCAGATAAATAATGAAATTAATTATGACTCTTTTAACGTAGTTAAATGTCTTGTCATCTAATTAATGATGCGCATGAATGGATTAATAGGAAATGAACTTTGCAGAATCAGCCTACTATTTAAAGTCTTTTGCACAATCAATGTGATTAAACATATTTTTACACCTTTTATGACATCGTTACCAATTTTCCCTTTCATATAGATAGCCTTTGGATCACCTAATACTGAAAAACGTTATTTGAAACGTAAACTTCTATGACCAATTAGTTAACATGCTATCAAGTTAATTATCTAATTCTGCTGTAAATATTTTTTGTACTATTAATGCATATAATATTAAATTCAAATCAGTATAGATAGACAATAGAAGATTGATTGCCCCCACATTTCCCTATTCAAGAAAAGAAAAGGAACAATAACAAAATTAAGAAACACATGACACTTAATTAGTAGTAATTTATTTATTAAGCATCACCTACCATTCAAATGGTGAAACTGCAGCACAATTGACAAACATGTATTGCCCACTTTTATAATTGAAGCCCTGTGGCTTTGACATTTGAAGTGTCAACACATTTCCAGTATACATAGCCACCTAGCTCCATATTAAGTGTAAATTTATCATTTGTCTCAACAACTTTGATATTATCAAGAATAACTAAATTATATGTATAGATTTGGACTCAACTTACTTTCAATATTTTAACATCCTTGACGCTTGACCTGAATGCCCTTAGTAATCTTTCACCAGAATAAAGTATGATTGGTATTGCCAAGTACATCCATGTCTGCAAGTAGGAAAATTAGTCCGATCCCATTCTTTAGTAGTTATTACTATAACAAAGTTGTAAGTTGATCTAATAGTTGTGAGTGTATAAAAGTTAAACACATTAAGAAATTATAGTTGATTTCACAAATGTAAATTCAAAGATGAGTAGACTAACCGTCTTCTTGTACCATTCTTTGGTTAAGTAAAGCTCGATACCATGGACTATGAGGAGAGAATAGACAATGACAAAGAGGTGGTGGGAGTACCAAAAGGCATTGAAACCGGTGAGCTTGTTCAATGGTCTTGGTAAACGAATTTTGTTCCTTCTAAATCGTTGGCTTGCTAGAGTGAAAGCTATTGACATCAAAACCACCATTATGATCCCGGACACTCCTTCCACTCCCTTCACAAAATGCCAATAGTTTCTTGGTTGATCTCCAAAGTATGGCTCCATTGGTTTATACTTTTCCGGGCTAGCATTTAGAAGCCGAGGAAAATCACAAGTCATATGAGCAAGTACGTGTATTCCAACACCAACTGCAATTGCCCCTGCCACCATCTATACAAAGGGAGAGAAACAATCCGGTACTTGATACAAAATTTCAGATAAAAACAACAATTATTCTATGGCTAGTTTTTCTTGTGTAAGCTTGTACACATAATCAGTCTTCACTCCAGTGGCAGAACCAGGATTTTCATTAAGGGGTTTAGAACATAAAGTACACATAAAGAAGTCAGGGGATTCAATGTGCACTAAATATACATAAAAAAATAATTGACCATATACACTATGAATCGCCTTGCACCCTCCTAGCTCTGTCCCTACTCAAGCCCAAATAGATGAGGGTGGCGATAAGTTGACAATCAGCATAAATTGGAAGAAGAGAAAAGAAGAACAGCTTACTTTGTGAAAATTGATGTTATCATCAAAGGGAACAGCACCACCTAATTTAGTCTTGTTTCGAAGCCAAGTGATAGTGTTTCTGCAGACTGGGAGTAAAATCAGTGCCATGTTTAGCTTAAGTACCTCGGCAGCCCCTTTCGCCACACAAACACAATGACCCATGACATTAAATGCTGCTTTGTTTTTGTACTGGACATACTTGTAAGCAAATAAGCCAGCCATGACACCAATCCATAATAACAGTACCCAAACTCTTCGCCAATTGTCCAGCAAAAAGTACTTCAAATTGTTATACCATCTTTTTATGGGATTAGTCTCCAGTGTTGGCTTAAGCTTCATGCTTAGCATATGACTTAGGTTCCTGTTCAGGCCTTTTTCTCCATCTGATTGAATTGGGGTTTCTAATAAAAGCATTTCCAAGTTCTCAAGCTGTCGAATTGAATCAGCTGATCAATAGTTGAAATGATACTATTGATTTTCAAATTGAGATCATTGAACATGAAATAAAACTAGTCTAACCATGATGTATCCTTTTTGGTCGCGATCCAACTCTTCCATGATCAACGCTGCGTATTCTGCAGCTTGTTTTTGGATATTTGACAGCTTGTTAGCAGATGCGCTAAGGCAAATAATCTGCCAGGATAGATTTGTTTTAGGCCAGGCAAATATAGTTTTGTTTTTTCAACTTTTTATGTGGAAGTTTATTCATACACCAAAAGAACATTGTACTACTAGATAAGATAGATAAATATATGGAATCCCAAATACCTCTCTGACTTCTTCTTCTGTAAGTCTACCATCTGCATCTTTATCAACCCTGTATTACATCCTCACAAAAATCAGAATCCGAAAATTAATTTATTAGAGTGAACAACTACTGTACAACTACTCGATCAAAAGACGTGATGGTAATATTTTAATAAGTTACATGTCAAAAAAGGTTCGAAGCCGGGAATCAAAGCTTTGGTTAGCAATTTGGTCCCAAAACTCTTTGAGCTGTTCTTTGCTGATGCAACCACTTGTTATATTTCTCCTCCGAGCTAACGCATCAAAAAGCTCTAGTGCAAATCCCTCAGATTCCCTGTTCATGCCTATCATTGAAAATCATCAACAACAACATATCCGGTGAAATCCCACAAGTAATTATTTACCCTATATGATCAATATTTACTTGTACTTATACATTGTCAGTGCATAAAAGCTAAACTCGGGGCCTTTTACCTATGCATTCTCCAAATTTTGCCCGAGGCAGTAAGCTATCTGAGGTGGCAGTAAGCTCGTCGAAGCGCTGTTGGACGGTGTCCCATCCAGAGCCACCATCAGTCTTACTGATAAATTTGAAGCCTTTGAGAGCATTCTGAGCTGCTGTTGAACTCCTATCAAATGTCCGAGGAGGATGCGGTTGTCTCTTGAAAGAAGGCAACCGCATCCTCATCGAAACATTTCTGACGATTGTGGCCCCAAAACTGCACTTTTTCTGCAGGTTTTTGCCCAGTGCCTCAAGCTCTGCTTCCTCTGCTTTAGTCTTAGTGGCATTTTTGACACTGTGGACTGCCATGGTGTCATCACGGATATCAAGGGTGATTTCGACATTCTTGTCATCGTTAGATTTGGTGGTGTTTGAGGGACTACTAAGCTCCCTGTCAGAGTGGTGATCTTCTGGATTTTGCATTTTGATGACTAACAGAATTTTGGGGAATGAAGAAATTAATGAGCAAAACTGGAGGTGTATGTACCATATATATATATATGGATGAGAAAAGAAGATAAAAGCTTTGCATATTGCCATGTATGTTTGAATTAAGAAAAGTGATGGATGTTGTGAGTAGTGACAAAGGGAAATTTTAGGTAACCAAATAAAGTGTTTTTTCTCTTTTTCATTCGGTATTCAATATTCGATACTCACATTGAAGTTCGACTAAATTTAAATTCGTACCGGAAAAAATCATATTGGGGTAAAGTAGTGCTTAACAAAGGCGACTTCGTACCCAAAAAATAGGAAAAAGAGTATATATTCATTTATTTATGTCATGTACATACGTCCATAAAGCACATGTCAAGTCTTATGCATTGGTTACAATTTCAGAACCTATATATGATGAATTGAATTTGAACTTTAATGTATCTTATTTTAAAGCAAAAAGAGTGTATACCATATTGTTTTTGGGTCTTCTTTACAAGTTGAAATCCTACCTGACATCTTACCTCGACATAACATGACGAGATAGGACCCTCATGCAGTCATGCATAGTCAAGTTTTTCTAAATTAAAAAAAAAAAGTTTTATGGAAAAAAACTTGGTCATTAATTTCAGCTATTTCAGATTAAAATAATAGAAAAGCAATTATTTTAGTATCATTTCTCAGTGTGTTTAATCTCTCAATTATTTTTAGGCTGAACCCATTGATAGCCCCTTAAAGTTGGCACTAATTTTTACTTAGACACCTTAACTAAGTTTTGTTCATTTTAGACACTTCATGTCATGGTCCATTGTGACATTTTGACACTTTTTTAACTATCAGTCAAATATATAAAGTGTTTGTAATACACTCGCAGATGATGTGTCAACATGACGAATTAAATAAAAACACGTGGCATATATATATAATTCTCAAATAATGATTTTTAGTACAAAAAGGAAGTGACAAATGAGTGAATGACACGTGGAATTTTTGCCCAAAAGACTTTAAAAATAGAATAACCCAACCCCACCCAGATCATCTTCTCCACCCCACCCACCCCGACCCCTGTGTTTTCTCCACTCTTCCCCCACCCACCCAGCGTCTTCTCCACCTCTACCCACCCTAACCCCAACCCCTTCCCCACCCACACCATCTTCTCGAATAGAATAACAAACCCACACATACCACTACTCAAATCTAATTTGAGATTATTCATGAATTCATGACTTTCCATTTTTCTTCTTCTTTACGATAGTAGGGGTCTTCACATTGTCTACTTTTAATTTTTATTATATCATTATATTATAAGTCTATGGGTTCAAATTCATTTTTTTGGTCTATAGCATTATCAAATTTATTTCTCCATAAAAGGAGTTTAAGTTTTGGGAGATGATGGCAGAAAAATAGGAAGAAGATGAAAAAAATTAAAATAAAAACAATTAAATAAGCCTTTTACGCGCTAGTAATGAGTGTATTACACTCTCCATGACATGTCAACAAAAAGTGTCAAAATGACATAGCGGGATATGACATAAGGTGTCTAAAATAAACAAAGTTAAGTTGATGTATCTTAAGTGAAAATTGGTGCCAACTTAAGGAGGCACCGATGGGTTCCGCCTTATTTTTATAAATTTCACCTACTTCAAGTAACAATAATTGAACCACCAATGCATGTCATGAATAGGAAATAAACGGGTTAATTGCTTTTTAGATTTCTAAATTTCTGTGATTTTTTTAATCTTAACCGACAATATTATATAAACGAATTAATCCATTTTTACGAAATTAATGAATTTTATGAAAAGAAAAATTATATATATTTTTATCACTTTATTACAATTGATGTTCTATGCATCTATACATCGAACATCAAGTGTGATTTGGCAATGTCCAAAAAGTTAAATTTAAACCATGATAATAATCACAGTGTAATTTTTTCAAATGTTATTTGGTGAAAAGATAAATTTGACCATTTTTGCTTTTATCACTTCATACCTTTTTTTACGTATATATATGACGCATTCTATGATTACGTTGCTTCTCTATGTATACAAACTACTCCGTACAACTTTTTTTGGCACCACTTTTGTTACTACTTTCTTTCACAATTATTTTTCTCAAAAAAAAAAAAACACTTTTAGTAGTGGCAACTAATCTAAAAGAAAGGTTTAGTTTACCAAAAGTAATAAATAAAATAATGATAGTAATATTTTTTTTGTCCCACTTTATATATATGGTGCTATAAGTATATGTATACCTAATTGATTCCTCTTGCATTATTTCTATGTACTTTTAGAAAAGGTAGCTCATTTAAAAAGGAAAAAAGATAAAGACGGGACTAATTAGTTTATTGTTTCTTTATAGCTTATACTAGTGCACTTCAATTATTAAACTCATCGTAGAAAGAAAGGAGGAAATATTTTTTTATGGTCACTTGTACAATTTTAAAATAAAAAAATGATTTTTTCAGAGATCTCATATTATTTGAGATGTCTTATATGTAAAATATAAAAATCTTTTATTCTAAAAACACATAAAATTTAAAACCAATTTGTAGAAGACTACAAAATCAATTAAGTAGAGTCGCTTCAGAAATGGTTCATGTCTTTTTTAATTGAAGTTAATTGCACTCTACTTTTTTCACTTTTGGAATATACCTGGCAAAGAAGAATAAAATGAATTTTTTATTTTACTAAAATGGAAATTAGGGTCCAGATCTTCAACTTCAACCATTTTTGAAAATTAAAAAAATCACAGTTACAAAGGAATGAAGATAAAAAAAATTAAAAAAAAAAAAACGTTTTCCAATCGAACTTGTCGCACAACACTTAATCTGATCTTAGCAACAAAAAAAAAAAAAAGGGAGTACGTAACATCTAAATATTGTTATTTCCATCAATTCCACAAACCATAGTTAATGCTATATTATCTAACGTGAAACAGTATTCAATTGAAAAAAAGAGGAACTAAAGCGATTTGGAAATTTTACTATGATAGAATAATAAACATATAATGTTACCAAGTTGAACTCTCTCTTTAATTTAAATATTAGTCGTCTTAGAATTTATTAAAATATTTTACCAAAGACTACATATTTGACATTAAAGGGTGAAAATTAACAATTTATGTCCCTTCAAGGACGTCAAGTCACGAATCACAATAATAATCATGATATGCAGATTTCATGTTTGAATCCCCAAATAACAAATTATTCTTGAAGGACAACTTTACCTGAAAGTCTGAAACATGTGCTTGTGAATATCTATTTAAAGAGAAAATAATTAGCGTCATACTATAAGAAGAACTATTTATAACGTTCGAGAGTGCTGGAGAGAAGAGAAAGTGGTAAAAACCTCTCTTATTCGGTCACTGAAAAGTTGGACGACTCTTCAGTAACCGTATTTAATATAGTCTCATAAGTGGAACATGAGAAGAGTAGACCAGTGTATATATACAGACATGATCTCCATTTGTATGATATAAAAGTTATTTTCAATAAATCTTTTGAATAGGTTTGAAAGAAATATAAGAATTAAAAACTATTATATAAATATTAAAAAATATATTGATAAAAATATATATTTAGTGTGATATGAAAAATGTTTATTTGTTAACACATTTTAAATAAATATGTTTATGATGGGATGTTGCAAATATGCTTGACAGACTGGTGTTGGGGGCATATGTACTACGTCTTTAGTTATTTGATAAACACACTACACCAAAAATTATCTTTAGCCATATATAATTAGCGGTAATTGACATTTTTTGCAGGTGTTCCTAAATCCTATAACGACATTGAATATTATGACAATTAACTAATGTCCGTAAAGACTTTAGCACTCTTTGTTAATTTGTATATTTATTGCCATTAAAACTGGTTTTATTAGAGTAAATTATAGGAATAGCAAAAATAAAAATCATATTAGCGCTCTATAGCTACAATTTTGTTATTTGCATGCACTCCATATAACCAAATTATGTTTGCTATGGAGCATTTGATTGGTATAAATCGCGGCGATTTGTATAAATTGGGCGCTAATTCGTCTGTCTATGAAAATTGTGTTTGTATATGTATATGTTCTCTGTGTTAGGCTAGAGTGGCGAGCGAGATTGGGAGAGGGAGGAGAGAGGCGAGCAAGAGAGGGCACAAAGTGGAGAGAGGTAAACTGTATATGTAAATCGATTAGATAAGTGTATATATGTAACTACTATGTATATGTATCAATGATTGTATTTTGTATATCTGCATAAAAATTGAATTCTATACAATTGAATCGAGTTAAAACATTTGTATTTGTATAATTTGTGTTTGTATAAAGCAACAAAGAGAAAGGCAAAAGAGAACTGGGCAGGGAAAAAATTGTATTTGTATTATTATATGTGTATAGGACGGAGAGATATATATTTGTATTTGTATATACAGTCTCTCTCACTTTGTACAAACACAAATTAATTATGCATTTGTGTTTGTACAAAGCGAGAGAGGCGAGGGAGAGATAACTGAAAAAGAGGAGAGTGACGAGCGAGATTCCAGAGAGAGGCGAATGACAAGAAGTTTGTAGTGAATTCGATTTAAATGAAACTATAGCTATAATATTTATTCTGAATTAATAGTTTGCTATAATGCACAATTTCCCCTTTTTATTATAGTGATATTTGCTTGGTAATAAAATTCTCTAATTACCAAAAAATATTATTATTTATTATGATATAGATGACTATTGGAACAAATAGTATATATAAATTTTCATATTTTTCGATTAATTTAATCTAACATTGAAAAATTATTATTTTTTGAATATGTTTAGTTGGCAAAGACACTACTCCTAAAAACAATCCAATTAGGTTGCATAAATCATCTAAAGTATATTTTAAAATAATATAAATGTAATGGATAATCACTTTCAGATTTTTCTTTTTAACAAATTAAATATTCAAAGGAATTTCTTTAAAACAATGAAATAGCGGTATCCTAACCGGTCTGAGTTTGTCGTAACACGCCCCGCTCATACATTATACTTGCATCGTCACGTTGCCATCCTAACCGGCACACCCGTTTGTCCTAAGGTTCCGAAGTTTAATTTCACTTTGGGCCATAATACGATAAAAAGGAAGTGAGCACATCTTCTTTTAACACTCACAATTAGAAAAATTACCTTCAATAACTTAAAATCACAAATTAATTAGATTATTAACAGTTAAATTTGAAAAGGCGTGTTGTAATTTTCATGAATATCTAATTCAAAAGAAAAACAATCATGGTATATGATATTGTATGCTTTAGATCTATTTAGAATTATAAGTAATACGAGATACTACACCGGTAAAAATTGATATTTTTATTGACATACTCAATCAATCAAATGAAGTCTTATTTCTATTTTGAAATATTTCTACTATTTATAAAATATTTTAATAGTTTATATAACAATTGAATCAATTGAAAAGAGTTTCAAAATTATAATCGATAAGAAATTGTCTAAGACATAAACACTTTTGATGTTATTAGACGTACAATAATTTGTACATGTATACTAATGTCTTACAAAAGATTAGATTGGTTGACTATATTGATAATTGAAAAAAAAATTAACCTGATATAATTAACTACCATATATTTTAAGAAATTATGAGAATAAACACAAAATATATAAGAAAATTGGTAAATAAATTTAAGGTTTCTTTTAACATTAATGTCATTTACTTTTATTTGAACTGATAGAGTATAATAGTGCGAAAAATTCTATATCATTGCATCGCTTAGGCTTCCATCTTGGGAGAATCAAACAACAACCTCCTTTTCAAACATGGTTTTATACGTCGAACTAGAGACATGTCTAAATGAATTTGAAAATATGTTCGCAAGCATGTAATTCAATTAGTATTTTCTTGGATTGATTTTGCGATTGTAGTTTAGATTGTTAGATAATAAATCACATCTATAGAGAAGGTAATTATATGGCTGATTGTATAGCTAATCTAGCTTTTAACAGAGCTGATAGATTCAATTATTCTAATTTCATGGAGCTTCATACTAAAGCTAAGCAAATTCTCAACTTAGACAAGCAACAAACAACTAATTTGAGGATAAGAACAAAATGATTTAATCAATGCAAAATTTGGCATGAAGGCATCAACATTCAATGAAATCAGTGTTAAGAATCACGAAGAGCAGAGAAGTCACAGAGGCTCAGCAACAACAAGTTTAATCAAATAGATATGTGGTCACACGAAAAAGAAGCTCACCAAGGAATCAAGGAGGAACATCATCATAACATGGAATAAGAGACAATTATCCAGATCTAATGGTATCAACAGTTTACAAAAGAAAGCTTAGTCAAAGAATATATCCAAGTGCGATAATAGAAGAAATAAAGTTCAAAGATGGTCGGAACTTACATAGAGAAATGAATTTGAACATGGAGATTGAAGACTGCATTGTGGTGTAACAAAATCATATGAAGAACAATATCAACAATAAGGTAATCAGATGGGAGAAGAGATTTTTTGTGATGAAAATATGAAAGAAGATGAAAGGAACATTTGGTTTCCTTATCTGGGAAATAAAGGAGTTGATGCAGATGGAGATATGACATTGCCACTTCTGTCCAAATTTTATTTGTTGATGGGCCGGCCCTTTGCTTTAGTTTGTGTTATTGTGAACTTTAATTATATTTAATAAAGATCAATTTTCATATATAGCAAACACAAAATCATATTTGTATGTTATAGTTGTAGTTTGCATAATTGCGCTCCATAGCAAACTTTCGCTATACATATATACAAAAGAAGCTGCCTATTTCGCTATACATATATATAAAAGAAGCAATTGTATAGTCTATTTCGGTATACAAATACAAAAGAATCAATTGTATAACAAAAATATATGCATTTGTATTTGTATATACAATTTTTTCTCGCTTTATACAAACACAAACGCAATGTATACATTTGTGTTTGTAAAAAGTGAGAGAGGCGAGTTAGAGTGGCGAGTGAGATCTGGGAGAGGGGAGAGAGGGGAACGAAAATATATGTATATATACAATTTTCTCTCGCTTTATACAAACACAAACGCATTTTTGTACATTTGTGTTTGTAAAAAAGCGAGAGAGGTGAGCGAGACTGCCAACGAGAACGAGAGTGGCGAGCGAGATTCCACCAAGGCGAAATAGCAACAGTTTGCTATGAGGTACAATTAAATCAAACTATGTTTATAGCAATTAATTTGAATTAATAATTTGCTATTATAGACAATATTCCCTTTAATAGAAATGGTCATTATGACCACAATATTAAACCAAAAAAAATAAATTAATGTTAAACTCTCTGATCAGTCTTGGTTTTATACGTAAACATGCCAAAAAAGATTTGAAAATATGTTGCAGCCATATTATCCAATTAGTATTTTTTATACTGCAATTTTAGTTTTGTGAATAATAAATTTAGATATCATATCTGACGATCTAAAATAATCACACTTCTCAATTTTTTTTAGTTCAATTTCATATTTGTTAATTTTGTGTTGCATTATCTATGACATTCTTTTTTTAAAAGTGAAATTAATAAAAAAATATTTTAATTAAAATAATATATTTAATTAGTATTTGGGCTACGCCTACTTTATTTGCTAGCTACATTTAGAAAAACGCAAAAGAAATATTGATGAGATGATCATACATAAAGTAATTTGCAAATAAAGTTAAAATTCGAATCTAATAACTACGCTTAGAGAGTTGTATTCCTACCAATAACAATATATTTATGTTTAGTACAATAAATAAGTAATAATTTTTATTACTCTATAGTTTCATAATTGTTATAAATCTTTCAGTTTTATAAATATGATTTTGTATAGAATAAAAATTAGACCACACATGTACGTGGACAATCATAAAATGTCATGTAGAAGAACAAGTTAGATTTGATTCAATAATAATGGTGGACAACAAATTTATCTTCAGCCTCTGCTGAGAAATGAGAATATCAAATTTATCTCTAGTCTCAATCGAGAGAAGTAATTATATATATTCTTTGGAAATCTGAACCTAGGACACTTGATTCCAGTATTACAATACTAGACTTGTCTAACTTCAAAATTGTGACACTAGATATCGGATCATGAACGAATAGAGTAAGGATGAAACTTAATCATTATATTATTAAAAGATTTTCGATCTTTCTGATCAATCATTACATAACACATGCGAACATGAGCAAATACAAATTTTCGAGGGATCAAATTATGCTGATAATGCTTCATAAAGTTTTTATCAATTAATCTTCTATTCGTTCATTATAACTCGAATATTCCATTAACTAGCAATACATAGGAATGACAATGGCGCAGGCGAAGCGATTGCGGGGAAAATCCGCATAAACCCGCAAAGAGTTCAATCCGCCCTTGATTTCAACCCGTTCCATCCCGGTCCGCATAAATTCACCTCATCCCGCTCGTATAAATCCGCCCACTTCACCCCGGCGTCACTTTAGAATAAACTATTTTCTGTTTTAAATATATATGATACCCAGACAAATGAAGAGTAATATATATGAAATCCTCACAATCGTTTTTTAAGTAGTATTATGATAACAGATATTTCCACATTAATTTTGTGAAATGTTAATGTTTCCGCCTAGTTCTACATCTCTAAACCCAAATTTAATTGACATTGAGTTATTCCTTTGTTTTAAGTAAACATAGAATATGAAATGTTAAGTAATTAATATTATAATAATAGATACTGTATGATGCATATTTTAAAGGAAGCTTACAAATTAAAATCTTATTAATACTATTAAAGATTATCATAATAATGTACGACGTACTATATATAATATAATATACCTGATAATAAAAATTGATATTTGTATTTATGATTAATAATAACATACACTCAGACACGTATATTAACTGAAAATTAGAAAGCAAAAAAAGAGAATGAATAAACTTTTCTAAATTTTTGGCAAGTATATATAATTTTAATTTATTTTTTTGACGATTAACTAAGATATTGTTTTAATATGTTGTTAGATAATAAATCATTTGTCAATTAGTTGATATAATTTGTGCATTTGTGATTTCAGATTTTATCAATATAACTATTACAACGATTTAAACTTTTGTTTTGTTTAAACTCGCAATCTGTCCCGCCCCACATTAACTTTAAAAAAATTATTTCAACCCGCCCCTCCTCCTCCCCGCCCCATATAACCTTAAATCCGTCCCCGCCCCGTATATCCTTAAATTTGCCCGCTCCACATCCTCCGGCCCTATTACCATCCCTAGCAATACATTGTTACTCTGTATTATTAAGTTCTTCAACTTTGTTATTGTTCTAATTAATAAGATCAAGCTTATTCGATCAATTATTGACACCAGATCTTATACCCAGTCTATTTATTTAACTTAATAGTTTTGTTTCAATTATATATTTATTATTTCTTTCGTCTTGTCCACATTAATCTAGTAAGTTACTGTATATATACAAATCATGCATTTCGATCATTTTAATTTGTGTGTTTTCGAGCCAGGTTTTATAAATTTAACTGTATCATTTTAATGATAAATAATCTTTCAATTTGGTTAGTAAAATTTCTTTATTTTACAAAAAATAAATAAAATGAAATATATTCCTTTAACAAAAAATTCATCGGTAACCTTTTAAAGTTGACACTTATTTTCACTTAGACACTTTAACTAGGTTTGTTCATTTTAGACACCCGATGTCAGGCCTCACTGTGTCATTTTGACAGTTCTTACACAATCAACAAAAATATATAATATGTGTGTGTTACACTCGCTAATGACATGTAAAGTGTCAAATTAAATGACAACACTTGTCATGTGTGTCCAAAATAATTCTTAAATAATCAATTTTGAAAAGAAAAAAAAAAAGAAAAACCACCCAATAAATCGGTGACACATGGCATTTTGCCCACATAATTAAAAAGAAATTTTTTTACCAAATAATAGTATTTTTTTTTCCTGCCTTCTCATTGTCTTCTCCAAATGCGCTTTTGCAGAAACACCACCCCCGCCCCCCTCTTTGCCCCTTTGTCTTCTCAGTCATACACCAAACTCATATCAAAAGTATAAAGTTTACGAACATGTATATAAAAAGCTTGATCAATTATTAAAAAATCTATATTATTTTAAGCAAAATCATTGATGAAGTAATTTTTGCATAACTAATCTTTAATTCAACCTGTTTAATTCATTGCATTCGTACTCGCTTATTTACTAATTTTAATCTATTAAATATTGGATGGATAGTAACCCAAATTGACTTGAGAGAGATGTTGTTAAAATACTTTTAATTTTAAAATAATTTAATTAGGTAGTAAAAAAAAAGGTACTAAAATGTTGTAAAAGAACAAATAAAATAATACAAAAGTTAATAAGAATTGAGTTGAGTTGAGTTGAGTTTGACCCGTTCTATAACCCATTATTCATTCCGCTTTGACTCTTGACTCATTTATTATCTTAACCCATTATGACATGTTCAAATTTAATTCAACTTGCCCAATTACCATCCTTACTAATATGTCAAAATTATAATCTACCACTCGTCCCAAATTGTATAACTCATTTTTTCTTTAGTCTATCTAAAACATATGACACATTTTTATATTTACTAATAATTTAACTTTAAAATATTCATTTTATTTTTAATAAAAATATTTTATAGTTACAAAAACATCTACTTTTACTTATTTTCTACCACAAATTTCAATTTTTTTAAAAATAAATTCTATATCAAATTAAATTAGATCACATAAATTAAAATACCAGCCCCGGTTCATGGAAAGATTGAATAGAGTGATCTGTTCGGCAGAGTTTATCAACAAAGACAAAAGGAGGACCACAGATTTGTGCCTGTCAAGTTGTTGATATATAAATACTTATATAAAGTCAATAATAGGTGGCTTCCCATTATAATGGCGGATATTACTAGAACAAGCAATCTGCTGCATTTTCTAGCCCCCACAGCTTCATTTTCTTAATATCTTTTAGTCTACTATATATCTTAAGATTAGAATAGGAATACATTTTCTACTTTTTAGTGCATCTTCTTCTTTCTTGATATTATTGAACTGAAATGGCTGTGGCTATGGTTTCTTGTGGAATCCCCACTAGTTTAAAACCTATAGAGAAGCAACCCATTTCAACTCCAGGCTTCTTTAATGGCTCTTTAGCTTTGAATCCAGTCCAAAAACTGCACATTACACCCAAAAGGTAAGCTACATTTTTGTTTGAATTTGGTTTAATTCATCTTTAGTTAATTTGCTTTCTATTGATTGTGGAATCCTATTTTCTCCCAATTTTTAAAAAAAATTTCTAGTACATTTGTGAGTCTTGGTCAACTAGTATCCTTTAACTTAATCACAAAGTTTGAAATGCAGCTGGATAAATGATGTACTCTTTAATTGAGATCATAAAGAAGTCTCTGTAGTTGGTACTTTCTCAAGGACTGGTTAAATTTGTGAGATAAATTGGTCAATTAGGAAAGGGAAATTTTTATTTTTTGAATTGCGGGTAGAGAAAAGGGAAATCGGGAGGGGATTACAAGATGGGGAATCGAGCGCTCACTAGTAAGTTCAGATAGTTAGTCAACCAACTGAGATAGTAAGATAGTTTTTGAATTAGATCTATGGACTTCCTAAAGTTTAGTAATTATATGGACTTGGAATTACTGTAGTATTAGATGGGCAACATTTGAAATCAATCTACTTTGTTTTTCCAGATTAGCTTTATCTGGGAGTACAATTATTCCGAAAGCATCGGTTACAGCTGTGGAGGTATCTAAGCATATTAGCTGATTGATGTAATTGTTCCTTGCTATTTAATTTTTGATCTGAGATTGAGATGTTTGTTTTTGATTCATGTAATAACTGGTCAAGCAGGATGGAAGTTCACAAGAGACTGCTGCAGTTCCAACACCCAAAGTTGTAATCGATTTGGATTCAGATCCAGAAGCAACGATCGTAGAGGTTACCTTTGGGGATCGCCTTGGGGCACTTCTCGACACAGTAAGAATCCGTTACTCTTATGATTCAAGTGTTGAGTGCTATTTGCTGTCTGTTCTGGTTTTGATTTGCAAAGTGTATTTCAGATGAATGCATTAAAAAACCTTGGGCTGAATGTTGTCAAGGCTAATGTATGTCTTGATTCATCTGGGAAGCATAACACATTCGCCATCACAAAAGCGTAAGTTCATGTTGTGGGTTCCTTTATGCTGCTAGGTGATTTTTCTGTTCCTCTTATACTTAGTCCTTGCTTACTATCAGTCACCAGATATCTGAAAATACTTTCGAATGAATCTTTTGTTATGCGTCTAACAACATTAGTTCCCTGATTGAAATTCTGATTGTTTTGCTATTGGGACTTGTTTCTAGTTCTACGGGTAGGAAGGTCGATGATCCAGAGCTGCTTGAAGCAATTCGTTTGACGATCATCAATAATATGATGGAATACCACCCGGTAGAACTTCAATAAGTTGTTGAGCATCGGTTGCTTAATCTGGTACCTCATGAGGGATTCATATATAGCTTCTTCTTCTTACTGCATAATTTCTGGTGCAGGAATGTAGCTCCAGATTAGCTATGGGAGAAGCTTTCGGTGTTTTTCAACCATATCAGAAGGTTGTTAATAGCATATATATGATGTCCTCGCCTCCAGTGTGTGCATACAACATTAACAAGATTATGCACATCTGTATTGGTTATTTTGAACATGTGGGAGACAATGTGGGAATGGGGGGTTGTTTTCTGAATGTGCGAGGTTCCTGCTAGTTCTTGCATTGTAGTAACGACTAATAGCTTTCTTTCTAGTACAAATTTGATACAGAAACCAAGGCTTGATTTACATTAACTTTCATATCAATCATTTAACTTAAATCTTACTTTGTTGTTTGTGCTGAAAATTTTCAGATTGACGTGGACATAGCGACCCATATCCGTGTTTATGACGATGCTCCTGAAAGAAGGTAAGGTCATATTTCCCTTTCTTGGTTTTGATCAGTACATACTGAAACTGCTAAACTTAATAATCAACCTCATTAGTTGATCCATTTAGTGCACAACTTGAAGAGAATAGTAAAATGCCTCTATTTTGCAGTTTACTCTGTGTAGAGACAGCAGACAGACCTGGACTGATAGTTGATCTCGTCAAGACCATTACTGACATAAACGTTGATGTTGAATCAGGAGAGTTCGATACTGAGGTGAGATTTTTTCAGGAGGTTTTCCAAATCATTTCACTAAACTGTTTAAGTAGTGGTTGTGCCCTCTAATAAGTATTAACCTGCAGTAGCTGGCATAGAGTTGAAAAGTTTCATTTTGGTGTAGGGATTGCTTGCTAAGGCGAAATTTCATGTCAATTACAAGGGCAAAGCGCTGATCAAGCCCCTTCAACAGGTAACCGATGCGAAGTTAGAAGCAATATACAATTTCTTTCATTAGACCTTGGTAGCTTGAAGAAAGTTATTGACAGTTTTCAGTCTCGAATAGGTTCTTGCGAATAGCCTGCGTTATTTCTTGAGGAGACCAACAACAGAGGATGCAAGTTTTTAATACAATGCTGAAAAGTGAGAAGTTGTCAACAGGGTTAACTAAGTACTTTCAATTTTCAAGATCATGAGGCTTGCTGGTTTTACCAGCACCAATCCATTCCAAGGTGTAAACAGAGAAAATATGCATGAAACTCAGAATCATAGCTTCAATACTACTGTAACAATGTAGGTTTCTACCATTTATACGTTAATGATATAAGTTTTCAGAACAGGAAAAAAAAACCAATTATGTTATCCTTCATCACTGCAATTTGAGCTTTCAGTTTCATTAACATGAAGGTGGAAAAGATGATTGTCCTACCTACCAATTCAATCGAACTTACACAGCCTCTCTATCTCACAAGGTAGGGTTAAGGTTTGCGTACACACTACCCTCCTCAGAACCCACTTATGGGATTACATTGGTATGTTGTTGTTGATGGCTCTCTAGTAAGCCAAGTCGTGGAAGATACTTGAAATGAGAAAAAGAAACTGGACTTTTTGCATAAATATCAATAAATCATGGTTCCTCCTTTACTTTGACTTGAAATGAGAAAACAAATTTGGACTTATCTTGCATAAATATCAATTAATCATGGTTCCTCCTTTACTTTCAATCAATAATGAATAGGTTCTTGATGTGATCTGCAATTATCCATGCTAGCTACACCAACCTAACATATTACCTACTACCAAAGATATGATGTAGTGGATGGGGCCTAAGTAGTGCGAATCTTAGATTCCAATGCAGGTACCGAATGCATATTACCTAGTGTGATATCATAAGTGAGTTTTGGGAAGAATGGTGTGTGTGTTGGGGGGTGGGGGTGGATTTTGGAGTGTGGCTGTTATTTGTTCACTCTAGATGAAGTGAAGATAAGGCCTGTGAGCACTTTAACTAGGAATGGAAAAAGAAACTTTCATAATGTAACCATATTTCCATTGCCCAGTTAGGTGTGTGGACCAGTTAGATGGATTAGAAAATCATTGCACAACTCATTATTTTAGCAAAATGGATATTCACTATTCACTTCAGCAGTAGTGGATTATGACATATCCAAAAAAACTCTTTGGGAGTTGCTTCTATTTTATTTTAATTTTCTTGAGGATATGCAAAGTTGTTTGAAGGAGTGATCTCATCCACGACATCTAATTAATCAAGTCAATTATTGACCAAATTTTGTGAATGGCCTTTCCACACTGCAAGGACTAACTAAAAGTGTGTGACGCTCATGATGAACATTATTTAATTGTATTATTTTTCACCGTCCCCCTGTGTATTAATTTATTTGAAAGAAATTTTACTATAATCAATATTTACTTTTTTTCTTGATAAGATGATTTGTAATCACAAATTTTGTTACCAGATTTTAACTAAAAACTCTTTATTTTTAAAAACTTTGTGACTAGTTGATCAAACATGGATATATAATTAAGTTGGACAAGACTCGTACCGTTAGATTGCTTACAAGGTCAGGATCAAAGCCCCATAATGTTTGAAACAACCTGTTTATTAGTTTATTTTATTTTCCCTTTCTCTGGTTGAAATTTCTAGAAAGAAAAAATAATAATTTAGCTGATGGTATTACTTATTAGTTATTAGCCATTGGGGGTGTAAAATTAGTCTATATATGCATGATTCGCCCTATTTCCTCAAGTTTGGACCGGTTAATAACTCGTTCAATTCAACGGCTGATATATAGCCGAAATCATCCAAGGAGAAATTATCATTTTTTAAAATATGTTATTGGAAGAATACTATTTTTAATTCCTCAATTATAGATAAATTCTTATATTTCCCCACTCTAGAAGGGAACAATTCAAATGATGAAGAGGTCACACGAATAACAATAATTTTGTAAATTCAAATCTCAATTACTAGACATTTCTACACCTCCCAAATCCCATTAACTATGTGTCAAAAAAATAATATATATATATAACCTTGTTGGCGGTGGAAAGTGACAAATATTTCATAAAATTAGAGTTGTATAAAATTGATCCGAACATCATAATTTAAAAAAGAAGAAGATGTAATCGTTACAAATAGATAGGGGATAAAGAAAAAGGATATAGATATAGTCTAGAAATTAATTTTATCTATACTAGTATACTTCCATATCCTGTGGAACTAACATTATCATATCGTTATGACAAAGGATTATGGTCCATCATTCTTCTATGCAGATACGACGATTTTTTTTTATAAAAAAAATGGATAAGATCCTTAGCCTTTTTTCTTGGGAAACTAAATTATCCATGACCAATTAATTAACCACCCTTTACTTGTAAGTATATTGAACTACTATAAAAATGGAAAAACATTTGGCTAGCTAGCAAATACATCACTTAAAAACACAACAATTTGGTCAGCAGTGAAAAAATGGCAACTGCAGCAGCTGGTAGAGGAGCACAGTCCATGAACTTCATGTATATCAAGTAAGCTTACAAAATATTTCAGCTAAAACCTTTTTTTTTAAGGGAATGATCACGTACATTAAACTCAGTGATGAAACTAAGAATTTTACTGATGGTGTTCAAAATTTACTATATATTTCTAAAAAGTTGGTTTGACCTATATATACAATATGATTTTCTACATGTACAATACAATTTTTCGACAAAGAGTATTCGATCAATTTACTCTCCTGATTTTAGCTAGGAAAGATTACAGTGTGAATTTTAAAGAAAAGTAATTTTTTGGAAATGCATATATCATAATTTAATCTCATAAAAGAAAAGTTGTCTTCGAAGACGTACAATTTCTTGGAAGCGGAAGGTAGACTTAGCTAAAACTAAGTCACAAAGGAGGAAAAAGATTCATATATGATTAAAAATATATTATAGGTTTATTAGAGGACTTTTAATATTAATAATATTACATTAACTTTTTTTCATTTGATGTGAAATTACTTGAGTTAACCTCTAATAAAATAATGAAAATTCATAATTATGATGGTCAATCATAATTCATACGTAGCATATTGACTACATATTGGATCAAGTCCTACTAGGGGTGTGCATTCGGTTTTTTGGTTTGGTTTTGCACTATTCGGTTTGGATTTTCGGTTTTTGGTTTTGTAAAAGTGTAATCCAATCCGATCCAAAATAAATTTGGTTTGATTTGGTTTTCCTCTATTCGGTTTGGCTTTCTTCGGTTTGGTTATTCGGTTATGTCAATAATTAATAACATATATAACCAAAGTAATAATATTTAATCCCTTAAATATATTTTCTAATATAAATCATAAGTAAAACTTAAAACACAATACTTATAAGTATACATATTTTAGATGTAATTCAAACATAAAAGGGAGAAGACACAAGTACCCCCTAGACTATGACCGAAATCACAGAGACACACCTTAACTAAATTAAGGTCCTATTACCCCCTTGAACTCATTTTTTTGTAAGTTTGTACACCTTTTGACTTATGTGGCACACCACGCGACTCCACGCAGTATATATATATATAATTTGGTTTTTTTCGGTTTTTCGGTTTTTATCTTTTAAAATCCAAAACCAAACCAAAAAACCAAACAAAGTAATTTATTAATCCAAAACCAATCCAAAAAACTAAAAAACCAATCCAAATAAAAATTCGGTTTGATTTGATTTGGTTATTCGATTTAATCCGAATAGTGCACACCCCTAAGTACTACTACATCCATCTATTTTTTGTCACTGAAGGCACAGTGCAAGTAAGCAACTTGTGAAGATATATAAAAATGAAAAATTGACATAAATAGCTGTCAATCAAAATAGTACATACAGTATATATTCTTTTAATATTAATTTCAGCTAAAGTTAAGTTCAAATTTTGTGGCCATATATATGCAACTCTCTTATCAGAAACATGTGATGTTGCGTGTGTGAATTGTGATCATTTGTCCAAGGGGTAATCCATTGGTGGCCCCTTAAATTTGGCACGAAATTTCACTTAGGCACCTTAAGTGGGTGATGTTCATTTTAGACACTTCATATATGATCTCGCTGTGTCATTTTGACACTCTTTTGCCAATCAACAAAAATATATGAAGTGTGTGTATTACACTCGCGAATGACGTGTAAAGTAGCGAATTAAATGACGACATTTGTCAAAAACAATTTGTAGATAATGAATTTTGAGTAAAAATATAAAGTAACCAATGACTCAATGACACGTGGATTTTTGCCCAAATAATTTTTTTAAAACAAATTAAATCAATAAAATCTCCACATGACCCTCCCCCCCCCCCCCCACACCGCCCCACCCCCAATTGTCTTCTCCAAAAACTCATACCCATTTGCAGAAACACCTGCGCCCCTCCCCCCCCCACCCCACCCCACCCCACCCCAATTGTCTTCTCCAAAAACCCATACCCATTTGCAGAAACTCCCGCCCCCCTCCCCCCCCACCCCACCCCACCCCCAATTGTCTTCTCCAAAAACCCATACCCATTTTGGAGAAACACCTGCCCCCCTCCACCCCCCCCCCCCGCCCCCAATTGTCTTCTCCAAAAAACCATACCCATTTGCAGAAACACCTACCCCCCCCCCCCTTCTCCAAATACCCCTACTTAAATATTAAATTCTTTCAAGAAAGAATCTCATGAATAATTTAATATTTAATCTTGAAATGGATCTATTCCTAAATTTCTAAAATAGTTTCCATCATTTTTCATCATTTTACTGTAACTATTTTTTTTCACCATGTTGGATAGTTAAGTTTGCAAAAATGGTGGCTGAAAATGGGAAAGAAGAAGAAAAAAAAAATTAAAAAATCGACTAAATAGGTTTTTCACGCGCGCTCAACAAGTGTATTACACTCACTAAGCCATGTAAGCAAAAAGTGTCAAAATGACACATCGAGACCCTGCATGAGGTGTCTAAAATGAACATCGCCCACTTAAGATGCCTAAGTGAAACTTCGTGCCAAATTTAAGGGGTCACCGATGGGTTAGCCCTTTGTCCAATCCATCAAACAAATTTTATCTCTCTTTCTCACTCCAGTTGGTCCCTTACGTAGTTACCTTAATTATTTAGCAATATTATATATATGTGGCATTAAACGTTTTAAATGGATAAGTTGGACTGAATTGAAAGAATCAAAATGAAAGGAATCAATAAATGTTTTTTCTATTAATATCTTTTGAAAGATTACTTGGGGGCCGATGAAATGGACTAGACAAATTATCATAATCTAACTTGTTAACTCTAATAAGTAATAACATATCTCAGTATGTTTAGAATTGAGACGAAATGATTTTTATCAAAACAAAGAACCGTTCAAAATATATGAACTGAGTAATGCTACAAAACGTTTCGTTTATTAACAGTATAAATAAATTTTGAAGTTCAACTATAACGATCTTTATCTCACGTATCAGACGAACCTAATAATGGTCGTACGAGTCTTATAGTGTGTTGTACACAGGCCAATCCTGCGTAAAGGGTATCACAGAAAAAGCACATCACCAGAGATGATTAATGATACAGTTAAATTGAACGGTGAAGATCAAGTGAAGAGTGTGATGAAAAATAATCATGATGATAGTTGGTGGGTCCCAGATGACCGCACTGGAATATTTTATCCAAAGGGTCAACAAAAAGTCATTGAAGATGTTCCTTTTGCTGCAGCAAAGGATTTTGGAGCTGTTAATTGGTTTTTCTAATCATGAAGATTATCTATAAGTAATTAATTTGTTGCAAAATGTAATTTGCTTCTACCTCTAAAATGTTGTATCTTCCTATTGTTTAAGTTGCTTTGTTTTATAAACAATCATGTCAAACTTTATAAATAATACTCCCTCCGTTTCAAAAATAGCGACTTAGTTTAACTTGATATGGAATTTAAGAAAATAAAAACAAGATTTTTGAATTTTGTGGTCCTAAATTAAAGTTATGTCAAATATACAAAATTACTCTTTAATCTTGTGGCGTTAAACATGGTACGTGGAAAATATTACCAAAAAAAAGGTCATTCTTTTATAAACATACTAAAAAAAAATATGTCATTCTTTTTTAAACAGAGGGAGTAATATCTTACTTGAATAGTTTAATTGACATCAAACTAATGTTGGAAAAAATTATGAATAGTATCGTTAATTTTATTCACGCATGGTGTACGTGAGGTCCAACATAAGTCATGTTTTGAAAATAATATTTTTGACATTCTGAAGCGCTATTAAAAATATGTCTAAAAATATATGGCTTATCTTTATCAAGATAACAAAAGACTTGTCATATTAGTATTTTTGAAAATAACTCATATTATATAAGTATTCAGTGTAATTAACTCTAAATATACTATTATTATTAATTAAGTAGATCGAAAGGAAATTCAAATTTCAAATACCACAAGATTGCTCGTGGTATGGGAGGAACCTAGAGATAATGCTGACTGTATATCACACATAAATGTTTGGGTAATGGAGCAACCACAGTCTTTTGTTTTGATAGTTGACACTCATTGGTCCACAATTTTTTTTTTTATTTTTTGATAGAGAGCGCTTTAGTTTTTCTCAAGTGAAATTTTATGTGGTATAGATTTAAATTAGTTAAAGTTTAATATAAATATCGAACATCAAATAAAAATATATTACTTATCTTCGATATCAAGTTGTCAACAAGACTCAATTTTAAACTCGCTCATCTAAGATATTTAGGTCTCTAACACAAGTTTTTGTCTTATAATTCGACAAAACATATAACAATTTAGGTCCATCGGTGTTTTAATTACACGTTTTGGCCTTATCACAATGCATATGTGCAATTTAAAATATTATCATAATTGTTGTTACTTTTTTTCTGAAAGAAAAATATAATTTTCTTCCATATTTGATCATTATTTCCTTATGAGGATATTTATTCTCTGTAGTTTTAATAATTTTCTTTCATATTAGTATCATCATATATAGGTCAATTGACCAAACTAATATTATAAACTCTTTTTTGTAGTTTTTCTTTACCATTTGATTGATCACTTCCAAGATATACAAATTATAAATTTTCGTTAACGTATAAATACACTATTATTTGGGGAAGCGGATATAATGGATTGATGAGTCAATATCCAATTTCTATAAGGGTGGTTTTTGATGTGGTTGAAGCAAAGACCAACACCTTTTGGGTAACATATGTCATTGGAGTGATTTCTAGATTAACCAAAGTGATTAATCAATCTTCACATTATTAATTATAAAAACGAAATAATTTGTACACCGACTGCCTATTTAATTAGGACGGAAAGTATTATATTAAAGTTATTATATATGCCATGAGATCCATGATGGAGCGAGGAAAGTGGAATTAGTCAAAGTTCATTAACGAATAACAAATTTCTACTAAATTAACCCTAGTCAATATATGTTGATAATTTATAATGCATTATTTTATTTGAAAGACCTCTTTCTATTAATGCAATTTTGTTGAATTAGTCGTTTCATACATTTTTACTTGTCTATTAAAATAATTTTAGCTTATTCACGCTTTGCTAGAGACTTCGACGTTTTAACTCAAGTCTCAAGTTTTGTTGATTCTCTACTCTAAGAAGAAATGAATGCTTTTGAGAAATAAGACCTTGACTCATTTAACTTCTGGCATCTAATAATGATGAAAATATCACATTATCTATATTTTAGTTAATTACTTGCTATACTATGGTAGGAAAAATAGGAGCTCGGAGCCTAAGGGGTTGCAATTTGAAGAGAAAATTCCTCTCAGAATTCCGAAAAATAGTATAGAGAGTCAATTCTATTTTATTTTTCTTGAATTCAAATTTAATATTAGCTAAATGACACTTAATATCTATATATAGGAAATTAAAGTTACGAATAATATGAGACCAAGGAGGACAGTTTTGACCTTATTTTAAAAATAAATCTAATTTTGCTACGCTATATATAAATCAGTTCTAATGATCACCTACCACCCATTTTAGGTTATTGATTTGGTTATCATATTTTATGTAACACCTACTTACAGGTAGTACTTTAAAACTCATTAAACATAATATTATGTGTAAATCAGTAGGTGAAAATGTCACCGTCCGGGGGCCATCAACAACCCGTTCCGGCATATTGCGGTAGGTGAAATTTTATTTGTTGAAAAAGTCTTTTAACATTTTTTGAAGGTCAACTTTGAGTACCACCTAACTTTTGGACCCCAAATCCTCATCAAAGAACCACTTTCACCAACCACACCTCTTCATGTCCTCACATTTCTTTTCTTCTTTTGTCCGGAGTGAACATTAGAGTGCCGATAAAATTTGAATTGCATATTGAATGACCCATACAAAGATGACGCTTCGAACAAGATTTTTTCCATATATATTCAGGGCTCGAAGCTAGTATCTCTGATTAAGGATGAAACAGTTTCACCACTACACTACAATTTGTTATGTTGTCACATTTCTAATATCCCCTAGAAAAACATTTTAAAAAAATTCCATGAAACTACCCCTAAACAACCCTAAATTCCCATCAAGTCCTTCTCACCAACTCTCTAGTTTGGCTTCACGTCTTCAACAACACATACTCATATATATACTCCACCTTTGAACATTCATCTTCAGGACACCTAAAAAAAGTCTTCAACACTTTTTCTTTATTGCTCTTAACGTGCCCAAAATTTCAAACCATAGTACTACTTTTTTTTTCGTTCTCATCAAGTCTCAAAAGCTAAGGAAAAATGACAAATATAACAATGGAGAAGGAAACAAAACAAGGCGATATAATTTTTCGATCGAAACTCCCTGATATTTACATCCCTAATCATCTTCCGTTACACTCATATTGTTTCGAAAACATTTCGGAATTTAAATCGCGCCCGTGTTTAATCGACGGGGCGAATAATCAAATTTATACGTACGCTGATGTTGAGCTCAATTCGAGAAAAGTTGCAGCTGGTCTTCATAAGAAATTTGGGATCCAACAAAAGGATACTATTATGATCTTATTGCCAAATTCACCAGAATTTGTGTACGCCTTCCTTGGTGCGTCGTACCTCGGCGCAATTTCGACGATGGCTAATCCTTTGTTTACGTCTGCTGAAGTTGTGAAGCAAGCCAAGGCTTCTAATGCTAAGATCATTGTCACGCAAGCGTGTCATGTGAACAAGGTGAAGGATTATGCGTTGGAGAATGATGTGAAGATTGTGTGTATTGACTCTGCACCGGAGGGTTGTGTTCACTTCTGCGAGTTGATTCAGGCTGATGAGCATGATATCCCTGAGGTAATACTGTGTGATCATCTTATCTAAAAGTAAATTGAGAAAACATATTTATTAGTTACGTAATTATGTTATGTTGAGACTTGTACTCTCCTTACGTACAAACTTGGTTCTTTTTCACTGGTCAAACACGTGAAGATGATTTTTTGGGGTGAATAAACCGAGGATTTGTGCATATTTTGGTATCATGTTAAATTGTATAAATATTAATTAGTTAGTTGCTTAATTATATAGTACTATATTTTGTGGAGAAAATACCTTATTTTGGGGGTTGATTCTTTTTCACTAGTCAAACTCTCTACTTTCTAGGTTCTTTCGAAATTTTTAATCTGTTTTAATATCATGTTGAATTATACGATCATTTTAACTAAAAGATATCTCAACAGGTGGAAATCCAACCCGACGATGTGGTGGCGTTGCCTTATTCCTCAGGAACAACCGGTCTACCTAAAGGTGTCATGTTGACACACAAGGGACTAGTCACAAGTGTGGCACAACAAGTTGATGGTGAAAATCCAAACTTGTACATCCATAGTGAGGATGTGTTGCTTTGTGTGTTGCCCTTGTTTCATATATATTCCCTCAATTCCATTTTGCTATGTGGATTAAGAGTTGGAGCAGCAATTTTGATTATGCAAAAATTTGATATTGTTCCATTCTTGGAATTAATACAAAATTACAAGGTGACAATAGGGCCATTTGTGCCACCTATTGTTTTGGCCATTGCTAAGAGTCCTATGGTTGATAATTATGATTTATCATCAGTAAGAACCGTTATGTCAGGGGCTGCACCATTAGGAAAAGAACTTGAAGACACTGTTCGAGCCAAAATTCCTAATGCTAAACTTGGTCAAGTAAGATTTCTTATTTCCTAACAACTTCCTAATTAATATATTTTTATTTAATTATACATATCAAATTGCTCACATTAATTTAGGCTGGCGTTAGTTTTTATAGTAGTACTTATATATATGATTAGTTAATTGTTGATTTTGATTTGACTTGATCTAAGTTCAGATCTCAATGCACATTGTTGCTTAATTGCTGAATATTTTACACTAATTATAGGGATTAATTAAGCTTAATTTCACATGTTAATAAGGCTTTTGTTTGGAATTTTCTATTTTTTGCCTAGAAATTTCCTTGTGGTTGGTAAACGTCTAATCTCAGGTTGCTGAAAAGATTCAATCAATTAAAAAATATTGCAATGAAGCAACTCCACTTTTCTTATACAAGACATAAATAATATTTAAACCATCCAATCATTTATAATTTAATAGGAAATAAAAGGTAGTAATTATTTATAACAAACACTCGTTAGAGCTTAAATTGAGTATCATATTTTACTTGTTCAGTATAAAAAATTAAGAAATAATTTATCATTTAATTTATAATTTACCTTTTATTAACTATAATAATTTTTCAAAAAATATTTCATTTATTATATTAAATAGGCCATTCTTTTATTACGTTTAAGGTTGTAACAAGATCGTACAAGATAAGTAAAAATAGACAGATCGGGAGTAATATGTCAAATCACATTTTTGATACTGATATCCCAAGTCATATCTACCAAGTAAATGACCACAAATGAACAATTTTGTCAATTCAATTAAGACACATATGATAGTGTGATTTTCCTAGTCATATTTTACAACAAATTAAGGTGACTTGGCTAATATGAGTAATTATATTATAAAACAAAGTTAAAATAATAGTGATTGATCATTTGATTGTGATTGTTTTTATTATGTATAGGGCTATGGGATGACAGAAGCCGGACCAGTGTTGGCTATGTGCTTGGCATTTGCTAAAGAACCCTTCGAAATTAAATCTGGAGCATGTGGGACTGTTGTTAGAAATGCTGAGATGAAAATTGTGGATCCTGATACTGGCAAATCTCTTCCTAGGAACCAATCTGGAGAGATTTGTATAAGAGGCGATCAAATTATGAAAGGTTCGTTATCAGACGAATCATTAGTTGAGTGATTTTTCTATCATAAAAAAAAGTAACTTCGAATCATTATTTACACAATAATTTCCGAAAGAAAAATGACAAAAAGAAAATAAAACTTCCATTCTTCCACTTTAACGGGAGTCAATATCTTCAAGTGGGGCCAAAATATTATAAATGTGCATTTTTATATTTTTAAAATTATATCTACCGTTGATTATATAGATTTGGTACAACTAATTCATAAAGTGTGTGTCACGTTGGGCCACTAGCAAAAAGTATATGTATTTAACCATTATGTCGTGATGGAACATAACTAATGAATTTATATGAATTTTTTTTTCTAAATGTTTGATTGATATGTAGTTGACCTGAATTTGAATCAAATTAATATGAATATTGTATACAGGTTACCTAAATGATCCGGATGCCACTACGGGAACAATAGACAAAGAAGGGTGGTTACATACAGGCGATATTGGTTATATTGATAACGATGACGAGCTTTTCATCGTGGATCGTTTAAAAGAATTGATAAAATACAAAGGATTTCAAGTGGCTCCTGCTGAACTTGAAGCCCTTCTCCTCAATCATCCCAATATTTCGGATGCTGCTGTCGTTCCGTAAGTCAATAATTATAATAAGATCGCACTTTTGGCACAATAATGCTAATGCATCGAACTTTCGAAATTCTAATAATTGTTTAAATTTGCGCAGAATGAAAGACGAGCAAGCAGGAGAAGTTCCAGTGGCTTTTGTTGTTAGATCAAATGGCTCCACAATTACTGAAGATGAAGTCAAAGAATTCATAACAAAGCAGGTTAGTCTAATTCATTTATTTTCCTTTGACAAATTTTGTCAAATCGAGATTATTTTTTCATTCAGTTGGTTGACTATCTAAATTTTATCTTATTGGTGATTGTTGTTTCTCTAACTTGTCATTTCCTCTCCAATTTTTCCCTCTCCTACCCCTATAAAAACATTTTTTAACAAAATCAATAAATTGTGATCCTTCACTTGATATAATTACTAGTATAAACGTATTCCTGAGTAACGTTTTAGGCTATATTTTATTAAAAAAATTCTGACGCATAAAATATATGGGCTGACGGCGTTGTTTTATATCCTTGTTTTATTCTTCTTTTAAAAATTCACCAACACATTCACATCTTTTCTTCCTTATCCATTTTTTTCATATCACCACAAACACATAAACCATCACAAACAACCTACAAAAAGTTTATGGGTGTTCTAATCGAGCTTTGGTTAAGATTTTGCAGTATTCAATTTTACCTTATCTCTTCATTTAATTTATTCATGGAATTTGATGTAATTTTATTTAACTCCGTCAGCCCATATATTTTATGCATCATAATTTTTAAAATAAAATATAGCCTAAAACGTTACTCAGGAATACGTTTATACTAGTTCTATAAATTTTCAAAAAAAACATATTATTTTGATGAATTGATTTAAATAATGACTTACTTTGGTCAAAACTTCTACTTTTGGTAACATTTGTATCATAAAATGGGCTTTTCTAATTTTTGTTATTTTAAATTGATTTTTCAGGTGATATTTTACAAGAGGATAAAGAGGGTATTTTTTGTGGATGCTGTTCCTAAATCTCCATCGGGCAAAATCCTTAGAAAGGACTTGAGAGCTAAATTAGCTGCTGGGTTTCCAAATTAAATACTACTTTATACTTTAATGGCGATCGACAATAACTATAACCAGTTCTTTTTTTCATTATTAAAAGTTACGTATTTTGTTCTTTGAATTGTATTTGTACGTTCAACCACCTGCCTCTATACGGTTAAAATTAATTAACCAATTTGGCAAAAGGAGGAAAATGTATGTAAATTTGAGTGTAAGGGACTTTAATTTTTTTCAAATCTCTTTTTCTATTGGTTTGATGTCATATTGCATTTAGTCATTTACTAGTGTAACATAAAAAAAAATTCCACCATAAATCCCGTGGATTTATTAAAACATTATAACTTTTCTTTCTAGCTTAACTTTTTTAATGACAATAGGGCCGGGTTGATTTTCTAAAATAATTATTATTTTGGACTTTTTATTTTAATAAATATGACACTCTAAAATGGATAAAGAATCATTTCAAATTAATTGAATTGTTGAAGTGTTTCACACTCTTTAAAAAAAGAGGTTAAAACATAAATTAGACATAACTTTTCATTTTTTCCCTTATTAATTTTTGTCAAATTTATGATTAAAGTAACTAACTATTAACTAATCATTAATTTCAATACGAACTAATGAAATGTAAAATTGAAAGAACAATCTAAAAGTAGTCTTGAATACTGAGCAATTAAGTTAATTCAAAAATGAAAAAGGTCTCAACAATTCAATTAATTTGAAATTGAGGAAGTATCAAATCATAGTGATAAGTTTTGACTTTTAAGTTATCGAGTTACCATAATTACTAATTACTAATATATAGAAGAGTCTAGGAACCAGTTGTTCGTCAACATGCTTGCTTCCTAGACAAGGGTAATTTGGTAAGTTACTGTATAATTCTGCTATATACTTTGCTGTGAATGCTTATACAATTTGCTTTGGAAATTGTGCATTTCATGATTTTTTTTCCTCTAATTCCTATTGTGTCCTTTTGTTGATAATTTCCTAGACAATGGTAATTTGGTAAGTTACTATCTAATTCTGCTATATACTTTGCTGTGAATGCTTATACAATTTGCTTTGGAAATTGTGTGTTTCATGATTTTTTCCCTCTAATTCCTGTAGTGTCCTTTTGTTGATAATGCAGTACTTTTTCAAAGTTTTATTTGCCCCTTCTTTTGTACCTTTTTACAATAAATCCATTGGTACACATTGATAAATATATTGAAATGTGAGGCTTTTTTCAATGCCTTAAAGGCATAAAAGTGCTGATGTTAGCACTTACTCAGACCCACACGTCCCATCAATAATATTTAGTACTATTTTTTTTTTGGTAGACATATTTAGTAGGCGTTTGGCCATGTGATACCATATTACGATATGATATCGTGAGATGAAATCAGCGTTTGGACATGCGATTTTACGTTGATTCCATATCATGAGATGTGATTCCATATTCTCCAAAAACCATGATATGGAATTATATGAGAATTTCATATCATGATTTGAGATATTTTAATATAAAAATTGATCCACGAGTTTATATTTTGTTAAAACAATCCCACATTTATATATACTAACTATTTATTTCATATGTAAATAAAATTTATAATCACATCATTACTTTTTAAAATTTATTATTCTCACCGACATAAAATTTATTATTCTCACCAACATATAGTCACTTTAACTCACACATTGTTAAAGTGATGAAATATTTATGGTCTATGAGCATGAAAATATAGTTGCGGATGATATTGACCAACAAATGGCTCAGAGTAACAATGTTGGTTCGTCTTCTCGGTCACATGATCGAGAAATGCAAGTTCAACGTGAGGAGGTTGTCCGTACTATGTGGGAGGATTATATTAAAGACTAGTACACTACAATTTATGTTCAATTTTTTTTATTAAATTAAAGTTACATGAAACAATTACTTAAGTGGTGAACAAATAATTTTGTAATAATTTATTACGGTTTTATAATTTTTTGTTTATTTGATAAAATTGAATAAACAATTGGGGCTATTTTAATAGTTTTACAACTTATGAGATTTTTATGTTTATGAGAAAATATACAACACAAAAATTCCATATCGCATGTCCAAACAAAACTTCAATTAATTCATGTCATGATTCCATTTCATGATATCATATCATGATTCCATATCATGATACCATATCGCATGGCCAAACGGGCCCTTAGTATTCATTTGTAGTTATTTTAGGCTTTCTTTGTTATTGTGTTTGAGATCATGTAGAATAAAATTAACGAATAAAATTTAATATTTCATTACAAAGGCTAAATTTAAATGATAATATGATTGTTCATTACTAATGTTAAAAAATTATCGACACTCTAAATTCTATTAATGTCACATAAATTAGGATAGAAGAAATAACATATATTATTTTAAGTTTAAATAAAAAGTACTGTAAATTATTGTAATTATAGAATTCAAATATTGAAAAATCATATAAAAAACGGAAAAAGGGTCAAAATTGCCCCCGAACTATATGAAATAGACCATTTATACCCTTCGTTACATTTTGGGATCAAAAATGCCCCTGCTGTTATCCTAAGAGACCACAAATACCCTCAAGAGTTAACACCCCAAATTTTTGTTGACGTAGCAAGCCACGTGGGACTAATCCTTCCACCTAAGCGTTGCCAACTAGGATTCACTACAAAAGAACTAGACCTTTAGCGGCAACAACAGTCGCCACAAAAGCCCAGAAAATCGTCACTAAAAGTTTTTAACATTAAATTCTAATTTTGTGTTTTTTTCTTCATTGTTTTTTAAAAACCAAATATGATATCGATTAAGTAGGAGTTTGAAGACACTATATGTTTTATTTTTATGTCATATGTAAATGTATAAAATGTACAATGATGCATTATATATATATATAGTAGGAGATTTGAATCGAGAAGTAATTTTGATTATTTTTTGTAATAATATTGGATGTTTTTAATAAGGATATTGCAAGTTATTTATTTTAGAAAATTAGGTCGCAATCGAAAATTAATTATCATATTTTTTTGTTGAAAAAATAGGTTTTACTAGCGAATGGTTGTTGGAGCCTTAGTCGCCACTAAAAATCACTCATAACCTTTAGTAGCAATATTTTGGGATTTTGTGGTGACTTTGTCGCCACTAAAAGTCAAGTTCTTTTGTAGTGAATCTTAGTTGACAATGCTTAGGTGGAGGGATTAGTCCCATGTGGCTTGCCACGTCACTAAAAAATTGGGGTGTTAACTCTTGAGGGTATTTGTGGTCTCCTGGGATAACTGCGGGGGTATTTTTGATCCCAAAATGTAATGGAGGGTATAAGTGTCTATTTCGCATAGTTCAGGGGCAATTTTGACCCTTTTCCGTATAAAAAATGATTAACTCTCTAAATTCTATCGTGCCACACAAATTAAGATAAAAGAAGAAACATATGTTATTTATAAAAATGATGTTAAAAGCACAATAGTACTATAAGTCACAATAATTAACAATTTAATTTTTAAAAAATAATATATACAACACTTAGCTGACTCTTCAAATTTCATTTGCATCACATTAATTGACCATTAATTTTGCACTTTTTTCCTTTTAATTTTGTCTTACATTTATTTTTTAGCCTGTTATATATTTGAAAATTATAGTAATAATACTTTAAATCACAATAATTAATACGTTAAAATATTTAAAATTAATATAAAAAAATCATTTGACTTTCAAAATTCTATGTGTGACACATAAAATGGGTTAGAGGAAATGACATTTATTATTTGACAATGACATAAAAAGTATATAAATCACAGTAATTAACAACTTCAAAATTTAAAAGACATAAACAAAATTGGCTAACTCTCGAAATTATATCAATACCACATAAATTGGGACATGAGAAGTAACAAAAATGATTTAAAAATTACGTAAAAGGTACTACAAATTACAATAATTAACAATTTAAAATATTTAAAAGACATAAAAATGGTTAATTTTTGAAATTATATCTATGCCACATAAATTGGGAGAACGAAATAATATATATTACTTCAAAATCGCTTAAAAAATTATAAATCACAATAATTAATAACTTAAAATATTTTTAAAAATCATATAAAATTTTGAATAACTTTTCAAGTTTCAACATGCCTGCTTGTAGCCAGAGGTAGTTTGGCAATTTAAAGTTTTCATTTTTTAAAATTTGTATTGTATCACTTTATATATATTAAAAAATTATGTAAAAAATATTATAAATCATAATAATTAATAGCTTCAAAATATTTGAAAATATATAAAAAGATTTTGTTAGCTCTCAAAATTTCATCTATACCACGTAAATTGTAATAAAGAGACAGAGATATTATATAAAATACATAAAATATATTGTAAATCACAATAATTAATAACTTAAATAACAAAAAAAAATTATAGAAAAAATGATTGACTTTTGAAACTTCATTTGTATCACATGATCAACACAAAAGGAGTACTATTTATTATATGAAAATTAAGTAAAAAATATTATAAATCACAATAATTAGCAACTTAAAAAATATCTCTCTCTCTCTCATATATATATATAATAAAAAATTGGATAACTCTAATATATAAAAACATGTTAAGAAATTGGTTAACTTCAAATTCCACATATATCACATAGATAAATTAAAACACAAAGAGTAATATATATACGGGGTATGTATCTAGTATATTTAGAGAAGTCTAAAAGTTTGAAAAACTTGTTTGGGTTTCCAATGAGACTAGACTTCTTACTACTTAAGTAACTCGTCGAGGCACTCCAATAGTTCATATATAGATATCAAATCAAATAACTCATCATTTTGATCAAATGGCAAATGAAGCTGCCTTTGATTTGTTTTGTGATGATTTTTACTTCTCATTACTTTTTGACGAAATCCAAAATGTCGAAAACTTTTCAATATCAGATGACAAATATGCTGAACAACTCCAGGATCAAGAAATAATAATGAGTTCAACAATTTTCAATCAAAACTCGACCAATTCCCCTGCAGAGGAGAGTAGTGTAGATCAACCTGAAATCGGCGAATCATCGTTAAGTTTCTGCGAGATTTGTGCAGAGAGAAAAGAAATTGATGAAATGTTCACAATTGAATCTTGCAGCCACGTTTTTTGTACTGATTGTATTAACAAGCACGTCTCAATAAAAATCCAGGACAAAATTCATGTTGTGACATGTCCTGGTGTAGCTTGCAGGGGAATTCTCGATTTCGGAACGTGCATTTCGATTATACCTAAAGATGTACGTAATAGTTGGGACGAATTGTTGTGTGAATCACTTATTCTTGCCTCGCAGAAATTCTACTGTCCATATAAAGATTGTTCGGCAATGCTAGTGAACGATTCGGATGATATAGTTAGGGAATCTGAGTGTCCTGTTTGCCGGAGATTGTTCTGCGCACAATGTTATGTACCGTGGCATTGTGGAGTTCAATGCGAAGAGTTTCGGAAAATGAATGTGGATGAAAGAAGCAGAGAAGATTTAATGGTGAAGGAATTAGCAAAGGCGAAACAGTGGACTAGATGTCCTTATTGCAGATTTTTCGTCGAGAAAACTGAGGGATGCCTGCATATGACTTGCAGGTGTGGATCACAGTTTTGTTATAAATGTGGAATAACTTGGAGAAACAATCATGCTTGTTAATGCAGTACTTTTAAGATATGTTTGATATGATGTTTACATGGTAGTTTTTTATTAAAAAGGGAAAAAATGTCTTGTTTGTTTTGTGACTTTCTAATGTCTAGTTTATTTATGTGATCTTCTTTAATCGAACTATATATTTATTCTAACTAACATTTCTGAGCACCCTGGTTATTCCAAGGACTTCATCTCAAGTAGTACATTCACTACTTGTTTGGATGGTTGTTACCAATTTTATTGTATTGTTAGTTTAAATACAAAATTTGTTGTGATTGTTATTTAAAATTTATCGTCTCGTTTAAATCTATTGTTAGATAACGACGAAACAACCCATTTTGTGAAACGACCAATTTGGTGTGATCACAAATGTTAGCTTAATATGTTATTCTATTTTTGTCTTTACTTATTATTATTTAAGTACTTCTATTTTATCCTACATTTTGAAAGTAACTCTACACCGCACTAGACATTGTAACAACAGAGAACGATACCAACCAAAAAAGGGTGTCAATGGATTTTAGGTACCTAAAAATTATCAGACTATAGCCAGGAATTTAGAAGCTTGGATTGAATCTACGTCCAGCATGGCCAATCTCCTGCACAGGTGAGCTGTAATAATCTTATAGAAGTTGCAGAAGTCAGTATCTCGGAAATTGCAACCGTCATAAGCATAATAACAGAAGCATTTGGAAAGTCTTGGGATGAATTGTGCATAGGACACAATTGAAGTGCACTTGTAGCCAAATATAATGACATGAGGTGATGAAAGATATCAAAAGGAACTGTGGGCAACTAGTAATCTCACATTAAAAGCAGAAAGCTAGTCAATTCTCATAATAACAAGAGTTGAGTTGAACTGAGATCCGAAAACCATCCACTAGTAGAATAAGCCTGAATATAGGAAAACCAAGATCAAATCTTACAGCTTCAATATCCTTAGCTTCTTATTGAGTCCCATGTCGAATGCCACAGTTGCAACAATCTTCCAGAAAATACTGATGCAAGTTAATGAAGCTTCCTTTATATCAAATGATAATATTTATTGTCTATGAATTAAAATGAACAGATAATAAGCATTGTTTCTCATCTCTCACCACTCTTATCTTGTTTGCACAAAACAGTTCCTGTGTACACATTTTATAAAATGGGGTTCTATTTTTTTGTTATTTTAAATTGATTTTTCAGGTGATATTTTATAAGAGGATAAAGAGGGTATTTTTTGTGGATGTTGTTCCTAAATCTCCATCTGGAAAAATCCTTAAGAAGGACTTGAGAGCTAAATTAGCTGCTGGATTTCCAAATTAAATACTACTTATTGCAACACTTGTTGATGATGAAGATGTGCACACGAGGCAGGACCTGCAAATATCTGTGCGATTGAACACTGAAAAACTTTAGTAGATCTTCAGGTTCATCAAGTGGATATTACACTTCCGTTCGATCCCCACTGATCCAGCCTACATTTCCGAACATAAATTCTACTGTTTCTGATCTTCTCAAGTCTCTGTCAAAGTTAAAAAGCAGACAAATCCTAAGGTACTATGCAGATATGGCATCAAAGTCCCATCAGCTGCTCGAGTAATTGCCAAGTTTTTCTAAGCTATGTTTATAACCGGCTAATCATCATATCATATATATATATATATATATATATATATGAGTATTTTGAATACAAAAATGTCATTGGCATATTAAAAAGGAATGATCTTTATACAACATAACATAAGTACTAAAGTACATACAATTTCCGAGGATCTGTTCGATCATTGGTTTAGTTAAGAGCTTTAGCTTATGTCTTCCCTGTAGTTTGGGTAATTTCTATTACCTTTTCTACCTCTTGATATTCATGATAAGAAATTTTGTTTCTTGCAAACATTCTTTGCATTCTACTGAATATATTATCTTCAGTTTTGAGATTAAGTTGTAATCCTTGGATTTTCTTTAATAATTCTCCATCGAATGTTGCTTTTAGGACATATCCCCTTTGATCTTCTTTAGTTTCAAGAATTGGTACTGAATTGTCAGTTTCCTTTTGTATTTCTTGATTCATTTAGTCAGATTCTTCTGAACTGGTTGAATATTCTTCATATAATTCTTCATAGAAGTTGTCACTTTTTATTGATGTTACAGATTCTAGATCTGAATCAATTTCTAGTCTATCAATTTTTTATATTTTTACTCTTTTCTTGTTACATTCGTAACTTTTGTGTCCTTCTTCGCTACAGTTGTAGCATTTACATTTATCTGATGTACTTTTAAAATTATTTTTCTTTCTATAATACCGTTTTTTAGGTATATAGTTTTTTCTTGAAATATTTTTTCTTTTGATTAAGCCTTTCTTAAGTTTTTTTTTTTATAGGACTTATCATTGCATCCCCATTGGCTTGTTGCATTTGTATCTAGACAATAAATTTGGGTGTTGATTCTTTTGGCTTTTCTTGTATGCTATGAGCCATACATAGTTGTCCAAGTCTATTGTTTAGAAAATATATTCTTTGTCCAAAAGTATCTCCTTTTATGTTTTCTTTTTCATATTCTTCTCTAAAGTATTTAGCCCAAAAGCCTGGTAATTTTTGAAAATATTTTTCAAGGTATGGTAGCATTTCTTTGCTACTATCAAATATTTTGTAGTAATATTCTTCGAATTCACAGGTGTATTCTTGAATATAGCTCATTTTGCAGATTTGCAATTTTTCTAATTGTTCTTTTGCTATTATTCACAATTTTTCTCGATTTTGAGATGTGCTTCCTTCACCACCTAGGAATTCATTTCCTATGTATTGTACAAGGTTTCTTATTCCTTCTTGAAGGGAATTTTTGAATCCTTCTATGGTATGATTTTTGATGATTTCTTTTGCATCATCTGATAATCCGGTATGCCAATTGCTTACTTTACAGGTGAAAGTATTTATCGCAATGATGTATTTTTCTTCATCTATGTAATTTACTCTTTTTCCTAATAGGAAGAAAAGAAATATATTTTACGCCCATATATCTAGATCTAACTCTGGTTCTCTTTTACAATTTAGATCTAAAAATTGGGTTGATCCTACATCTCCCGTTAGGAGTCTGTTTGGCATATATTTGAATTTATTGTTATTAAAGTTTCTTTCTATATTTTCTGGTTGTAGATTTTCTTCTTTTAAGGTATGAGATCCTTCTCCTTCCTCAAACTTTCCTTGGGGTCCTCCTGTATCGCCTTTGTTCATAAGAACTTTTAATTTTTGATCTGAAAGATCAAGGTCTTCTAAAGTTATCAATAATATTCTAAGAGAAGATTTCTCACATATTCTTATAGAATATTACTCAGATGAAGGATATTACTCCGATGAAGGTTATTACCCCTAATAAAACAAATTGTTTTATGTGCAGGATGAACCCTCCTTAGATAACCAAGGGTCGAGGCAAGGGAAATAACCCACGAGGAAAGGGAAGATCATCCCTATGATCATTGTCAGGATCGTCATACGGATCCTCGTCCAACTCTCCAATATCCTGCCTTTAAATCAAATTTTGAAAATATATTGGCATCATATAATCTAGACAACAAATATTTTTTGTTGGGAATAGGATACCTAATCCACTTTAAATATTTATTCAAAGGTTTGTAATTGATAACCAATCTAGGAACACCACGTTCCCTTTCAACAACATTATTAACATAAAATGCAGTGCAAGACCAATGTGATTTCGAAGGTTTTATCAAACCCTTCTGCAACAAATTATCAATTTCCTTTTTGCAGAATTCAACCAATTCAGCATTCATCTGACAAGGACGAGATTTCGTAGGAATATCATTTTCAAAGAAATATTTTTCATAAGGAAGGGTAACAATATGCTTTTTCCAAGTCCAAAAAGCACTAGGATGATCAACACAAATATCAACAACAATTTATTCGAAAATTAGTTTAATTTTTTCCTGTACTTTGGAGGATTTCAAAGTGTCAAATATATTCATGCTACGCATTTCAAGTTGTAAAGAATCAACATGCTTTTGTTTCATATCAATTAAAACATTAATATCACGAGAAACAGGGTTAGTGATAAAAGTATAACTAATATCTCTACCTTCAGAAGTAGCTGAAAACCCTTTAGCATTTATACTAGTAAACAGATAAATGACATTTATAAAAGAAGTGTGTGTGTATATATATATATATTATACTAAAAGTGGGAAGCCACAAAAGTAAAAGTTGAAATATTATTTTACCCCTATCTTAATTCAAAATGTTATAAAATATCTGAGCAATTAAATAGTAAATAATAATTATATCATATTATATTAAATACTAAAAATGAAAAGATATTTTAAAACACATTTTAAGAATGTCTCTCCATTCTCCAACATAACTTTTGAGCTTTCTATAGAATTCTAGGCAAACTTTTGGCTTATAAATATCATGAGGTAAAATTATTATTGACGAATACATAAACTATTCGCCTTTCATAGCTCAGAAGAAAAAAGAAAATAATTTCATCAATTACAGAAAATGCTTAAGCGTGGAGATCGCAGATTAAGGTAGAAGGTTGTAGTGGAGTGTTCTCGTGCTTTCCGAAGGGTTTAGACTTAGTGGTGTCTGTCGTAGTAGTACTTTTATTCTTGTACAGTCTTTCTTTTGCTTTCTACCACCAATTATTTTTATGGTGTTTCGGTTATTGCACTTTTTGTTGTTATTGTTATTGTCTTGCGAATAAGATATATTTTGTCTCTACTTTTGCCAGTATTATCTTATTCTGGAGAAAAATATGATGCATACTTCGTTATACATAATTTGCAAATTATAGAATTTGTCAGTGCAATTACTTCCCTCTCATGGTCTGTGCCTTTTGTTTTTCCTCTTTAAACTTGTAGCTTCTGAATTCCCTATATGGATAACTTATTGATTCTATATTTATTTTCTATCTATAATCTATATGAATAAAGTCTTGCAAATGATGAGTATGCTTTATTTTTCTTCTATTTTTTGTGTGTTTTTTCTCTATTAGACTTCACCAATCTAATTTTTATGAATATTTTTTATCATTATCGCAAGTATGTATTGTTATTTGGCTCAAATTAGTCATGTGACTTTATCGGAAGCGTGTTAACTACTAAACAAAGTTCAAAAATTACCGATAATGACTTCAACGGAATTGATTTACCGATGGTAGCTTCATACAATGTGCCCCTCATTTGGTGTTTCTTGATGCACATTAAAAAATATTACTCACTTCACACGATTTGCATAAAATTTTAATTGTTCTAACGAATCTATAAAAATTCACATGGAACACACATGCGACGCACGTGTCCAGAGACTAGCATTATTATAAGTGTGAAGCTCCAAAGTGAAAAGTTGAATTACCATATTTCCCCTCTACTAAATTAAAATTTGATTAAATATAAATATTTTAATTACATAATGGTAGAATTTGAAGTCCTTAAGCCCTTTAATAATTAAATTATCATTTTCTTGATAAATGAGTACATTGATATTGCTTTTAATCGAAATCATAAATCTCAATAATGGAAGAATTTGAAAAGTTATGATATGAAAAGTCATTCATCACTTTAATGTAGAAATCAATTTCAGAATTAAAATTTGAATTTAAAGGTCATTTCCTAATGCTATTTAAGAACCAACTTACAAAGATGAAAGCTCACAATAGGAAATCAAATTAAGGAAATTGCACAATTCAAAATGAGAAGATAAGAGCGTTAGAAGTTGCAAGTGAGGATAACGAAAAAAATGCTAAAATTTGGTAATCAAGAAGAAAAAATAGCAGCGGAAAAAAAGAGAGTAAATTTAATACATGTGTAGTATTAAACAATAAACAGTCTTATGTTGATATGTTGTCTCTAACAATAACAAAATTTTCTTTTTAGAGCATGAAGACTTTCTTTGCAATATCCTCAACTTTTTGTTCTTGCTTTCTTTCTCCATTATAGAATTTTTCTTCCATGAAGCATTTAAAATTGTATGGGTGTTGGACTTGAAGTATAGATATCAATTTAAGGTATATGTAGAAATTTTCTTATTGTGCATTTAAATGAGAACCATTAATCATTTTTGTTATTCATTTTTGCACATACTAATATATCATATGCTTGGACCTAATAACATAAAAATGTAACTCATTATTTTAGTTACCAAACTAAATTTTGCTGGTTCATCAAATGTCTAATCATTTGACATACAATAAAGAAGTTATTTGAATACATTGATTGTTCATCTATTTTAAATTATATATATTTTTTGAATAGCTTGTGATACTGATTAAAATATGATTTTGACAAAAAATTATACCTTTCACAGGACTCACTTGCAAAGCACGTGTCCAGGACTAGACTCAAAACAAGTTTGTCTCGGAAGTCATTACATGTAGCGTTAGAAGTGAAGACCCATCTCAAACAGTGAATGTTGTGGAGCTGATCATTAAAACTGCAGGACAACCTAAAAATCATATTGGATCTACAGATGCCTCAAAATTGAAGTCTTTCCAAATGGAATTCTGTAAATAGTTAGGGCATCTCTAACCCAAATATCAAATTTTACATCAAAAGAAATATTTTTCTCTCTTCATTATTATTATATTATAATTTCTTATTTCATAAAATAAATTCTTTCTAAAACATTCACCATATATAATTCATATTATTTTCATTTGTAGTTATATCTAATTATAATTTATAGTAGAATTAACATAAATTTAATTTTTTTTAAAAGTCATATATAGAAAAATTAATTTATACAAAAGATAAATTTTATATCTAAAATTCATATTATAAAAATATTACGTAAAAATAATTAAATATACAAGAGATTTAATTAAAATATACAATTTATATAATGTTTAATTAAAAGTTTTGTATAATGAAATAATATTAAAATATTCAATAAAGTGAATTGGTGTGATGAATAATGTTACACCAAATTTGGTGTAACACTATTCACACACCAAAATGATGTAAAATTTGATGTTTGGTTGGAGATGTCTTAAAAACTGCAGGACAACCTAAAAATCATACTGGATCTACATATGCCTCAAAATTGAAGTCTTCCCAAATGGAATTCTGTGAATTGTTAAAACTACAGGATAACCTAAAAATCCTATTGGATCTACAGATGCCTCATAATTGAAGTTTTCCCAAATGGAATTTAGTGTGAATCACTAAGCTATTTGGTGATTCCCATTCTCTCTGAGACATAGAATATTCTTTGAATATATGTAGCTGATAAACGCTCAACACATGAATTCAACCATTAGTATAATATTGAAATCTACAAATTCACTACAAAGAAATCCAATTACAGATTTAATCTCTATTTTTGCATAAAAAATTAAATTACTATTAGGAGAATACTTAATTTTTTACCCGTACGAATATCATCGAAATGCTATACAAGTATAGAAATTCAATACGAAGATCATTGAGATACTATACAGAATCAAATCAAAGAAAGCGTGTGCCACCATTTTCCCTTGAGAACTAACAAATATACTACACAAAATTTTAGAACTTAATCTGCACTATGATTGTTCATAATAAATTTAGTTACGAAGATGATCGGAAATGGAATATACTTTGTCAATAGTGATGATTGAAGAATCAGCGATGTGCCGCCAGTTATTCTTCGAATCTTGAAATGATTAGCACAGTTGTTACAAAACTGATTTTTGTTGTTATGGAAAATATCACCATGGCTGATTCTGTAATGTTCTAAAAGACTTTAACTGAACTAAATTATTTCCCCATAAGACATTCCAGACATTCCAAACATAAGAGATTTTAGAGTAGATGATAAATTTTAGAGTTGAGTTAGATAATATTTTGAGAAGTTTGAAAATTTTGAAAAACTTATTTGGTTTTTCAATCAGACTATACTCCTAGTTAAGTAACTCAATGAGCGCCTTCAAAGAATTCATAGATATAGGAATCAAATAACTCATCATTGTTCATATACAGAAATCAAATAACTCATCAAATCAAAGAATACTTGCTTTTTGATGAAATCTAAAATGTCAAATACTTTTTTAATATCAAATATGCTGAAAAGCTCTAGTATCAAGAAGTTATAATGACTTCAACAATAAATGTCACATTCCACAGTGGCCCATGTGGAGGTTGTGGATGATTCTCGAGAAATATATAGATTTTTTACGGATGATTATAGAATTTACATAGAATTTCCTAAATGATTCTAGAGAAATATGAAAATTTCCTATAGAAGATTATATAATTGCATAGAAGGTCCTAAATATTCTAGGCATCTAGTACCTTCTAGCAAATTTACTTAAAATATAGGTATTTTATGTAACAATTTATTATTTGCATATTATCCTCTAAGTGGTCTTTTTGGGAATATTTTTGTTTTATTTCCAAGACAACGTAACTTTTACATATAGAACCAAACTCCATTAACTTTCTGCAAATTTATCAAAATTACTTTTATATGACTAGTAAAAGTTAAGTAATTTTATGATTAGGAAAATTAGTTTAATGACTTTTCTACAAACTAGTATGAATTCGATGATCTTATGTGAAATTAACCGCCACTCTCCTTCTATAAAACAATTGAAAGGGAGCGCGTATATTTTTAACTACTATAACTCAAATGATGTAAAACTATCTACTTTTACTTTATTTGTATTATGTAACCTCTTAACGAAGAGAATATAATTGAACCTTTCTTTTTTATATAAATAGTTTGTTTGGGAACAAGTTATTCCAAGATTAGTTATCTTTAGTAATAGTTAGTCAAATTAAAAGGTGCTTTTAAAGCTACTAATAATTTAAAGATGAAATTAATAATTCAGACCAAGTTTAAGAGTGTTTTCAATACTCTATAATAAAAATAGTGAGATAAACAATCTAAAGACTACATAATATCTCCAATTAAACACAAGATAAAATAATCTTATATCTTATTTTAAAATTATTATTAAACCTTATATCTCACATCAAACGATTACTAAATGCATAAACTAAAATCCATCAAAAAAATTGATTAAAATGTGGAGTTAGACCCCATAGCCAACAGTACGGGAAAGTTGTAGTTATTTATTATATAGAAGAGTGAAGACGACCAGGACGACCAGGGGCACTTTTGTCATTTTACCAAAATTATCAGCTTAAAACAATTGTACTTTCTACTGCAAAATTATTGAATTTCCCAAATACCCAACCAAGTTGCTATTATTATGATGGCCACGTGTACTTTCTATCATGAAAAGCATAAAAAATATCATAAGTAGTCGTACTATCTAAAAATGGTGGGACCCATTTATTAAATCAATTTATATTTCATTAACACCTTTACTTTTTGCACTAAAATAAATATAAAAAGAAACAAACATGATTTTAAATGTATTAAAAAATAAAAATATTTTAATTAAGGAGCATAAAAATAAAAATTAATAAATAAAATGGATAGATAAATAAAATGAAATTAAAGTAAACTAAGAAACTAACTAAATTTTTAAATAAATAGTTTTAAAATTTTGCGAATCAAATATTAAAGAGAAATAATAAGTATTTTTCATGTTCAATTTACGTACATTAATGATAAGAATATTTTGATAATAGAATATTTTAAATTTTAAGATTAATCAGATTGTTTACTTTATTTACTTAATATTGCTATTCTTTTGTTTGAAATAAGAAGTTAAGAATCGGAACACATGAAAAATCAATACATTAATTAGAGAAGTAAAATAAATTTAAGTAGATTAATATTTATAAAGAGATGACAAAACTAGCAAATGATTAATAGTAATTTTAAAAATTATGAATAAATTTTGGAATAAGATAAAATATCTGGATGAGGAAATCAATACGATATGTAATGATCTATGTATTAAAATATCATGCTAATTTAGCATTTAATTCTAAATAGATTTTTTTAAAACAAAGAAAATGCATTTATGTTTTCAGATTGTTTGAAATTTTTTCACTAAACTGATAAAAATAACAAAAATACTTGTTCCTATAAGTTATTGTGCATGAAAAAAGAGAACCAAAAACACATTTATATCATGCTAAAAAAATTATGTTCATTAAGACAAATTATGCATATATAGAACTTCATGTAATAGTGAAACATGCTTCTTAGTTCTTATTTTTATGTATGAGTGATAAATATAAAATATTAATCTCTCTGTTTTAATGTGTTTGCTCTATATTGACTTGGCATTAAGTTTAAGAAATTAAGGAAGATTTTTGAATCTTGTGATTTTAAATTTTAAATATGCGAAATATAGTAAATGTCTTTTAATCTTGTGATCTTAAATATGTTATGTGGAGTTGGAACTAAGAAAAGAAAAGGGACATTACTTTTTAATAGATTATAAAGAAAAATTCGACAGATTAATTGAAATGAATAGGATAGATTTCAAGATGATAATATATAATGATTCATGATTTTTATATAAGATATAATCCAATCTAACAGACAAATTAACTCTGAGTCCTACTAAATTTGTGTCTTATAGTAATAAATAAATAAATTGAATATTATACTTCAGAGTTTTACAACTTAAAAAATGAATCTACCCATCACTAATATCAATTATACTTTAAAATATTATTGGGTTAATTTAATTTAATATTTTTTATTCAGTATTCGATATTTATATTGGAGTTGCCCATTCGGATATAGAGCTCTCTATTAAGAATTTTTTTCATATCCAAAACTCAAAATTAAGATATTTAATTAAGGAAGGAGAAACACCATTCAATGCACTATATTCTTTGATGGTTATTTTTTGATATTTTTTAATACTAAATTTTTTACCAGGATCAATATTAATTAATGTTGATCAGAATGCTATAGAAATACCTTTTAATATTTGTCAAATAACGATTAACAATTGATTATATTGGGCCCGTATCACGGGCCTTAAGAATTTATTAATAATAGAGCCTCAATGGGATCTAACTCCACGTTTTAATCTTACTTCTTATCACTCCTTTCCCTTTTCCATTTCTTGAATTAGGAATCTTGGTCTGATTAGCTGACCCAATCTCCAAACCTACTCACACCACATATAACAAAACTAAATTGCCAATGCTATAAAAAAAATCTTAAATTAATATAGAGTAAATCATCTATGAGTAAATCAAACCAAATTTGGAACATGCAAGAACAAAATCCTACAAAAATAAAAAAATCTAATAAATAGCACTCAAGAACTGAAAACAAATACTCATTTGAAATTGAATGATAAAAGTAGGTATATTTATGATCATCACATACAATAAACATAAATCATTGAAGAGGAAAAACATATGCCAAAAAAAAAAAAGCGTAAAAAAGACTTACCAATTTCAGGGCTTGGAAGAGAAAGTAATAGAGAATAAAGAGATATTTCAGTTCCTTACACATGGATATAAAATGACTATAACTAATAAAATTGGGCCAGACAGAGCAAAAAATTAAAGCATTCACAGTACACTTTAGAATGCTTTTTGTACTACCATATGATGCCATGTTCGTCCCTCTCTTAGTCGCTTATATATAAGGGTAATATATTGGTGATGATATCAAAGAGGAAGAATCGAAGAAGCAGTACTCAAGTGAAAAGACTACTCAAAAACATGAATTGATTTAGTGAAAAAGAGTGCTCAATTATTGCTAGACATACCATCAGAGTATATAAATATCATTAGAGTAATATATATTCTGATGGAATTGAAGATGAAGAAATAATGGTTCAATGCAAAATAAATATATTGAGTTGAGTCCAATTTGAATAAATAGATTCCAAGTGTAGTTCTCCCAATATAAATTGGATTAGTACTTATGTTTAATTAGGTAATTTTGTTTAAAAAGGAACCTTAAACTTGTCGATCCCCTCCAAACCCTTACCAATTACCATCCTCCTCTGGTTATTCTTTCCCTAGAAGCCCCTTTGTAGTCTCTTCTTTAACTATTTATATGTCGAACTTGTCAGAATTGCCATGCGACCTCATTCGTACAGTTGCCGAGCGTGTTTAAGTGATTGAAGATTTTGTTGCTTTTGGTGCTGTTTGTATCTCATGGCGAACTGCTGCTACGAGAGATAATTTTGATGTATCCTCCCAACAAATTCCATTGCTTATGCTAGCAGATAAAGATGATGATTATCGAGAATTTTACTCTCTTTCCAAACACAAAGTTTCACGCATATTTCTCCCAGAAATTAGAGGGCGAAGATGTTTTCCATCAGAGGGAGGTTGGATGTTCACAGACTCATGTACAGGAGAATTTAACTTGTTTCATCCTTTCTCCCGTACCCAAATTCAACTTCCTCCACAAAATGCCCTAAAGGAGGCTTTACAGAAAGACGCAGAAATAACTCATTACATTATTGACAAAGCTGTCTTATCTGCCAATCCTTCTCTTACATCAGATTATGTTTTGGTGATTTCCGATCTTACATATGGTAGAGGTGATCTCGCCTTTTGGCGACCGGGAGACGTCAACTGGACTAAAATTGTCATGAGAAGAAAGGCTAGATTCAACAGTCTCTTTCACCATAAGGGGAAATTTTATGCTTTTAATTATGGTGGCGAGTTATGGGTTTTTGATGTTCCCGGCTGTAGCGTTCCTGAACCAATTGTAGAGCCGCACCGGCTTACTCGTCTGAAAGATCCAATATTACATCAACCGGATACTCAGTACTACTTTGTTGAGATATCGGGTGCACTATTATTTCTTATTCGATTTTTGAATAACACATATACTAGTGATTATGAAACCATTAAGTTTAAGGTATTTGAAATAGATGTAATCAAAGATCAATTGAACGAGATTAATACTTTGGGAGATTCAACAATTTTTTTGGGACGTAATGGAGCAACTGCTATGGTTACAGGGCTGAAACCTAATCACATTTATTTTACAGATGATGTGTTTGAGAGCTATTTCGCCTTGGAAGCAGGTAGTGGAAAAGATATGGGGGTTTACAATTTTGAAAATGGAAAGGTTGAATCTTTTTATTCTGGGGTGTCACTAAGTCCTGTTTGCCCGCCAACATGGGTTAACCCATCATTCGGATCATAATGCGGTTTTACTCACCATCATATGGCAGCTCATGAGATCTCTTTGTTTTGTTTTGTGTTTTTAGCTAGTTATTTATCATTGTTTTTAACAAATTATCATTATAAAGTTAAATTAATCTATTTATTTTCCTTCATTTTAATATGTTGTATGAATGTTATCATATTTAAGCAATTCTAGTTGTGATTTCTCAAAATGGTTGAGGCTTATGAGATTCAGTTTGCAGATATATATTTCATTTTTTACGACCAATTCTTGGCGACAGAATATGAATCCGGTCGTTAATAATATATCTATAACGACAAAAAAAAAATTTGTTGTTAAAAGTTAATTTTTAATTTAATCTCAGCGACCAAATAATTTTTGGATGTTAAAAAAGTTAGTATCCGGTTGTTAATTAAGTAATAAAGAAGGGCCCTCTTTAATTATTTTATAAAACAATATCACACGTCTCTCTACATACCCCACCCCTCTACATACCGCACTCCTCCCCTCCGTTTGGAACAACAAACACTAATATTGTCAAATTTCTGGGTTTGTTCGCTTTGTTGTTAGAGAAATCAGGGGCCTCTACAGTTAGAGAAAATTCAGGAGCTTGGAGGATATGGTGCTTCTCTCTAGTTCTGTTAGAGGTTTGGGGATTCTCGATTTCCATCTTCCGACATTTTATCAGCCGTACGTCTCTCTCAGTTCAAAATAATGAACTATAGTTTGTTGGAGGAAAATTAGCAAGAAGATAAGATCCAAAGCTTGCGTCAATTTCTAGGTTTGTTGAGAAAAATTAGTTGTGGGTTTCTCAGCTCCATCTATTTAAGGAAATCATGTATCTCTATTTTGATTGCAGAACACATTCTAATTTGCTGTAAAGAGAATCGTTCTTGTCTTCTTACTTCTAGTCGGCTTATGGGTCTGCTGGATGATTGAGTATTCTTCTCTTTGGGGTAAGTTTATGCTATTTTTACTTTGAATTGCTTTGTGGAATAATTAATTTTTCCAAATTCTGTAGTTTCCCTGATTTTTCAGTTTCCATTTAGGTTTGTTTTTTCTCTTTTTAATTGAAAACGTTTTTCTGCTTTATGCACTAGTGTAGTTTAGTCATATCCTTAATTAATGTGTGAACTGAATCCTTTAATATTTCTGCATCCATGTATTTTCGATTTCTTTTCTTATGGTTCAGGTCATAGAAAAACATAGTTGTCTCACTTCCTCTTTTGATAAAGTAAAGGATAAAACTGTGTCACTTATAATATGATTTGTTTGTACAGACTGGAGTTAACTTCTTTCTCTAGCTCTTAACAAATATTTATTTAGCTTATTCTTGCTCGACTTAACGTGTAACCTAATTGTGATTCATTGCATCCGAGTTCACCTTCAAAGTTACCATTTTGACTAGTTTGTTGGCAAGCATCAATCTGAAAAAAAGGATAGAGCTTGGACATTCTTTTTAACTTTGTCTTATTTGATGTTTGAATCTTGTCTAATCTCTATGGATAAGTGTGTCGTGATACTTCGATAGAAATTTTCTTGATGCTATTGTTTCTTTGCAATGATGTCATCGTATCTCTTCATTCATATGCCTCTCTTTGACAATGATGTACTCGATATTTGCTTGAGATAGAATCCATCTTGTCTTATAACTTGATTATGTAGGTGCCAAGGAGCTAAAAATTGACTTTTAGAAGAATCAAAATCACTTCGAGTTTTGGAATATGTTTGCATAGTATGTACTGAAGATCCATTATGGAATCATTCTCTAGTTCAATAGCTATATATCATAAGAAGTCTGTCCTGTAGCTATCTGTGTCTTTTTGAAGTTTGCTTTTACTTGAAAGCCAAATAACAATATATATAAATCAACCCATCATTACATATTTTGGCTATTCATTTTAGAAGGCAACAAAATTGATAACGATTTCATTTTGTTTGCTCTGTACATAAGTTTAGTATTTTTAAATGAAAATAGGGAAGGCAACAAGAAAGTTATTAATCTCTAACCTGAACTTTAATTATCAGTCCCTGTCTCTGTAAAATCTAGTCATAGGTCACTATGTATATCCTTGCAACAACTATTCCCTGAATCTGCTTGTCTCTGCTTAGAATTGGTTCATGTATTAACTGGTTTTAGGATTCTCTAAGACAACCAAATCACTTCTTAGTAGATGGTTATTGTTTTCCTTATCTGATGCATAGTGGATTCTCAAAGACAACCACAATTATAACTTATATTGTTGTGTTAAATTGACAGCGCCTCTTCATACTGCTTATCTTCACCTTGCTGCGACTAATAATCTGGAAACATTCTTGGAATTTCCATCATTTTAAAGGTAAGTTTGGATTCTTATAACTATGAATTTGTTTGTGAAATGCCTCATTTTTCTCAAATCTGAACTTGTATTGTATGATTCCATATCAGTTTCTTTTTTCTATTTTTGTGTCTGTGCAATTGAGCATATTAGTGGTAAGCATATATGTTGAATGTACTAATGTGAGAACTCTTGTTAGTATATTTGATTGAAAATAAAATGAGGTGAGATAATGATTGTTGTTATAGAAAAGTGATTTGCATCTCATTCTGTAAAGAATAGACTGCAACTGAAACTTGGAAGCAAGTTGTTGTTTATTGACTTGATAAGCAATAGGAAATAGGAAGAAAAATAGATTATCTTCATAATAAAGAATGGATTCTCTTAAGACAACCACATCAGTTCTTAATAGATGGTTATTGTTTTACTTATCTGATGCATAGTGGATTCTCTAAGACAACCACAGCTATAACTTATATTGTCGTGTTAAATTGACAGCTTCTCTTCATACTGTTCATCTTTACCTTGTTGCGACTAATAATCTGGACACATTCTTGGAATTTCCATCTCTTTAAAGGTAAGTTTGGATTCTTATAACTATGAATTTGTTTGTGAAACGCCTCATTTTTCTCAAATCTGAACTTGTACTATATGATTTCATATCAGTTTCTTTTTTCTATTTTGGTGTCTGTGCAGTTGAGCATATTAGTAGTAAGCATATATATGTTGAATGTCCTAATGTGAGAACTCTTGTTAGTATACTTGATTGAAAAAAAAATGAGGTGTGATGATGACTGTTATTGTCGAAAAGTGATTTGCATCTCATTCTGTAATGAATGGATTGCAACTGAATCTTAGAAGCCAGTTGTTGTTTATTCACTTGAATAGTAGTAGGAAATAGGAAGAAAAATTCTTGTTTAAGTGCACTAATACCACATATTAAATAACTGCCAAGTGAATAAGTATATTGCAAATAACAGTATTCATTATTTGTGCATGTAGTTTCATCTTTTCCATTTATCCTTAACTTGTCTCCTACTGTCTTGATTGTATTTCCACATTAATGAAATGAAATAGGCCTGCTTCTAGTTGGATTAATGTGCAAATGTGTGCCTATTGTTCTGTCTCTTGCGATAGCTTTTGTGAATGGAAACTAATATAGAGTATTTTAAGAGATTTTGGAGTATGAAAGTTCATTCTAAAAATTAAAAAGAGAGCTGAAAGATTGCTGCAAAAATGAATACAATGTAATCTTTTAGGACTGAAAGGTTTAGTGTAAGTAAATACACTGTATACAAGAAAAGTTAGATAGATAACATGATTTGAATCCTACTGTCTTCCGTTGTTTGTACAAGAACGTAGATTTATGTGGACGAACAACTGTCATTATCATACTTTTTGTGAGAAGAAGGTAGGCTCATAAAGAGCAGAGAAACTAATGCTAACTGTGATAGTTTCTGCTCGTGTATTTCGTCTCTTGCACTCTTCAATTGTTGTATTAGTATAGCTGTAATGAACCTTGATAATGCTAATTGACTTTTTTCGTGTTCTGAAATTTTGTACTTCCATAGCACCATACAGTAGTACTAGTAGTGTGCAGCAACAGTAACCATAGCTAACCCTCTTCCTAATTACATTTTGAACTTGCTGCATAACATGATTGGTATTCACATTTTGTTCTTGAGAATACTTCTTGTTCCTGGCCATCCAGATATTGTAAATAGTAGCTCTGTACACAGCATCCATAACCTCCTTGAATCTATTGCAATTCTTCACTTTAATCTGCAATAATGCACCATCCACACATCTGTTCTGTACTCTGAACTCAATCCAGGTTTGTATTGCATCACATACTCTCTTCAGCCAGTGACATTTAGAGAAGATATGTGTTACATCCTGTAGCCAGTTCCCATCACACAAAATACAAGTATTATTATCACACGATATGCCCATTCTCACCAGTCTTGCCTTAGTTAGCAGTCTGCCACGAACAACTAGTCATAGTATAAACCTATGCTTTGGTAATGCAATCTTATTCCATATCAGTTCAGTAGTTGGGAGCACTGGTGTATCACCTATTATGTCCACATAATCCCTGGATATTGATTATTTCATATTAGCAGTTAGACAATAATTGTTTTCATTAGGATATTGATTATTTCCTATTAGCAGAATTAGACAATAATTGTTTTCATTAGTGAGCCATACTTTGTTTTAGTTTGTGCAGTTGTTTTCAGTACAATTACTTGTTATCAAACTAATTCACTTGTTTGTTTTACAGCTCAAGAATTTCAAAGTGAAGAATTTATCATTCAAGAAAGTAAGGAGCAAGTTGAAGTTCACAAGGATTTTAAAAGACTTATCTTATGTATATATATGTTGCAAATTTTATTTTTTAAAATTAGGAGTTGATTAAAGTATTGATATACACAATTTGGATATGGGATATATAACTTTCTTTAGATTATTTTTATCGATGAAGATTTATATCAATTTAATTTTTATTTTATTTTTGGATGTGTGAAATTATTGTTAATATTTTAGTTTAGTCGTACAATATTCATAAAATCAGAAATTTAGATGTGGTATTTTAGACTGTTTTATGAATGGCTTATCGAAAATATTTTGAAATGACCATTAGCGACGAAAAATCTCAACAACATACAATTAAGGAAAGGTGTTTTGGTCGTTAAAAATACATGTATTGGTTGGATGTGAGTTGCTCCCAATGATTTTTAACAACCGGATTTTTTAATTAGCATAGGGAAAATGCAGTCGCTATTGAAGGACATATAGTGACTGGATTTTATGTCGACGTTAAAAGTTTATTTAGCGACTGGACAGAAACCCGTCGCTTAACTTTTAACGTCGGAGCTTTTAACAATGGGAGACGTTAAATACCTTTAGCGACCGGATTAGGACTTTTAACAACCAAATGTCCCCTCGCTAAAGGTCATTTTTCTTGTAGTATATTAACTCTACATTTGATTCTTGCATCCCATTTTGTTAGTTACAAAGTTTAGTAATTTGAATGAATTTGCTTTGATCCATGCTTCAATTGTAAACTACAGTAGTTGGTAAGTATCATATTAACAACTGAAACTTTTTTAATAATTGATCTTACTAACAACATCCTAAGATTAAAATCTTGTAGACATCTATAGTTTACAAAGATAAGTCTTTTGCTTTCCTTATAAGCATCTATGAGTTCTTGTTCTCCTGATTGTTCTCTGTTCCTTCCTCATTTTCTGCCTTGCTGGCTGTCTAATGCATCCATAGACCCTGCCATATGTATCTAACTTCTTTTTTTGCAAATTATCATGAATTTAAGCATGCAATATGTACTGCAGTCCATCCACATCCAAGCCACTTTTGATGGTGCTTTTGTTTTCCTTATCGGTAAGTCCTCTTGCAGTTGTTCCCTAACTATTTCTCTTTGCAAGCTATAGCGTGATCTTACTGAAAACTACTATCCCTATTTCCATCAATTGCAGGTTACCGCTCTGATTAACATGCTTGAGGAGTTCTATCAGTTGATTCACTCTACTAATCTTCCCGTCATTGCTTCTCCTTTATACTGGAATTCCCAGTTCCCTCCACATAGGTACTCTGCTCTAGTGCTTTCATTGTAATCTCCAGCCCATATATCTTAGTGAATGTACTTTCCATGTAATGTTCATATTTTGTTATTACCAGATATTTTCTCTTTTTCCATTGCCTGTATTTTTTTAAAAATTTTGTCCAAGGATTCCTCCCATGGGCTTCCGATATTATGTTTCTAAACTGTGAATCCATAAGTTGGACTAACTGGTAAGTGCACCAGTCATTTCCTTTTACCATATTTACTTCTGATCACTCTTTCCAATAAGTCTTCTCTAGCTACCATCTTTAAGTCTCTAAAGCCATTTAAATTGGAGACTCTTATTGTGTAGTCTCAAATTCTTTACTTGGAGAACGTCTTCTCTTTTGCTATTCATGCCATATCATTAGGACCAATAAAACCCAAGTCCGTGACTTCACAATTATCCATACAACAACTAAAGTCCAGGCTATTAGTCATCCTGTGAGGTCTGCCCCCGAATTTCTCATCAGGTTCAAGAATGACATTAAAATCACCAGTGATACACCAAGGACCTGTGGCAACTTGATGAACTCTTTCTAAATCAGCCCAAAGATCTTTCCTCTCAGCAGATGTGCACTTAGCATACACAGCAGTAACAAATACATCGCTGCTAATGTTAGCATGGTGCATTTTGATAGTAATTTGTTGATCTGAGTTGTCAATTACAGAAGTCTGATATTGCCAGTCCACAACAGCCATATTTTCCCATTAGAGTTAGCAATACAGTGTTGATATCCAAGATATCTCATGTACATTAATATTGTTCATGATCAGGAAAGGCTCCGAGAGAGCCACAAAATCCACTTTGTAATACTTGATCAGCTTCTTATGTCTGGGTAAAGCATTTTTGGTTCTCACTCCCCTAATGTTCCAGTAAATGACACTAAACATAAAGGTTATTGAGACTGATTTGTTGTATCCCTAGCCTTGGCAGGGTTGTTACCATTTTCCTTGCTCATCTTGTCATACTTCTTGTTTTTGTTTTTTCCTTTGATAACTGGAGAAAAGCCTTGATTGTCAACGTCCTCCTTGTAATGCATTTCTGTTTGTATGTGTTCATCAGGAACCATAACAGTGACTCTATTAGGAGATGTGACCTCTAGTTGAATTTCAGCATGTTTTCTGTTCCTCCCTCTCTTCTCTTGATTTTTTATCTGCTCATCGCTTGATCTCGTTTCAATTTGTGGTGTTGTTTCTTTTATGATCTTGCCAACTTTGTCATGGTTTGAAACTTGTTCAGCATTTAGGGCAGTCACTAATTTGTTGTTGGATTTGTCCCGGTTTGAAACCTTTCCAGTGTCGAAGTCAGCTACCAAGTTATTGTTGACTCTGTCTTGGTTTAAAACAAATTTGGAGTTGAGGTCAACCACCAAATTCAATCCCGGCATGGCATTGATAACAGAAGTTAAGCTCTCAGAACTTTGAATCTTGTTAGTGTTATCAACAAATGTATCAGTACCATTAATATCGTCAGTTTTGTTTTCTTGTTCCTTGGCAGATTCTTGAAGACTGTTACCACAGGTGCTAGCTTCGGCTTCATTGATCTCACCATTGTCATCCTTTCGAACCATCTCCTGATTATTCTCATTGTGCTCCACAACTTCTACGTCTCTTTTCTTTTGCTCAACTTGCTCTTTGTTGTCGTTATTTTCTTTAGGAGTATTCCCATCGTCCTGAGTACCATCATTATTTTCAGAAAGGATAGTTCTTTTCTTGCTCTTAACAGTGTGTTGTACTGAACGTGGTTTGACAATGACTTTGGATATTTTCTTAGACATTTTTTTTTTCTAGCTTTGCCTTCTTTTTTTGTTCCATCTCTGATGGAGGGATTTTCTGTGGCAGAGATCATCTGGTTATTAACCTCATTGATAGTACTACTTCTTGTGCCTTGGTTGACTGTCTCCTTTTCCTCATCATCTTTGTAGTCATCTATACCAGCTTCATGAATGTCCTCATGGTCCTGCTTTGTAGTATTATCAGTAGCAATTTGCTCCTTATTATTTTTAAACTCTTCCTCTTTTTCTTCAGCTTGCTTCTTCCTTTCCATCACTCTACATTTGATCATCAAGTGGTCAAGTTTTTTGCAATGCTTTGGAATGCCCTCGAATTCTTATTTTTGCTCATAGCCAGTTTGAGGAGAGTTTTCATGAGTCAAACCAACATAGACAGATTGCTTTAACAACTCTATTTTGACACGCACTCTGGCCATGCTCAGCCTTGTTCTTCCTCTAGTGGCCGTATCCATTTCCAGGGGAGTTCCAACCACACTGACAATTTGTTTAACAAAATGCCATGTGTGTAGATGGAATGGAAGTTTAGGGAGGAGTAGCCATACCGGAGCAATAGAAAGGTCCTCCTGTGGTCTCCTTTGTTGCTTATTTAGGTACTAGTTTTCTTTCAAATTTGCTGGCACTTTGTGAATCTTGTGCACCTTTAAGTCCCTTGGTAGTTGGTACAAAGTACATACTTGCTTAAGTGGTTTCCTTGGATATTAATTTGGTATATGATGCTCTTTATTTTTCAACTCTGGCGTCTGCTGCAACAATTTTCGAACTTGCAGTAAGCTAGAGTTCTTTCATTGTTTCCTGAATCTTCTGAAAACCCAAGTAAGGGCACACTATTTTTGAGAAAATTTAAATTGAATCACCTTGATCATTTCTGCATGACATTAACATGCCTAATTTTTTTGGGGAACCTTTGTGTTTTTGGAAATATTCTTGCTCTCAAGTCTTAAGGGAAAAAGTTATCTAATGGAGTAATTTTTTTTTTTATAACAGTGGTGTTGGGCCAGTTTGCGCGCACCTCGACTAATTCCACGGGATACATGTCACCTCCCACTAGCAACATATACCAGATAACTTTGTCCACCAAGACTAGGACATATGCATGGAAGAAATCACCTAGTGTTTTTTTCTCTGTTGGATTTTGAACCTGAGACTATGGTTCTCAACCACTTCATTGACCAGTATTCTAATAATTATAAGCCAAGTATATAGCAACTACGCTTCAATCAAAAGCTAGCTTTATATGTATTATCTTTATCAAGAAGTTTAAATGTATGACATCACTGTCGATGTTATGAAGTTGAGCTTTAAGGTCAATGTATTTTAAAGCTGTCCAATCCTCTCCTGCATCAGTGCAATCAAAATCTCTCAAAGCAGTGAATAAGCTATGACCTTACTTAGGAGTCTAGCAATTGGGGAGAATTCTAATGCTGAAATGGAAGCCTGAGTCCCAATAAGATGAGCTAAGCTAACAAAGTGTTTGGCTTTGGATAGGAAGAGTTCCAACTTGAATTGTTCAGAGATAGAGACATTTTTTCAGATAGGGTGAGCTGATGTCAACTTTAACTGCATTGTTTAACAGGTGTATAGAACAATGCTACAGCAGTTATTATGTGCATTTTTTTATTTCTTGCTTACAGTAAGGACTTTTTGCTTCTATTTAATAGATGTTTGACTCCAAGAATGATGAACTAAAAGACATTGGTGAGTTTATCCGTGCATGGAGCATATTCCACCCTGATGCTTCTGAAGCAGAGAAACAACCATATGCAAATTAATTCTGTGTATTTAGGCATGTTTATTGCATTAGTCTTTGTATGAATAAATCATAGATGTGCAGCTGCAAGTGCGGCAATGAACCTTTTCTATCTGATGCTTCATTGCTTTTAAACTATATGACATATGCAAACAGGCTCTTATTGGACATAAAGTGAAAATAAGTATGATATCTGATGAAAGAAGATAAACATGTAATTTATTTCAATTGTGCTTTTTTCCCTTTAGGCATCAGGTGAATGAGATGACAATGGTGCAACTGTAGAAGTCAGGCTTGGAGCTTTCTGATGATTAGGAGAAGTCGATCCGTTCCAAATGTTCCAGATAAGACAATGGCGAGTTTGTTCGTGCATTCAGTATCTTTCCTTTGCAGCTCAGTTATTCAATGCATTTATGACTTCTGAAATCCAGTTGCAAACAGGTGACAGTGCGTCTCTTATGACATGATCATCACATAAACAGAAACAATCATCATCAACTGGAACGTGTAGCCTTTGGAATCTTTCCTTAATCCTTAGTGAGTAGCTTGTTTTGATAGGCAAGCCAAACTATCACCCTTTGCCTTGGCAGCATCATTGAACTCCACATCAGATCAGCCTTCTTCATTTTAGTCATAGTTCCCAGCATAGCTAAGAAACTACAGTTCACTGAGTAGGTCCCCTTAGGAGTCAGTTTATAATTCCCCCTGTGGTACCAGTTGAGCATCATCTATGACAATAACAACAACATATCCAGTGTGTGCAGATCTTATCCCTACCTCGGGGAGATAGAGAGTTGGTTTCCCAAAGACCCTCGACTAGTTGAGAATTCTTTAAGAGAATTCAATTTCTTCCAATACCAACTACAATCCTGTGGTGGTGTGTGATTCCAAATGTCTCCAGAAGCTTTGATATATTCATCCATTTAACCCACAACATATCCTTTTTGGTTGTCAGTTACCACAAAAACATACCCACTGAAGCAATGTTTTATGCCCTGCAACTCTTGATATTAAGTCCTCCATACATTTTGGGTACACAGATCTTATCCCGGGATACTAGTGCCATATTCCTTCTATTCTCAGTACTTCCCCATACGTAAGTCTCTACATTTCCTGCTCACCTTTCAGCACACTTTTTGGGGCAGAATAAACACAGCACCCCAAAAGTTGTAGGTAGAAAGTAACACTGCATTTAGTTTTTGCAGCCTGCCAGCATATGATAAATTCTTGGAGTAAGTATGATTTGTTCTGAGTATCTTATAGGACAGAGAACCCTGTGCATGCTAATATTCTGTCCTGATCCTCAGCCTGCTGAGAATATGTTGGACTTGTTAAGATTGGCAACCAGCTCTAGCACAGCACTATCTAGGTTATGTCTTCCTGTTGTAGTGCTTCAAAAGGTCATGAAAAATAAGAACATTTTGAATTAAGGATCTCCACTGGCAGCCAGCAAGAGCTGTATTGCTTTCACATTAACATCTCATACAGTGTGGTTGGCGCTTCCTCATTTAAAAGTGCTTCAGCTTTGGTCTGGCCTTCATTAATATCAATGAATAAAAAGAAGTTGTTTAATAGTAATTAATACGTATATATAATGTATTTTTCAATTCCTTTATATTCTACTCCTCTTTGGCACTGTCACGGGATTATAATAATGTAAAGCAAACTAAAGTAAGTATGAAAAGAGAATGACAGCGTATAAAATATAGCAATTACCACGGAACCATTAACAACAACAAAAATTAGTGTAATAATTGAAATATCATTAAAAACATATGGTGATAGAAGTAGCGAAAGCAAGACACAATAAGAATGCAAGAGAACACTTCATTACCTACTAACCTTATTCGCGACCTCCACACCTTCCTGTCTAAGGTGGAGTTGCGTCATGTCATATCTAATAGCCCTCTCCTCAATATTTTTTCAACCTACCTCAACCTCTACTCATACCCACTATATCCAATCTCTCGCACCTACTTATTCGAGCATCTTCTCTTCACATGTCCAAATCATCTCAATCTTGCTTCCCTCCTCTTCTTCATAACTAAGACCATTTCCACCTTTGCTTGGATATCTTCACTCTAATTTTATCGATTTTAGTATGCGTACTAATCCACATCAGCATCCTTGTTTCTGCTTTTCTTCTTTCTTTCCCAATGAAAACATGACAGGTAAACAATTAAAAATAGTACTAGCTAGAGTCTGCACGCCCTTATAATGTTTTCACTAAAATAACATGCCGGAAGGAAATCCAATGTAGAGTCAATATTTGTAATCATCTAGACAAAGCACAACTAGAATTGCTTAACCATGATCATAATTCATAACCTTCGTACAACATATTAAAATGAGGGGAAATAAATAAATCAATTTAACTTTATAATATGATAATTTAGAAAAATAAATAAAATAATAAATAACCAAACTAGAAAAACAGAGAGATCCCAGACTTAGTGACACCACAAAAAAAATAAAAAAAATCAATCTTTTCAGTTCACCTTCGATTATATCTATTTCAAATTCAATGTTTTTTTTTTCTGTACAAAGTAAAGTCCGCCAATTACATTGCTAATGAGTTAGAGATTAGATTTTAATTCTAAACAACATGGTTCATGATGGGTCGCTGTTTCTTTCCAAGCCGACGCTCTAATTGGACTGAATTGTCACACTCGCATACTGCTGGGCTGAATTTTATAGTTGGGCTGATTACCGCGGCTTTGGACCAAACTAACCTCCATCCAAGCTCTTCCAAAGTCATCACGCTTTGATACATTATATTTAAGATAAATTACACCCAATTTAACTTGCATGTGTCATATACATATTTCTAGCGAAATAAATGTGGCATGAAAGATAATTTTGAAAAATAAAGCGAAAGCACCTAATTAGACCCTGAACTAGTGAAATTATGTTGTTTGCTCATTAAATTACATCATTTGAGTTGTACGTAAGACTATATACTTAAAAGGTTCAAAAATGTAATCTATCTACTTTTACTTTATTTGTATTATGTAATCTTTTATTTTTAACAACGAGAAATGTAATCAAACCTCTTGATCATCATTCATCAATACATATAAGTTATTCTATCACTATAATATAATTAGTGAGAAAACAATCTAAAGACTACATAATATCTCCAACCAAACACAAGATAAAATAATCTAATATTTTAAATTTTAAAATTATTAAACCATATATCTCACGCCGAACGATTACTAAATGCATAAACTAAAATCCATCGAAAAAATTGATTAAAACGTGGAGGTAGACCCCATTGCCGACAGTACGGGAAAGTTGTAATAATAATAGAGCCTCAAAAAGACTCCACGTATTCTTCAATACACAAAAATATCTCTCTCATTGGGACCTTCTTATCACTCCTTTCCTTTTCCATCTCTTGAATTAGGAATCTTGGTCTGATTAGCTGACCCAATCTCCAAACCTACTCACACCAAATATAACAAAATTAAATTGCCAATGCTATAAAAAAAAAAATCTTAATATTTATTTCACTATATTTGGGATAAATAACGCATGTAAATAATGTTCTTTCAGAAAAAGGCTCACTAATAATGTTCTCTCGATTTGAGGCACAAAAATCTAAAGAGTCGAACCGTCCAAACCACACAATTTTTCTAATTATAATTTATTATAATATAAAGGTGCCATTTTCTTCTCTCTTTCCCACTGAAAACATGACATGTGTTGTATCAAAAGAAGTCAAAAGAAGAGCACTAGCAGAAAATACTCCCTCCATCCCAAAAAGATGGTCTCCGCGAGAATTAAACTAATTCAAATATATTTTTTTCATTCAATTTTATTTGTTATGTTACATTTTTTAAAAGTCAATTTAATTAATTTTAATGTTAAATTAGATTACATTAATTTGATTTTAAACAAAAAATTTAGCTATTAAAAAATTATATGAAAAATACTATAAATTACAATTTTTTTGCATATCAATATAATGAAAAAATACATCATAAAATATTAATTAAAATTTTTATAGTTTGACTCTAAAAAAAGAAAACCATGACAATTAAAAAGTATCTTCAATATTTTTTCAAAAATAAAATTGAAATATTTAGAAACTATAACAATTCAAAATATTTCAAACGTAATTTGACGGTCCAAATAATAACTAAGACAATCCTTTGCAGCCACAACACAAGTGACTCGTGGCACTAAAATATCTCTTACACAAGCACTGTGACGGTCGCGTCGGTGAATATTTTTTGTTTCTTTAGTGAAAAAAATTAAATCTAAAGTGGGGTAAATTCTGTCTGCATACTTTACAGAGTTATTAGAATATTCAAACATACACATCCCTATTTTCCTATGTATATATGTGTCAATATCACTAATTCAACTGCTTTAGTGAAACCCCACATCAAGACTCAAGAGTGGAAGGAACACATCACTCCTTTATTAGTCTCTAGTCATTACATTCTTTATTGCAACAAAGAGCACTATAAACCCTTTAATTTTCAACCAAACATAGGAGTAGAGGGAGAGGAGATGGAGGATTTGTGGCAAAAAATGGTCTTTCCGGTTAGACGTGTTTGGGGTGCTGTTTCTGCTCGTGTCAAGCCTCGTAAAGATGGTTAGTCATAAAAAAACTTACTCGCATTCGGTGTTTTTCTTACTCTTGATTTAATGAACATATAGGAAGAAGCTACATATGGATGAATTAGTTTTTTTAAACTTCTACCCCTGTTTTTTCTACAATCTAACTTTTTAAAGACGTGTTTGTTTCAGACACGGTCACATAAATTGAGACGGAGGAATATAAGTTATCACTAAGCTAGGGTAGAAGAGAAACTTGTAATGCATAAATTTTGGCATGCAAAGAAATTGGACAGTCTTAAGGAACAGAGTGAAAAACATAGAGATAGTAGCTTTATGGATTACTTACTTTTGTTTACATCAGGTGCTGGATTATTGAAGCTTCAAGGCGATATACAGTCCTGTGGATATGAGGATGTACAGGTGATGTGGGAAATGCTTGGAGGGACGGAGTCAGAGTTGACATCTCGGCACATTAAGCGTAAAACGCCAACAGTTGTTTAGGAATTTTGTACGGTTCAACAGCATCCTCCTCTACAGATCACACCATTAAGAGATGGTATGCTGCACTGCAGAAATAAGAATATCTGAAGAGTGAAGAGATGTATGTTACTTATATTTCTCAATCCCCGGGTAGATATGGGGACTTTCATGACAACATTATCAGTTGTAAATATACCATCGTCCTGATGATGTAAGAAAATTCGGCACTAAATAAAGAAAAAGAACTATGAAGAGCTCATCTTTTTCTTACTTTCTTTGCTTAAGTCTGAAATGCAGATACAAAAGAATACTACAAGAATGAAACTCATACCCGTTTTGGTGGCCATATAGACACAACTCTAATAAATTGGAGGCAATGTTATCCAAACAGGCCCATCCACAAGTTCACATCTGAAAAAAGAATCAAATCAATATTATTTCTTAGATGGACCATAAATAACAGAATTTTTAATGCGCAGCGCCAGGCACTGTTGTGCTGCAAATCACCACTGAAAGGTCGATTGTATATGCTATGGATTATGGAGTCCGAAATCAAAAGAGCAACAAATTTTTTCGAAAATTCTAAAAGGGCATCTCAATTAATTATGAAATCAAAAGGATAACAATTTTTAACGCTATGTAAATTAGGTTTTCTAAAATGAGGCTGAAATTCCAATGAGCCTTACAAGGCTCAAATTCCAATGAGCCTTGTAAGACTCAGCCGCCAAAGAGCCTTGCAGGTTGTTATTTTAAAAAAATATATATATATTCTCATTTTATTTTCTTGTTTGATAAAGTCTAATAATAATACATAGTAGTTGATATGATGCATAAAGATAGTTTAGATCTTATTACTAGCCATTACTTTGTGGCTTTTCAAACGAACTAAACCCAATAGTTTAGACCTTATTTACTACTTAGTTGATAATTTTTTTTCTTCAACTTTTTTTTATGTGAAATTATAATTTGGTTTATTCACTTGCAGAGTGATAAAATTCAGCCTTCTTTAGTCATACTTCATTTTGGTGGAAATGCCTTATTGATGAATATGTTGAAAACATGAGAAAAATTATACTTCATATCAAGGTTAAAAAAAACAATATACTCTTTAAATAATTTATAGTAAACATGAACCATGCATATATGCATTCGTCCAAAAGCTTTGGTATCCACCAGAGGGCTGAAGGTGAATATAGAGAAAACAAAAGGTTGATTCACAGAAAACATCAGAAGTCCAAATACTGTCTTTTTCCAGGATAATGAAGCTCAGGGTTAGCAACTACTTCCTCCGTTTCGAAAAGAATATCCTGATTTCCTTTTTAGTCTATTTCAAAAAGAATGACCTCTTTCCTTTTTAGCAACACTTTAACTTCAACTTTCCACGTGGCATGTATAAGGCCACAAGATTAAGGACATTTGGTACATTTGACATAACTTTAATTTAGAACCACAAGATTAAAACGTCTTCTTTCTTTTCTTAAACTCCGTTCCAAGTCAAACTAGACCATTTTTTTTTAAACGGAGGGAGTACAATATAATATTCAACCATTAAAACTTGATACTGAAGCTCCATCATTTAGTAATGTGATTGCAGAGTAATACCACAGGAAGTGTTAATGTAGTCTTCATTCTTTCACGTGCATTCTAAAATGATGGATGACAGGACATTACTATAATATTATCTATTCATTCAGTCATTTAAGAAAATCTAGCAATAAAGGTAGTAGTCGTAATAATCAAGGGCTCAGAACTAGGCCAAATTATCTAAGCATTCAATCACTTAAGATCTCATAATAACAAGTAGGGAAACATAAATAGGACTAAGTGGATAAGTCGTGGCCAAGAGAGAAGGCCTGAAAGTATTGAAACAATTAAAATAAAGCTAGATCCCAGCTGATATTTAAGCATAGGCAATTACGGTACCTTTAGGACCAATAAATTTACTGCACTTTCTACATGCTCCAGAGCTGATAACTAAAAACGAGATGCTAAAGCAGCATTCAAGGGTACTAACTTGACAAGACGGATTGAGTTTTGGGAAGTCTTGGAAAACAGTTGTTCAAACTGCTTTTAGACAAGTCTTTAACTTAAAGGGGAAATATGTGTTTGGGTTACATAAGACCAATGTATTCTAAAACCTGGATATGGCCAAGCTTAGGGTTTTGGATATATTTGTGAGAACTGTTTTTCCAAGACCAAGCCATACCTGAAAAGTTTCCAAAATAAAAAAAGGAACCACATTAAGAGAAAAAAGCAGATAATCAAGGTAAACCATCACCTATGCTAATAAATTTCATGAGTTTCATACAAAACCCAGATACAGAAAAGCAAGAGACAGCAGTTTTGGGATACACTCCAGGAGACCATTTCAATATCATTCTTACCCCCTCCCTCGCCCTTCGCAATCTCTTAGCTACCGCTAACCAAGAAACTGATAAAGCATATTTTATGACTCAGCATTACTGTTCATGAACATCATAAGAAATCCACATAAGATTCAGAAGGGTACTCTTCTTGCTACACTTTATCTCTATTTCTCTTCACCCATTTTATGCTACCATCCAACATAAGTACGTAACCCAAGCCACACTCAACTAAAAAGTTGATTCCTTTCAATTCAAAGTGTTATTCTGATGGCAGTGCTCCTTAATCTGTCAAGAGGTAAATCAGACAAACATGCTAAATAAATCTATTAAAACATTTAAGGTCAAGTACAATCGAACAGGATATATTCACGGCTAATAGCTATAAGGTTAAGGCCTCCCAGCTACTATGCCCCAAGCAAATTCCAATCCACCTTAACCTGAAGATTTGCTAGTGTATGGGATAAGAGAGTAGTAGTCAAACCTTTTAAACACCAAACCAAGTAAGCAACGTGCAATTGCGTAACTAGCTTGGACAAGAGCAAGATGAGAGAGCCAGCTTATGACAGTTGAAACTGGGCTGTTGATTTTTTTCAGTCTTTTAAACACATCAGCAGCACACTAATACAGAAGGCAACATAACATGGATCCCTAGCAAAAAGGGTCTGCTCACAGTGAGATCATGCTACAAAACTTTAACAAAAGCGGAGAACTTACCAAGTCCTTTGCCATGGAAACAGATCTGGAGATCCAAAGCTCCATTCAAGGTAGCTTGATTTAAATGGTTATGTGTAAAGAAGCTTGTCTCATTCGTGAGAATCTCCAAAAAGAGGCTCTGACCTATGTAGCAAGTGCTTTCTGTGTGAGAGACTTTCAGAGTAATTATGCAATTGTGGAAGCCTAAGAATGATTGCATTGCAACAGATCATGCCAGGATCGACAAATGATCTACTGAAGTGCTGGCCAGAAAAGGCCCAAGGAAGAGGAAGCTACTATGGTGGAATACTATACCTGCATGTATTTGGTGGACAGTCTGGACAGGAAGAAATAAAAGATGTTTTGAAGATTCTGCGAGTATATTTTTGTTTCGCTTATAGTGTAGGATGGGACAATAAATGAGGCTGAAACAAATCTACAAACATTAGAATCCCTACAAGATTAGATGGGGCACATTTTTTGTTGTTTGTTCTTTTCCTACATTCAACAGTCCCCAATAGCACTTCCTTAGCATTGTTCTTATTTATAAAATTACTTTACCTTCTAAAAAATTGTTATATTAAAGTGATCATAGCATTTTAAAATTGGAAATGCAAGACTGTGCAATGCTGGAACCAGTAGAAGGATGGTTTTACGAAAAGGCAAGGTTGTTGAAAAGCCCCTTTCCAGATTTTCTGTTGATGACTTGATGATCTATAGAAATGACCTCAGAGTGTCCGGAAGGAATTATCATGCTTAGAGACTGTTTAGATTGGCTTATTTTAGGTGCTTTTAAGCCAAAATAGCTTTTAAGCAGTTTTGTAGTGTTTGGATAAAATAAAGAAGTACTTACAGTTATAAACACTTAATCTTAAGCCAAAGTATAACAAAAATAAGTCAAAGTCAAAAGTCAATCCAAACAGGCTCTTAATCCGAGAACTAGTTGTCTTTTTTCCATTTCCTCCATGTAGGAGGCAATGTGTAAATTGAAATACTATCAACAGATATGACCTCAGTGTGTCTGGAGGGAACTATCATGCTTAGTCAGACAACTATTGTCCCTGTGTTCTCCATGTACGATGCAAGGTGTAAATTGAAATACTATCAACAGATATGACCTCAGTGTGTCTGGAAAGAATTATCATGCTTAGTCAGACAACTAGTTGTCTCTCCATTTCCTCCATGTAGGATGCAAAGTGTAAATTGAAATACTAAACCCATAAAGAAGGAATCTAATTTGAGAAGTAGATGAAAAGGAAGACAAACCTAGCCAGAATATTAAGCATCTCTAAAAAAAATTTAAAAAATGGAAAGAGGACTATTTTTATTTTTTTGGGTATGTGTGCATAATGTAATTCAATGTGGAGAGCATGGGATGGTAGGTAATGTGATTAATTGGTAATAAAATTAATAGGCTAATGATGTCAGAGCCAAGTTTCTGTCATAGCTTTTAATTAGATTAGTTTTCTACATATTACATAACCAATATCTATGTACTAGCCCCATTGGACATTACATAGAGTCCAACACTTTCTTACTAATGTTGTCTCAAATGCAAACTTCTTCCTTTCCATGCTGCAGGAGTCCATTGAATCAATAAAAGGATTCAAGCAGGTAACCTAAAGAAAATTAAAGGAGAATCTTGAAGTACTTTCGTTGAACCCATACTTGGAGATACAAGCAAAAACTTATAAGTACTGGAGGACGCAAGTGATTCTGCACTTTCTCGCCCTCAAAGACAAGCAACCAACAAGAGATGTCTAGTAAGCTTGACACTTCTCTTTCCTAACTGCTTCCTTCCACAAGCTCACCTCACTCACAAAAAGAGACGTGTTCCCTTCAAAGGTTGGCTAGAGGGAAAAGATAACTAGGCATAATCCAATAATTATGAGCTTGAAACTGAACCAAAAAGAAAATGAAATTGAACAGACTTCAAGGTTGGTGAAGCCTCTACTACCAGGGAACGATTTTGTGCCATGTTGTGATGGCTACAAGCCTCAGAATGTCCTTTAGGAATACCGTTACAATAGAGGGAACACTCACATTTAGAGGTGTCAAATGGGCGGGAAGGACTGAATTTGGGCGGTCAAATTGGGCTGAATTAATAAATGTGCAGGTTATTGACCCTCCCAAAAGCTACTTGGGCTGAAATGGGCTAAAATGCGGGTCATAACCCAACCCACCCAATTCTTACTTGGGTTTAATTGCTTTATTGGTTCTTTTATAGATTTTTAGTACCTAAAAAAAAAATCTTTATTATGACTATGTATAACATATAATTTTTTTTTAAAAAAGTCTTTTTAAAAATACTTTTGACACGATTTCTCATGAGTCAATTTGGGTTGCATATGAACCCAATATTTAATGGGATGAAATGGATTGGGCAGAAATGGGTTGGGCAGGTTGGACGGATTGGGCTTGATTTTGACACCCCTACTCACATCCACCCGAAAGAATCCTCTCAACTCTCCAAATTCTGCCCCAACCACCTGCAGAAACCAGTGCAAACACTAGATCAACTATTAAACAGAATATGCCAACATTAGTTCCTAAATTTTTTTGGTCTCAGTTACTACTTTGTTCCTGATCCTTAATAACCTAACTGGCGTCCTGTTTCACTGCCTGTAGCATGTCAAGTGAGGATCTTAGAAATCCAACTAGCACATCTCTTAAGAAATGATACAAGTTACTTCTGATAACTTAAAAACTTTATTTCAATATTCACTAGATCAAAAAGTTGTGGATCATATTTCCTGAAATACACAAACACACACACAAATAATATGTGATAATATATCTTAACAGGTCAATGGAAACAGTTTAGTTTACAATGTGTTAATCTGATGTTTAGGTGTAAAAGCCTACTTGTTATTCTAATTACCTTAGTGACAATACTTTTTTTTTATAAGGTAAGATTTTATTGAAAAAGTACCAAGCTGGTACAAATGGAAACAGGATTCATTCAAAGACCAAGCAGACAAGTTATTACTCTTTTCCTCCTACAATCACAGAAAATCCATGTATTGGTCCATATTAACTAACAGATTGCTATTACACCAGAAAATCGATAATGCAAGCATTTATTCTCGACTCCACAGCCATAAGGTCCAAAAGATGCAAAGTGGAATGGTCTTCCAAATTTGCTTCAGTCTTCTGGGAACCCTTTGGAATTTCCAGCTTTCTAATAAACTTCTTACATCTCTGAGCATTACCCATAAGATGCCATGAAAGTTTAGAAATAGGTTCCAACATTGTCTAGAGAAACTGCAGTGAAGAAATAGATGATCTATTGATTCCAGGTCATCTTCACATAAGTAGCATCTGTTGCACAAAGAAAAACCCTCTTCTGCAGATAGTTTTGAGTTAAATATGCTCCACGGGTTGCAGTCCATCCCAAACAAACCACCTTCACTGGAGCTTTTCTTGTCCAAATCATTTTCCAAAGCCGAGAATTATCCCAATTACCTGACTGCTTCAACAGTGTAGTATAGCATCTATTAACTGAAATTTTTTTACCTTTATTGACTGTCCACATCAAAGAATCCACCTGACTCCGATCAAGCTGGACTGAGTTCAGTTGTTGAAGTATCTGACAGAAGTCCTCCAGTTCCCAGTCATTCAAATTCCTTCTAAATTGATCTGCCAACCTGAATCTGAATGAAATTCAGCAATAGTACCATTCTTATTAATGGAACAATTACAGGGGAATCTATTCTTCAGGCTTTCATCTCCCGCCCAAACATCTGTCCAGAAATTTATTTTGCACTCATTCTCAACCTTCAATTTAGCATATTTCATATACTCTTCCCAGAGCCTACAAATATCCTTCCAAAATTCACTTTTAGCATTTGATTGAAGCGGAGGAGAACTCCGCCTAACCTCTTTACTATATATATAGCATCAGCTTCTTCCAGATATTATTACCATCCATGTAGAATCTCCAAAGTCATTTGAATAACAAGCTCTTATGTACTTTTAAATTCCAGACACCCAATCCTTCACCTTTCTCATCTCCTAGTGATGATATTACACATGTTCCTACATTATCTTTGCCTACTTTTCCATTTCTGTAAGCAGCACTCTATGAAGCTAATACAAGTATTAATATATTTTCACTTCCTTTACTTTACCTTGCTCAAAAAGAAAAAAAATGCACTTCCTTTGCTTAATAATAACTCATGTTATAAATTGCTGATTTGTGATGGTTCGTATATGCTTTTACTTTATTTGGGAATTTATTACTTGAATCGTATTTTATTTACATACTCGAACAAATAGAAATTTGTGGGGTGCAAATTTCTTTTAAAAAGAAAAATGCTAATTATATAATTAAACTCCTGCAAACTGAAAAGGGAAATCTCATTTTATTCCTTCTTTTCTTTTTGAAGTAGTAAGCACTATTGATGTTAAAAAAAAAACAGCGCTAAGAAAGTGCTGATTACATCCAAACTAAAGGCAAACTAGCAAAAAAGAGCTAGTAACTAAAGGGAGGAGCACCCAGTCTATGATGTACAAAGGATTCTCCGAACTAAAGTGGAAATCTCTTTTTTATTCTTAATTTCCTCCTTGACAATTGGAGCAAAAGGTATTTACATCCCATAATTATACTACCATAAAACTATTGAAGGACAGGAAAACTTGAAAAAATAAATCCTTAACTGGCAAATTCACAGACGAAAAAAGTGCAAAAATGGTTGATCATTGGCAGGCAATGTAGTGAACTTACTGGTGTCCGGATTGTGTACAGCTTAGAAACATGTCTATCAATGTGGAAGGCCCGCCTGTATTTGGAAAAGAACATAAGAGATAACGGGTGAAAGATGCTACACATAAAGATCATGAACTAAGAAAAAGGAAACAAATGCTTACACACAAATGTATATATACTCTCTATATATAATGCATCCATGCATACCTGTGTGTGTGTGTCTGCATGAGCGTGTGTGTAAAGAAAGTAGTAATTATTTAGGTTTCCAGAAAAGTTATGCATATTAGTTCAATTCAGGAAGTCAAAGCAACGATATATAAAAGCAGTGAGAGGTAAAAATATAAACTTATTTCTGACCTTTGCACTTTCTGGTAGGTATACTTGTTCTATAAGCAGCATCAATTTCACAGCCCTGCAAGAGGGACTAATATCGTCTTTATTTCCAACCTTTTATTGCATTTTCACAACAAGTTATTTTGTTTACTTGCCTATCAGTTTTTCTTTTTTACCCTCATTCGGTCAACCTACCACTGATACCTATGTTTTCCGTAGGATATAGTAAATTCTCCAATTGAGGATATGATTTGAACTTGTTGTCAAGACCAGCTCCCTGTTGAGATTCTCTGACTACACGAACCACATTGAATAAGGAGCAATGATACATCTTGAGAGTAAAATACATTGAGCCCAAACTTATATATGTGATTAAAGAAAATATATAAGCTGAGACACGATAACAAAAGTAACAGCTAACGCTGTCAATCACACAACACTTCCAGTCACTGGTCAATTCTATAGCATGAAAAATCCTCAGTACTAAGTGAATTTAGTCTAATATAACTCCTGACAGACTGGAAACTTCCTAAATTTTAGTGAAAAAGAAGAAGAATACAATACAGCAATGTAACTCAAGAACTTGAACGGAAACACATTTTTTTTTAGGAAATGGACAAATATAGAATCTGCAATATGTTAAAGCCAGTACCTAAGTTATTACACAGTTACCAATTAGTAGTAAAATAGGCTTGCATCTCATTGAAGTATTCAATGAGCCTATTCCTTGTCACGGACTAGGACAAACATGGACAAAGCTGTCCTCAATCCTATTGATTATGCAAATATATTACAACTAATATGCTTCACATGCAAAGAGGGACATTACATCAATCCCACAATTTATAAGCAAAATGAAAGATCAGATACTTGGTGCTTCTAGCAATCAAGAAGAACAAAGAAGTTAATGAAGTCAAACGGCAAGTCAAGTAAATTGAGAGTTATTCCAGCTTGCATGACCCTGTTGCGGAGGCTCAAACAATGAAGTTCTAGTTCTTTGGTGTAATAAGAAAGTAAAGAGGATAGGCACAAAAATCAGCCATAGGCATATGAATTTCAATTCCACAAAAAAAAATAATCTATAAGCTCAATTAAGCTACTGGAAAAATGTATTGTTAATGTTGAGGTTCCAATCAATTTTGATGTTGAAGATACATACACATTCAGCTAGTGCATCATTCAGTTTCACCTTTCAGCTGAAGTACTAGGCTAGACATTTATTCCTGCAAAACTGTTCTAAATTTGCTCATTGACCATAAATTACAGGAGAATGCAGATACCTAGAGAGAATTATGCTAATGATACAACAGTGCAACCAACAGGGGCATTCTTTTTTCAAGTCCCTTCCAGTGGTTGCTAACGAATGGGATGCCTCTGGCCAAAATTAAGGCCCTGCAGCAGGTCAAACAAAGATTCCTGGATCTCGTCCTTATCACCTTGAAAGAGACAAAGTTTGACCTCAACAGCTGTTTACTGGATCAAAAGGCCGTAAAGAAAACTGTAGCAGAGTGACTGCACAAAACTTGGAAAGAACTGTGCCCTCTGATCCAGTTGGGACTGGTAAAAGCTTGACCTGAAGACAGCAAAGTGCACATGTCTTATTCCTCAACTGCATGTGTTAGTTTCTCCAGCAGCAGTGGCCAGTCTTCACCAAGTTGCCGGGGGTTCAGCTCCATGGCAACCCTAAAATCTTGCAATGATACCAGGTTACCAGGAGCATGTTCGTGCACAGCTTCTGACAATCTACCACCATTCATCTGTAAATGATGACCTGGTCTGAGACCATTAACGAGCTTCATATAAGTCTGCTGCTTCTTGGTGTTGATGGTTGTAGGTTCATGCCCTGACCTTGCTCCCACAAATTGGAGACAAGATTTGATTAAACCTTTTAAGTAAGAATCCAAACCATTGTTCAACAGATTGGCACAATCCATGGCCACCCCATCAAGGCCCTGTTCTGCAGAAATCTGCTCCATTCGTTCCCTCAGAGTTACACTGTCCAACAAAGCACCAAAACTAGAAGAGCTAACACATCTGCTACTTGCTGCTAAAGGTACTGATCTACGTGCTCCACCTACACTAACGGGGCAAAATGGAACCCCAAGGGGAGCTTGGAGTTGACTCCTAGCATGCAGATCTCTTCCATCATCTCTAGATTTGTCTGCTTTGTTCTGTAAAGATACTGAATTTTGCAGTGATCTTTTCATAACAGAAAATTTGGCAGTTTCATGATTGAATCCCTGCCTTTCATCATCTATTTGCTGTATGGTTCCTTGTTGGTGATGCACCGCTCCCTTGAAATTAGGTGGATTCAAATCCCCATTTTCCTTAATAATTTCGAAATCACTTGATTCCATCGTAGTTGCTTGTTGAAAAGTAAAACTATTCTTCCCATTTGATCCAAGTACACTACGACGATCCCCAGCCTTACGATCACGATATCCTGTCCTGGCCTTCCGAGGAGATAATGGCAACACGGCACCATTGGACAAACCCGGTTGACCTGAAGCCTGGTTTGAGGAAACATGCACTCCATTTTGGTCATAAGCATCATCTAAGGGCTGTTTACTGCCAACCGCTACACCAGGCTTCAGAATACCACCTTCATTAATTGGTGGAGGAACTTTTGCACTACAGGCATTTCTCAGAATAGAACGAATGAACTGATTATGCAACGGAATGTTTTCTCTCCCCAAGATCCTAAAACAAAGTTTATTGAACTCAGCCTTGCTTATCTTCAAGCTCAATAGCCTACTTAAGTAATGAAAGTACTGCTTTGAACCCTCGGGTCCAAGTTTCTTCACTATCTGAGCTTTCAATTCAGAAAGATTAATCCGGGAATGCTGGTGTGGCGGTTGCATCTCCGTCAATACATATATTCCACCAAAAACAAGCCAAAAATTCAACCTTTCCACTGCTCAAACAAACAGAAGACCAATGGTAAGAACCCAATTCACCACTAAACTAGGGTTTTGCCATAATTCCACAAATACATAACAGAAACAACATTAAATCCCAATCCCAGCATTGCCGTATCTAAACCCATCTCAAATCCTCTAACTTTTAACAGTTTAAGGATAGGAGGGGTTGAGTTCCAAATCAGAGATCCAAATTTTCAACCAACTCTCCCTCCGAAAATCCCAATCCTAAAAAAAAAAAAAATCAAAATTCCACGTTCAACAAACCTCAAACCCAATATCCAAAATCAAAACTTTAACACAGCGAAACCCTCCATTTCCATCAAAATACAAATATCCCCTGAAATTCGAAGTAAACCCTTAGCTTTATTCCCAATTCAATAAACTCCAATCCCCAATAATTCACCTAAAACAAACCCAAAATGCCACCTCCTGCTTAAATACCAAACTTGAAGTTACCCACTTCAACTTCAAATTTATTCTGCAGCAAATTGGGTTCAAAAAAAAAGATTCAGCTTACCCGGCTTGAAAAATTGAAGTTCTCAAACACAACGAAGTAAATTGGCTTACCTTATTTAGCTCCCTGAAACTGATTCAAAATTCAGATTCAGAAAAAAACAATGCTTCTCCCACTCTTATTTGTTCATTGAAACCCATACAGCTTCTTCTTCCATTGCTCCACAACATTGTTCCGCATTTTGATTTTCCCTTTTGCTCTGTTTATTGCAAAAATTCACCGTTTTGAATCAGAAATTGGAAGACCCAACTCCCTTCTTTATTTCTCTGATCGATATATACTCGCCTTCTTCCTTCGCTCTGAATCGGACTCTTTTTTTCGTTTTTTCTTTTCTGTCTGATTAATTTTTTTTTCTTCTTTTTCTGCTATTTTTTTCTGAATTATATACTGAATAAAATTTATATATTTATTTGTTTTCGTTAATTGATATAAAAAATTTACAGTAGCCACGCTCTCATTCTCTCTTGTTACAACACGCGACCGTTTATTGGGTGTTTAGTGAGGCCTGAGCGTTTGTAATAATTATTGAGAGTGGGTGTGATATGTTTTGAAGGATGACTTTTGCATTTTAATTAATTTTTTTGTTTAGTTTTTGAGTATTATGAGTACAATTTTGAGGAAAATATTGTGTTTAAACTAATTTTGAAAAATGATTTTGTAAGAACAAGTTTATATTGGAGGACTAATTAATTTTTTTACAAAATATATTAGATTATCAAAATTGCATCGGTAACAATATTATCATAATTTTTTTTAAAAAGATTATCAAAATTGCATTCGTAACGATGTTACTATAAATTTTTGTGTAACATATGATTCATTTACCAATTAAATTTAGGGAAAAAAAAAAATTCTTAATTTTTTGTAATATTATTTGTATGTCCTCCATTAAAAGATCGTTTTTAAAATAACCTCTTTACAATGTTTAAGCTACTTTTTAAAAATGATATTGTTAGAACAAGTGTATAGGAGGATTGATTATTTTACCTTAAACTTTATTTTAAAAAATATATTAGATTATCAAAATTGCACTCGTAACGATATTACTATAAAAAAATAAAAGATTATCCAAAATTACATTCGTAATGATAATGCAATATATGATTCATTTACCAATCAAATTTAGGAAAACAATTATATTTAGGGAAAAAAAATTGTAATATTATTTCTATGTCTGCCATCAAAAGATCGCTTTAAAAAATAATCCCATTACAATGGTTAAGCTACTTTTTTTAAATGATTTTGTTAGAACAAGTGTATTGGAGAATTAATATTCTCATATTAAACTTTAAAAAACATTGTAGAAATGTATTAGATAAAATAGACTATAATAGTTTCTTCATTTTTAAACACATCAAAAAGATTATCAAAATTGCACTCATGCCATTTTACTATTTTAAAAAAACTCCAGGTGATTATTTACCAATTATATTTGGAGGGAAATCAAATTTTTCCATGATTTTTTTAATATTACTTATTCATGTCCTTCATTAAATGATCGTTTCAAAAATAACCTCATCATTATTAAAACTTATCACATACCTTTCATTTTTAATGAGGCTTCAGTTGACATATTTATATATACATGTGCTAACTATTTTAAATTACCACATAAACGAAACATGTGCAGAAATAAAAAGGTGGGAAACCTAAATTTACCTTTAAATTAGTGAAATTAATCATCATACCAAATGCTAAATTGTGTTGAAGGGTAACATTCTCATGCCCATGCAACAAGAAATGGAAAAAAAAGAGAGTAATTAATGAGGTAGTAGACAGAGTTGGAGACAAAATTTAATATATTTAATAGTTATAAAAAAAATCAATCTGATTTATATCATACTTATAAAATAAGAGTTTAAATCTAACATCTATATAATATTTTTTTTCAAACTCTGTATCAAAAAAATTTGAGATGAAAGTACCTAATGTTTATGAGTTGCATCGGGCCATGGACATATGTAGAAGAGTACTGCATGACAAGTTTAACCGGAAGAGTGTGTCATGTCAAGGCAATAGTACAACGTTAAGATAATGCATATTACTTGATAAACTTCAAAATCACTTAAATTGACTCTCGTGAATCAAAACCTAATAAGTAAAAAATTAACGAAAAAATAACTTTTAGCTGAAGGCCGATTGAGATAGAAATAGTATAATAGGGAGGGTGCCCGGAGGCGGTGGTCACTCTCACTACTAATAGAAAGAGAATTAGGGTGGCCATCAATATTGGATAGGTGGAGGGTAGAGTTGGGCTCTTTAAATTCACATACTACTCATATACATGTTTCATAAAAAAATTATGAGCAAGATTCAAAGCGTGATTTTTAGTTCTCTAGCTAGCCGATCAATTTGGTTAGACAACAAAATCTAAATAGAAAAATTAACTATTTTTTTCAAGAATTAACACAAAAGTTAGGAAGTCATAAATTCCAATCAATTTGGTTAGACAACAAAATCTAAATAGAAAAATTACCTATTTTTTTCAAGAATTAACACAAAAGTTAGGAAGTCATAAATTCCTCCTTCCTTTCAAAAACTTTGTAACCACATTAATGTTTGGAAAAATTAGCACAACATATCAACTTGGACTTATAAAATTGGCACCCTGTACCTGTAGCCTTTATATACACATTTTTGTATATCAATCTATACCATAATGTATATACTCGTTTATCTCCTCATATCATACATATATCCCTGAAAACTTGTGTGATATACACTGATATATGCACAATATAAAATGTGATATATTAACAAAATGTGGCTTCATGAGGTCATAAATCTTATATTATCAGATGGACAAATTCAAAAATTTCAAGCAAAAACTATATTATAAGTAGTCAGATTTTCCCTATAGATATGAACTACGGATGGAAAGATAAAGCGGCGCTGTAAAAGATGAAAATTAGATCCAATTACTTTGACTTTCGTGTCAAAGAGGTGTTACCACAAAATTTACTATTCCCTCGTTCAAATTTATATGACTTTGCTTGACTCGATACGAAGTTTAAGAAAAACATGATGACTTTTAAACTTGTGATCTAAAATAAGTCATATTTGTTTGTGAGATTGTAAACCATTTTATTAAAGGTAAAATTAACATTTAAAATTTGAATTATTACTAAATGTAGGAATATGTTATTTTTGGGACTGACTAAAAAATAAAGTGATTTATACAAATTAGGACAAAGGGAGTACTAATTTTGGAGTTAGAATTAATTTTATCTTTCATTTTTTTGTCATGCTATCATGGAAGGTCAGGTTCCATGTCATCTTATAACTATGCTCACTTTAGATGTCCAGTGGGTGTGTGGAGTCTCCCATATCAATTGGTGATAGAATTAATTATCTTTTTATATGGTGTTTGAACAAATTCTCGATGTACAAATCTATTTTTACATTTCACTGGTCCACAGTACCCTAATTAACAGTTCACATTGGTCCATTCATTCACACAAGCTGCACAAAATACCACTTTTTTTCTTAATCAAATTAGGTGAACAAAAATAGGATCGAGTAGCCAAAGTGGAAGGACATTTATAGTCGTTTGGTGTGAGAGATAAGAATAATTAGTATTAGGATGAAATTTTATTGTCTTATTTGGTTGTCATGTTTGGAATAACTTATCGGCTTATCCCACCAGTTATACTATAGTAATAGGAGAAGTTATTACAAGATAATTAATCCTAAGATAACTTGTTCCCAACCAAACAACCTAGAATCCCATGCGATGGTCTTTGTCTATTTTTGTGCTTGTTGAGTATCCCCACTGAGAGCTCTTGTTTCTTCTATTATTAACATTTCTACCTAAACAAAACAATTACGTGTTAAAATCAATATTAATGACATGACAGTTACTAAACTTGAGGACGAACTAGGGAAGGTATATTTGTCCTATAATACTTTTTAAAAGTCTCATTACACGAGATAAAACCAAAAAGACTATCTTTCTTTCATTTAGTACTTGTGTGCAGATAATTAAGTGACTACACTGAATCTCAGTTTGATAACTCACATACCATGGAGATATCACAAAGTTGGAGCAAAATTAGTCCTCAGCTCCATAGCTCACACTCCTTGGAGATTTCACAAGGTTCGTTGAAGCAAAACTCATCATCTATATGATTTTAGTGTTATAATAATAAAAAAGATCTAGTTATCCATTTCAAGACTTTTTTGGGGGGCCTTAGATTAATTCGGATTCGCCATGAAAAATCTCACTTTTGGGGGGAAGGTGCTTCAACTAGAGGCAATTTTATTCCCCGTATTTGAATTTCGAGAATTCTGAGTAAGAAAGGGAAGTATAGTATTATGTCCCATGCCACAATCTTTGTTGGTCATTTCAAGACTCACTTTACTTTAAATTTTATACTTTATAGTACCTAGAATAGTTTGGGTGTGCCTCGGCTAATTTTACTGAATACCTGCTACCTCTAGCCCTTCTTTTAATGTTCATCAAAATGCTTAACATAGAATATTTTCCTGCTAAGTCAAAAATGTCTTGTTGATGAATGATGAAGTTATCTAATTGGACTTGAGACTCGTATAGTCATTTTTTTTTCTTGAAATCTGTGACGATGGTGAGCAGGAGAAAGAGGGCATCTACTAGCAGTGGAAATGAATGATATTAAAGGTGCAGCAGAAACTAAGATTGAGATTAGGGGACTGAACAAGGTATCAGATAAGGGTGATTCTATACTGAAGAGTGTTAGAGTTGACATACCAAGAGGAGTAATCATGGGGATTATTGGCCCCAGTGGTAGTGGAAAATCAACAATTTTACGAGCACTAAACCGATTATGGGAACCCCCTAAGAACACTGTTTTTCTGGATGGTACTGATATTTGTGATCTGGATGTGCTCTGTCTTCGTCGTAAAGTTGGCATGCTGTTCCAGCTTCCAGTTCTCTTTGAAGGTATGGTTGTTAAATTGAACTTAATATTGGTAGTAGTCCATAAAGATAAAAGTAAAAACGCGAGCCTATTAGAAAACTAGACAGACTTGAACTTGACCAATTGAAATATCTTATATTCTGTCTGATACAACTGTGTCTACTGATGTTTGATTGATGAATATGTAGGTACAGTGGCAGATAATATACGCTACGGGCCAAAACTCAAGGGAAAGAAACTAAGTGATAATGAGGTTTACAAGTTGCTGACTTTAGCAGATTTAGACTCATCTTTCTTCAACAAGTCAGGTGGGGAACTATCAGTTGGTCAAGCACAGAGAGTTGCACTTGCTAGGACCTTAGCTAATGAACCAGAGGTGAATGAAACACAAATATAACTATGCATATGTTTGTTCATAAATCATTTTAAAACTGGAAAGAGGACTCTATCTGACCTTCTGTTCCATCTTTTCTAAGGTTCTGCTACTGGATGAGCCAACTAGTGCATTAGATCCAATATCAACACAGAATATTGAGGATGTTCTAGTAAAGCTGAAGAAGGATCAAATGATGACAATTGTGATAGTTTCTCATAGCATCAAGCAAATACAGAGAATAGCTGATATAGTGTGCCTGTTGGTTGATGGGGAAATTGTGGAATTTATAAAGCCTGATCAACTCTCTGAAGCTAAGCATCCCATGGCACTTAGATTTCTTCAACTCAGCTCCTAGTGTTTTTTACCCGAAAAGTTGAACCAGGGACAAGGAAAATACCTCGTGGCACAAACTAGCGGAGAAGCCTGATAATGGTTAGCAAGAGAGATTCAAGTCACCAAAAAATGGAAGAATCCCAACCCATTCGAGTGGTCCAGTGTTAACTGGGGTTAATTTAGCTGCTGAAACTACGTGTAGAAATACATTTTAATGAAAGAAGTATTTTAAATTGCAAAGACTACCACCTCCCACGACAATCTTTCCCATGGCACAACCAAGAAAAACGGGGCAAATTCTTGTTAAGGTTTTAAATAGAAATATGAATTAATATCACCCAGGATGATATGCTCTAAAACTTCAACATGTACTCAAATCAGCCTGGTAAAACAAGAATAAGCAGAAACAAGTAAAAAAAAAAAAACGGAAAAAGGCAACCCTAGTGCTGGAGTGCAACTCAGTTGGAGAGCAGCCCATACCTTCACCCTAAAAGTGGGATGAAATTTAAATCTGTTAACTCTGGTATCTCATTTACAAAGTCAGTTATCTCCTACACATTGATGTAGACTTCGCACAAATGTATGTCACTTTGGGCTTTTGTTTTCTGTTTTATATTTTTGAAGCTCTTCCTGGGAACGCTCAAGCCTACATATCAAGTAAACAGACGCTTCAAGACCACTATTTATAATATCCAAAATTAACAGGCAAGATTAATGTATAATCATAATACCTCCATCGTAAATCAGCAACTTCACGATGTAAATCCTTCTCCCTGTCAAGAGCTGCCTCCAACTACGGAGAAGAGAAGGATGTCATATAGTATGTTGGATCCCCCAAAAAATGAAGAAACAAGAGAAATTATAAAACAGTAATTCCTGGTTATGATTGAATTTGCGGAGGATGTAGCAACAAGATTAGTACAAATCCATACCAGTGATTTCTCTACTCCAGCTGAATTTGATGGAATACATCCTGCATCCATGGCAAGGTTAGCTGAACAGATGAAGTTAGACCCTTTATATGGATAAGATACACAAAATTTCAAGAGGCATTAATTGCTGCGCACCTGTGGAGTCGGTCACTTGCCTCATTGCACTAAGAATACTCTCCTGTCAGAGTAAAAACAGTTTTACAAAGTTTCTAAGCAGAACAGAAAATCTTAGCAAGTCATAATTTTAGATCCATTCTTACTCTTCCAATAATAGTTGCCTGTAAAGCATTTTGCAACACTGGAAATATGGACTGGGAAGAATGATTTGCTGGTGTAGGATCAAGTGGCAATGGTTGAGTAGCAGTCAGATTTTCTGGAGTCGCCTGCATAATCCATAACTTCTTTTCATAAATACAATAAAGAAAATGGAAAAGAGAGTGAAGATAAGATCAGTTGTTACTAGACTTTTAAGAATTAGCAACTAGTTTATAGCCCTTTATCTATATGTTTCTGATTCATCATACATTACAAAGCAATTTGCATACTCTACCACAGCATGAATAACTCAATCCCAAAGCTCAAATTTCAAAATATTAAATAATTTGATGCAATGGAATTAATTAAACAGCCCTGAAGAATGAATTAAATGTTATAATATCAGTGGAAATTCATGAAGAGGCATGCTTGTCACTGATGAGAATGACATTCACTACTCCAGAGCTCAAATGATATGCAAACTTAATCTAGCAACACAGTCCTTATCAATGATGAGAACAACATTAGCCACTACAAAACTAGAGAGATTCTTGAATACTTCGAACATCCACTAAAGCAGAGATACCAAATGAGATCACTTATTTCATATCTGTTTACCAGCTAAGAAAACTATTTCTTAGAGAGAGAACAAAAGACAGAGAGGGTGAGGGTCCAGGGGGAGGGAATGCTGTCAAAAACCACCTCCATGCTGTTCCTCTTTTGGAAATGAATTAACTGCAGAAAAAGATGTATGAAACGATTCCCCAGTTCAAGGGAGATTCAGCATTATTATTAAGATAAAGTTAAGTGCTCTACATTCACCTTTTCCAAGTCAACATTCTCAGAGGTAACTTTAAATCGTCCTTTCTGCTGAACAACTTGATACTTAGTCTTCTCCTCACAATCTTCACCGCTACCGGCTAAAAATAAAGTATTTATTTAGCAAGCAAATATTAAACAAATAAACGCCAGAATGTACTCAGATGAAAGTGTGTTTATAAGATCAATAATACATGCTGTATCATTATAACTTGCCTGAAGTTCTTGAATGTTTACTAGATACTTCAGCTGGCAAATCATCAGCTGTTTGAGGAAAAGCCACATTGCAACTGGATACATTTTGGGATGAACTTTTATTACTAAATACAGAAAAAAAAAAGACAAATTTAGAAACTCTGCAGAAAAAAAGTGGTACCACAGAAAATGGTTGCTTATCAAACTAAAGAAATGAGCAAATAGAAAATGACTTTAAGTAAAGGGAATTAGGAAACAATGTACTAAATTTTTATACTAACAAGAATTTTGCAGTTCACAAAAGCATATCAAAATAAACTTGATTAAAGAAAATTGTAAATAAATTGTCCCAGGCATTTCACTCTTTTACCTACTTAATTGCCTGAAAATCAGTAATTTAGCAAAGAAACTAGCTTTAATCCAATGAAAATCACTCTGGAAAGTAATTCGGGTTTCAGTCTAAGAAGTGAAGACAATTTCAACTGAAAATTTTCTGATCTTTTAAGCGTTTGGTAATGGCCTCTGATTTGCTACCTAATCATTACAGAGGTAGATCAATAATTGGCATAACCTTCTTTTTCATAGTTCACAATATCCAAAGCTTGATGATGTTAGAGCCTTAGAGGTGCTCGAGGCTCACAAGCATTACAAGGAGTTGGTGGTAAGACATTGTTGCAAGAGGGATATGAAATGTGGTACGAAATCCACTAGTCAGCTATACACTGCAAACTTTACCGATGTTGGAGAAAGCAATTTGGAAACCATATTTTATTTCCTTATCTAGCAGGGAATGGATATCCAAGAGTCACTTGTATCCTCTATTCAAATGTATTTAGATCAGAGCAGAATCCCAGTCAAAGTAGTCACTTTTGGAAAAACAAAGAGCTGATACTTAATAAGTCGAGAAATATAAAATACTGAAGCTAATAGATGCTACAACATAAGGTTTAAAATTCACATAGAAAATGTTTAGCATCCTCGGACTGGAGATAGACCACCTCGGCGAAATAGTCAAGGGAGTTCTGAGATAATTAATGTCATACCTTTGACAAGAATTTATGGGAATTCCCTCAAATGTTTCTGCATGAGTCTTTTGTTCACCTTTTCCCACAAAATTCATCTCCTCTAAGCATGGAGAAGAATTTTGTGAAATTTGAGCTTCATGGAATGAACTAGCAATGCTTAAATCGTCATCAACCTTCTCATTTTTAGGTCTGAAAAGATGAAATAGGTATAGTTAAGCATCTTAGCAAAAGTAATAATGCCACCGTATAATATAAATTTGGTAGGTCCTTTGAATTAGGAAAAAGCATGACGCAAAAGCAGCTTGGTCTCAACATAAGATTGTTTACCTACTATTATCCATGGTGCGGTCAGCAGGCGAAGGAGGAGCAGATGGATTGTTACCATCCTGTTGAGAGATGTATTATTAGGAGGAGAGACCAAAAATAGCTCCCTATCATATAAAACCAAAGGGAACATTGACATACGAATCCTGTAGCATCTGAACTTTGACTTCCAAAGGAGACTTGATACTGAAGCTTTGGAAGTTCTAGCGAAGATAACTGATATTGAAGCCGGTTTCCTTGGTTGTCAAGCCCTGCGAGCGCATCTGAACTCCCCCCGTGGTCATTCTCACCGATAATTTCCTCATCTGGAATCTAAAAGTAAAAAGGGGAAAAAAGATATTGGTTGCAAACTTGCATTTATATCCGTTGCTTTTAGGGGGGAAAATCCGCGAAGGATAATTCAGATGTGAAGTCGTCTTGTCGCAAGTTGCGAAGGTGAATTATTAAATTTTAAAAGAGTTGACAAATTTGTGTTTGGGAAAACCTGAGCGCCACTATGCCCTCTTCACATCACATGCATTTCTTATCGAAAATCAAAGGCTAAAGCATTTGTATGAAAATTTTATTAGTACGAGTGCAATAAAATATAGGTTCAAATACCAAGGAAGCCTGTGCCTTCAAATCTTCAACATCAAAGCTCCAGCAGCTAATCCCACGTTTATATTCATTCTGCACGTGATGTTGAAGCAGAGTAAGGTTCAAATTATAATGTTAAAAGGGACTTTCAAAACATGTACCTTAACTATAGGCCAGAAAACAAGAAAAACGGCAGGGAACAATTATGATTTTAAGTTTGTTTTTTTTCTTTGCTTTAAGCGTAATTCTTCATATTTCTTGTATCAGACGTAGTTAAGTTCTTTTCTATTTTACTCTCAGCTAGAAGCTGTATCTTAGAACTATAGTTCTCTGTCTGGATTGAATTATCAAATAGTAACCTCCAAGTTAAGAAAAGGCTTTTCTCATAAAGTGGCAATCCTAAATTCTCATGAAGCTTTTTCTGGGGAAACATAGGTGTGGTATTGTTTAAATTCCTAGAAGTACATCTATTGGAACTGTGTGGAAAATGATGTTATATTAGGTATAAAGCATAGCAAAATAATATGGTTATGGAGCACCAACCTGTGACATTTCTTCTTTCTGCCCATCTGGCATCTTCTTTTGTGCTAGCATTTCTTCTTCTTTCCTCTACAATTAAGAAAAGGTTGTTGTTGCCATAGCAATACTGAGGCTAAGTTGTCATTTAGATGGAAACATATATGTCCTCAAAAAGGAGGGAATTATGAATCTTATTGTGGAATGGCAACAGACCTTCAATTCTTGCATGCGATCACCAAGAGATGGCAAGCCTTCCAACAATGTTCTTGCTACATAATCATTGGACCTAGCTTTTTTAAAGAAAGGATGCTTCAACAACTTTTTGGCTGAAGGCCTTTTTGAAGGATCTTTTACCAAGCAACTAGCAATCATTTGCCTAAAGGACTGAGAAGGAAAAAAGAATTGCACAGACGTTAACAACATTATTGAAGGATAAACATTGATAGTTTGATAAATACCTTCGAGAACTTCCTGTCCCTCTCAGAATCAAGGCGTGGAGGTTCATTTTTCAATGTCATTAGCAACACCTGCAAAGTGAAAAACATGCAATGCATTTGTGGTCAGAAAGGTTCCACAAGGAAAGGATAAATAGGATGTGACTGTCAGTACCTTCATTGGAGGGTATTTTGAGAAAGGAGCATGTCCATGAGCAAGCTCTAAAGCAGTTATGCCAAAAGACCAAATATCAGCTCTGTGGGGAACCATTCAAAATATATATTTTTAAAACAAAATACTTCCAATATATAATGTAAAAGTACAGGAAAATCAGAATATTCAAATACACAGAAATGATACTTGAAATCGTAACCATGCACTTGCTCCATGACCTCCGGTGCCATCCTGTAAAAGAAATCTAAAATTAGGGAGAAACAACAACTTGTACTTTGAATCTGAACTTACCAGTATTTTTAATGTCTAAGTTTCTGAATGTGCACAATGTACACACATCTATTGCAAAATATTCTGAGTGTTATGTATAAACATGCCAGTGTTCTTCAACACTTATCAACTATTATATGCATTACATAAGCTGAATAGAGAAGAAGACGGAAGCAATCTCTGAACTAAACCATACCAACAAGGAGTTCCTGCAAATGTATTCCGCATATGCTGCCTGTCACCTGAATCAAACATGTAGGCCGATACACCGAAATCTCCCAACTTTATTCCACCACGTGAATCAATGAGAATATTTCCAGCCTACAATAACCATACAAGTATGGTGACCTCAAGTTCCAAATTTTCCAGAAAAGTAATTGTCCTGAACAGCTTAGTGATGTTCAACTGTCCATGAGGTTGTTAAATTACCACTAGTTGTAAAGAATTTGTCCTTTGTTATATTCGCATGAGATGTAAAACACAAAATATATCCTAAATATTCTTCTTTGATTCCATGTCCAAACTCCAAAGAGAAGTCCAATAGACACCTTATGTAATACAGCAGAAGAATTCTAACACTTAAATACACTTAAATCTCATGCTTGAAGAGTTAATATCATCAAATTCTTTTTAAAAAAAGGCTGATGAAAAGAAACTAGTAATGGATTTATGTAACAGATGGACTTACTTTGACATCCCGATGAATGTAGCCATGATCATGAAGGTATTCCAAACCCTTTAGCACTTCACGTAGAACTGTTGCAATGACAACCTCTCCAACACCATCTGGATAAGCAGACTTCAGTATGTGTAGACAGGAACCTTGAGCCATGTAAGGCATGACAACCCATAGATTGTAATCACAGACAAAGGAGCAGTATGATTTAAGAACATTGGGATGATCAACTAGGACCATTATTTGTGCTTCCCGTGACACAGAGTTCTGGATATAAATGTGAAAAATGAATTCAACCAATTTGTTTCATCATATAATCAAATTATCAGCAACCATAATGCAGACAACTGATAATATCTAGTAATCTATTTCACAAGATTATTCATCCAAATACGAATAAAATGCATCACATTCAATCCTCAAATTTCACCAAGATGATAAAAACTACACAATTATGGATTCACATGAAAAAACAAAGATCAAGGAGCTCTTATGCTAGGTGATAATTCCAAAACAGTGTATTTTGATAGCACAACTTATTCTCCTAATCATGCTCTAAAATTGCCATTGGTCTCCATACAAACTAAGGCAGACCTCTTTCAAGGTGGAAATCTTTCTTAGCTGCTTCCACTAGGTAGGATTAAGTCATATACCTCATCAATCCTTCTTTTGAAAAGCAAAAACAATTTTGTAACAATTCAATAGAAAACCTTATATTCCTCCAAACCATTGATATAACACCTTTATGAGTAGTTATTTCAGTACTGAAAAAACACAAGTTGCCAAAGCTCAGTAAAACTTCAGAACTCAAAAACTGTTATAGACAATGTTGTGATCAAAGTATTCTGGAGATTGAACGTACATAAAAAATAAATAATAAATAATAATAATAAAAAAAATATATATATATAACTTGATAATCGAAGTATACGAAAAAACTAGCAAGCATCCAATACTTCATATTGAGGCAATAATTACTCAAAAAAAAGCTGAAAATTTGTACCAGATCACATTTATCACGCTCGAAATCTAGGATTTTGATTGCAACGATTTCATTGAGAGGAATACAAAGAGCGCGATGAACCAAAGCGCTAACGCCTTTCCCTATTTCCTCATAGACTGTATATTGTTCGGATCCAATCGGATATTGTGTTCGCTTTTCGCTTGGCTTCTTCGGTAAATTTGTTTTCTTCTCCATTGTTCAAAAACTCAGTTCTTCACTTGACCTACTGAACGTCAAAAACACAAAATTGCAGCTTGCATGAAATCCAGAAAATCACAGATTCTACGTATACAGAGAACTTCAAAATCCAATGCAGAGAAATTGAACTTTGAAGCACTACAAGTAATCAAAATCGAAGGAAAAAAAAAGTTACGGTGATTTAGTTCATATCAGCAGACTGCGCCCCGATTTTGTTTGCGATTTAGTTCCGTATACCGGTATACGTGTTGTGTGTATCCCAACTGAATAGGTACTCTTTTTTGTTAAAAGAAATCATGTAAATATAATTAAAATTGTGTTAGCTTATTATAGATAAAAGTTAAATATAAAAGTGTAAGGCATTATTTATTTGCACTTAAATAATGAAGTTCTGAATCTGAATGGTTTAGCTATTAGGTATTAACTGTGTTTATTTTTTTACTTAAAATTTTTTTTAATTGGTCTGAAGAGGTTTGAATGAATTAGATGCGTGATAGAGTTTTATTCTCATTCAGACTCTTTTAAGACTTTTTTATTTTCAGAAAAAAATTGTTTTCCATAATTTTTTCTTTAAGAAAAAAAAACAAGTCTTTCTCATTCTCCGACTTTGTTGGTTATCCAAATTATTCTATTAAACTTTTAATTTTTGTTCTTGTTGGTTGTTTGTCAAGAATTGCAAAAATTTTATTTGATTAAAGTGTGTGCAACTTCATAAATGTGTTGTTGAAATCGGACGATGTCACCTTTATAAATTTGTTTAAAATCATTTGAATGTGTCATGTTCATTATTTATTTTATAGAAGACTACATGGACAATATTGAATTATTTTTTTCAAAAAATGATGACTACATTTTTTCTAAGTATTATTTTTATTATTATAATTTATATATGTAGTCCATGTAGTTTCATTTTATTTTTATCAAACTTAAAATATTTATTTATAATTCAAATATCTTAACGTTTATCAAAGAATGACGTTTTTCTAATCTTTTTGTTAATGTAATATGTGTCTACTATTTTATTTAAATTATAATATTTATTGTGTTTATTATTAATAAATATAATAATATATAATCATTTAGATATGCATTCAGATTCAAACATCTTAATCTGAAAACAAATGAGGCTTAAGTACAAGATATCATTATTGATGATTTTTATATACCTAACTTAATAAAGGAAGAAATACTATTAAGTAAATTATGTGTTCAAGCTTTATAATTATTATATATTTATTTCTCGCGAGATGTTTACGTTTGTAGTGTGTAGTGTCTAGTGGAGCTTGATTAACTTTAATTCGCGCACGACACTCATTTCTTACTTTCAACAAAAAATGGAATGTGATAATTTTATTGCTTAGTCAGTTAGGTGGTGTTAATTTAAAAAGAGTTTTGTATTGGGTTGTGTCATTGATATATCGAATCTAGATTTTATATGAACCAAATAAATAAAGATAAACTATCTTATTAGACATACATCATTACTATATATATTAATATTATTTTTACTTTCAAACAATTACATATATTACCATTTTTAATATTTTATACCATATATTAATATATTATTTGAAGATATAATTAGATTATTAGATACCCACATACCTTAAAACTAGGATTGATTAATTATCTGCTTAATTAATTCTTTCACTCCAAATCAACTACTATCTCTTAATTCTCCACTCCCATATTTATCACGCAATTATGTCTCCTCCTTTATGATTCAGGAATTTCATCCTACAATTTCATTCCAACAATAGTTAATCTACTCTCTTCTTCTCAAGATATCATCACCATGGCCGACAAATTCTTCTGAACCCAAATATTATTATGTATTGTTCATTTATAACTAGATCAAATCAAAGTAACTGCTACAGAGAAAACTTTAATTCAGAGTGGGTCTTGATTGTTTGTCTCCGGAAGAAATGAATCTTAGTTTTGATTATGTTATGCCACAATGCAAAAGGATCAAAGGGAGTATTGTAGAGAGTTTTTGTTTGCTGGTGTTCTTCTAAGGCTTTCTTTGGTTACCGTGACATGGATTTGGTAGTAACAATATTACTTTGATATAGCCCTTGAAACATGTGTATCCAATAAGTAGTAATCTTAATTAAGATCTGAGTTGTATTTTTAGTAATGGGGTGTCTGACCATGTATATGTATCTACCATTAAATTTCGGATACATGATTTTTAACAACACGATGATATTAATGATACGATAGATACTCTACAGTCGTGATTTGTTCCTAAATTCATGTGATTCAACTACATTTCATATTTAAATACACATAATTAAATGTATATGCTTATTATGTATTCAAGATACATGTTTTTGGATATAACGTATGAAATTTAAATACACATAATTAGATGTATATGCTTCTTCTTTTTGTATATTCCATATTTAGATACACATAATTAGATATATATGTTTACTATGTATTCGAGATACATGTTTTTGGATATAACATATGCAATTGATACTTGATACATCAAATTAGTACTAGATACATATAAAAGATACATGAAATTAATATTTTATATATATATATAAATAGATACATAAAATTAATACTAGATACCTATAACAAATACATGAAATCAATGCTAGATACTTCTATGATACATATGAATGTACTTGCAGAACACTCATGTATCTAAGTGTTTAGTTTGTTGGATACATCATATATTGATATAGATACATCAAATTAATGAATTTATTATTTTAAGAGTAATAATTTGAAATTAATCAATTTGCATTACCAAGATATACATGTTTTTATCTTATATTAATAATACTAATGAATTTACTATTTCTAAGAATAATAAAATGAAATTAATTATCTATGTATTTTGAAAATCCTCAATTACTCCTCTAATTAAGGAAATCAGTTCCAACCAATTAATTTAAATAAATAAATTTTGTATCTCAATTTTAAAATTCTGCAGATACTTCATGTATCTCATGGATTTAGACTCATGTATCCTAAGCATAAAATATGGTACAGGAAGTATTGAGAATCTTAATAATTAAGACCTAAACTAGTGGGATTTATGTGGTTTGCCCAAAAATAAAAGGTCATGTGTGTAATTAAATTTTTAGATTAAATTTCATATAACTGTGCCGTTAATGAAAGGGTAATTTTAAGCATTAAAATAGCGTCAGACACAATTTTAATCCACTAGATCAAAGAATTAATTTTGAGTCAATTCTAATATATTAAGGCTATTTTTTTATCTAATAGACTGAAGGAGGGACAAATTTAATCCAATAAATTTATAATACATTGAGGATATTTTGATCCTTTTTCATTTTCTATGTTCACATCAAAATCTTTCTTCAAACAAAAAATGGAAGAGAAGTTTTGATAAAAAGAAAAAATATGTCATATTGTTATTTAATTTCGAGATTAATTATGAGATTATCATCCCCGGTACAGTGATTCATAGAAAATATCATAATTTTGATATAAAAAAAACAATTCAAAAATTGCTAATTTCAGAATTAAAAAATATTATACGTACCTAGTAATAAAATAAATAATTCCCACAACTTATTGCAAGATTATAGAATAACTAATTATTATTTTTATCTAGAACTAGAATAGACACAACAAGTCTATGAATTCACACTGATTTTGCAAGCTTCTTTAAGAAAAGAAAAGAAATCGATCAACTTATATATACATTGATCCTCGGTCGAAAACAATTCAAGATACTCTTAATACAAATGTAATATCATTTGTCTTTAGATTAAGTTCGAGTGACTTTTCCTAAAATTTTCACTCGATTAAGAATATATATAATACACCTAATTATTATATATAGCTTCATTATCTTTTCAACTATACCACTATGTAAATTTTGTTGGCACCCCATGAACAAAAGTTTTACCCCATATTCATCACCTCATCAACATAGTTGGAGATTAAATGTGGTGTGTGTCACCTTTCCCCATCAATTGAGTATCTATAACCATGAAAGCTACATTTAAAAGTAATAAACCATAATTTTCCTAAAAAGGATTCTCACCATTGAAAGTATTACTATATAAATATATATGTAGCTTCATTTTATTTTCAACTACGTATCAATGTGAAAATTTTATTTGTATACTGGAAAGCTTTCTCCGAATTAAATTTCACACCAATCGTTATTTACAGATTAACTGATTGTCACTGGCTCATCAATTGAGTATTTATAGCCATCAAAACTATAGATAAAAGTAGTAAACTATTAATTTTCCTAAAAAATGTCTCATATCATTAATAGCACCATTACACCATAGTTAATTCATGTTATTTTTAGCTACCAATAGAAAAGTTTGTTCTTGCACCCAACCCCCACAACTCTTGTTTAAGAAATCATGGGAAAATATTACGCCCTAATGATGCTTCATTATTATATAACTAAAACTAATTAATGCCTCCACAAATTATATTGAGTACTACTCCCTTAGTTCCTTTATAGTTGGTATTATAAAAGTTATGCACAATTCTTAAGTTGACTAATATACTCATTATTAATTTTTTACTTCCTCTCTTTCAATTTATGTGATACTTTTCATTTGTCAAACAATTTAAGTTTGACTAGGAATTTGCGTATGAAAGCTTCGAGCTTTTAAAAATAAAATTTGTATATTTATAAACTACATAAAAAGTACTATAAGTCACAATAATTAACAATTCAAAATATTTAAAAGACATGAAATTTTTTGATAAAAAATAGGCTTGTTTAAATCTTGAAATTCGAAAAGTGTCACATAAATTAAAACGGGAAGAGTAATTTTAAAAAAAATAATCTATTTTTGTACTTCTTAATTCTAAAATAACTAATGCTAAGTGAAGTTGAAAAAAAATAATTAATTCTTATATTAACATAAAATAATTTTTTTTAATATACATGACAATTAGAAAGAAACAAAGTAAGTGAATACTAGTAGACATAGCCATGAAATCCGAAAACAAATTAGAAAGAACAAAGACAAAAGTAAAACTAAGGAACAAACACAAAGAAAAAAATTATTAGGAATAATATTCAAAAAAGCAGAAATCTTATAAAGCAATTACTCTACAAAATTGATTACAAGCCTAATTAGTAACCCAGAGTGGTCCAACAAAGAGGCAAAGTAGTGGTAACTAAGGAAGCAAAAAAGATACGAGCTCCCAGAAAGAGGTAAAAATGAATCACAAACATCATATTACAAAATGTCCTTATTGTGTGTTATATATGGTGGTAGTGTTTGGTGAAGAACCTCAAATTCCAAGAGATTGCCAGTATTTCTCAAATGACTCATCTGGGGGTGACCTATTGAGTAATATGTCATCCAATCCATCCAAATCAAAATCAAGATTAGTTCCTTCAATTTTCCTTTCATTACTCTGATTTTGGTAAATATTCGACGAGGCTTGATCAGTAGGACCCACATACACCCCTTCTCCCGTTAGCACAATATTGTCCTGAGGTGGCGTTGAATTAGTATTTGATATTTGGCCAAACTCAGGTGGCGTTGAGTTAGTATTTGATGTTTGGACAATCTTAGGTGGTGTTGAGTTAGTACTTGATGTTTGGCCAATCTCCAATGGTGTTGAGTTAGTATTTGATGTTGGGCCTATCTCAAGTGGTGTTGGGTTAGTATTTGATGTTTGGTCAATCTCATGTGGTACTGACTTAGTATTTGATGTTTGGCCAATCTCGTAAGTGGTTCTCATACCATCCAATATTAATGCAGCATGGCTATCACATAGATATTTCATATTCATGGTTGTATCATGTGGTTGATCAGATGTGATTAGGGTTTCGAATTTTCGCTTTAGTGATGGTTGTGGTTCTCCATTGTTATGATCAGTCGTGAAGAGATTGGGCCCAATTAAAGAATTAATCAAGTTCCTTTGCTCTTTGATTTCTGATTTTTTCTTATAAATTCTGCAGGCTGCAATATCCTCGTACTGCAAGTAATACAAAGTAAAAATAATCTTAGTAGTCTATGTTTTTGTCAGCAATATGAAAAGATTTGCATAGTTAAGATCTACGTAAAAAAAATTACTCAAGAGACAAATTAAAAGAGAGGGTATACATACATATTCGTCCTCTTTTGATGATATTGAGGGATAGACGAGCTTGTTAGAAATTACATACTCGTGCATTATCCATTCTGCGGGAATATCCACTTTGCCGCCTGCTGAGTTTTTAAAATGATATTTAAGTGTGGTTTTTTTACCCAACTCAGAGCCATCTTGAGCAAATACTGTAGTTTTTTTGCTTGTTGATTTCCAATATCCTATTCCGTCTCTTGTAACCCGAGCAGTGTTTTTTTTTCCATTTACATATTTTCGATCTCTCTTCGTGAAGAAGTACGTATACTCCCCGTCCATATTAACTCCTGCAATAGTTACACTATTAAATACAACATCAAACTTACATATATGAAAAAATGACGTTATATTAGGTATAAAGTAATATGTATGCCAAACTAAATAAAATCCCTCAATCTCTTTTCCCCGCAAACTGCCAATATCCCTTTTTTACGAAAAAAAATTAATCAAACTGCATTAATCTATGAGCTATCTGGAAGTTAATAAGGGTTACATCCGTAGAGGTCAAATTGATATATTATTCCGAGCAAGGTATAGTTTCCGGTGACATGATGAAAAAGATAATATTGTAGTATTTCTTCATTTGTCGAACAAAACTTGGAGAAATTAGATATGTTTTTTTTTCCTTACCAATTTGCCCTAACTAGATAATCGGTAATTTCTAATATATATTGTTTTATTTTATTTTTAATTTCTTTAGCTTTCTATTTCTTTGATAGTCTATTAGTTGGTTCTCTTTTTATAGGTTGATGGCGGATAAACTTTAGGCACTTGATTTTTAAACTTCCTATTTCTAATATATTTGAGTTCTAAATTTTACATTGTTTTATATGGTTTAGGTAATAAATATCTTTTAATTATCCCAGTGTGATAAGGGTTATTACCACATATTCACTTGTCTCCCTTATTTTATAAGGGTAAAAAAGTAATTTCATTAACCTTATTTTTATATGATTGATGTTTTTAAGTTTACTTATCAAGCCATTTATTTTAAAGAAAAAGAAAACTCATGATCTAGAATCCCAAATGAATTTGAAACTAGTTTAAAGTCTGAAAAATAAATATAATAGGTTGAATTTTAAGTTTACTTATCTATACTCATTTAGGCCATTTATTTTAAGGAAAAAAGAATTTTCACGTTTTATTACTTATCCATACTCATTTAGGCCATTTATTTTAAAGAAAAAGAAAAGTCACTATATGAATTTGAAACCAGATTAAAAAAACAAGGAGGTTGGTCTCCTACTATATTTTTGAAAAATTAATGTAATTATAGAATAAATTTCAATAGTTAGGCATATTTTATATTTTATAAATCAGTTCTTTTATAAATAAAAAAAGGGATTCATGATTATCATTATTGTTATTTTTTAAACCCAAGTATAAATCAAATATTTTGGTTTCTTAATATATTATTTCAAGATTTAACAAGTACAAAAAATACAAGGTACATACATATATAGAGTTCGGAGCCAAAAGAACAACTTTTTTCCTTCAAAAAAATTTAAATCAAAAGGGCAAAATCGCTCTTGATATCTTTAGAACAAAATTGACTCCGTTTACGCTGTTAAAAGAAATTAAAATCGTTGTTGTTGTCAAAAAATATTTATTTTTTAAAACTAAAATCGCTGCACCAGCAGCGATTGAAGCAGCAATTTTCCTCAATTTTTTAAATTTTTTTAATTATCGCTGCTTTGGCCTATTGTTCAAAAAAAAATTCCTCAAAAAAATTGTGTATCAACTGCCTATTGTTCAAGTAATAAATTTTAAAAAAAAGTTTGAGGAAAATTGAGCAGCGATTTCATGTTTTAAAAAATATAAAATTTAAGAAAATCGATGAGCAGCAATTTTAATTTTAAAAAATAATATTTTTTTTGACAAAATCGCTGTTGGGGCAGCGATTTTAATTTTTTTTAACAGCGTAAACGGAGTCAATTTTGTACTAAAGATATCGCTCCCTTAAGAGCGATTTTGCCCCTTTGATTTTATTTTTTTATATATACCGTTTATGTTTTTTTGAAAGAAACTCTACATAAATAAGTCATGCATAAGGAAGAAGCACAAGTTATATAAGTCATGCATAAGGAAGAAGCTCAAGTTATATAAGTCATGCATAAGGAAGAAGCTCAAGTTATGATACCTGGAAGGTGATCAGGGTTACATTCGTAGAGATCGACTAGAGGTATTATTTCGGGCGGGATATAGTTTCTGGTGACATGACGAAGAAGATAATATTGTAGTATCTCTTCATCAGAAGGACAAAACTTGAAACCCGGTGGGATTTGTTGCTTCCATTCTTCATCTTCTACAGACATTAGATACGTTTTTTTCTTCTTACAAATTTGCCCTAGCTAGATAATCGGTAACTTCTAATATATGTTATTTTTATTTAGATTTCTGTTTCTTTGATAGTCTATTAGCTGATTGTCTTTTTATAGATTGACGGGGCAAATTTTAGGCAATTATGTGTTCTACTAAATTTAGACTTCCTACTTGTAATATATTTAAGTTGTAAACTTTACCTTGTTTTAGATGGTTTAGATAATAAATATCTTTAAACTTTACCTTGTTTTAGATGGTTTAGATAATAAATATCTTTTAATTATCCCAGTGTGATTACCACGGTAGTAACCAACCCACGGTCCAGAACCCAGTAAGAGAAGTAGAAAACTTACCGATGGCTACAGGCAGCGTAACACCAATAAAAATGAAGATGAATATAAGAGTCATCACAATAAAGAGCCCACAGTCATGTCCATTGAAGGCAAAGGTAGCCTATGAGTGAAGCGACGAGCAGTGCAATGTACCTGCAAAAAATTTAGGCAACCAAGAGGGGGTGAGAGAAAACAGAGAGGGAGAAGAGATTAATATTAGAGTCGAAAAGAGAGTGAGAATAAGAAAAAACGACATGTCAATGTCATATACAATTCAACTAACCAGAACTGCTCATCATATCCAACCCACTTGTCATTCCAACTATGCACAAGGAGAAATAGCCCAGAACCAAACTTCGAAATCGTCTTCGTTTACACAAACAACTTTCACGGTGCAAATCCAATATGATGAAAAGATACAGATGGGCTGGGCGTTCGGTTCGGTTTTCCAATTTTCGGTTTATGAGATTACACTGAGTGTTGTTGAACAAATTTACCTCCTATTCAACTTCTATCAGCACACTTTTCACACATATATGTGCTAGGAAAATTTTGCTTAGTGTTCTAACTTCTATCAGCAATTCAACATTAAGTAAACTTGCCATTTGCCAACGTCCAAGCCCCATATGAAGTGCCGACTCGTTCTCTGTTGTTGAACTGCCAAACAACCAACCGAAGACAGTACACACTACACAGGCAACAAGAGGCATCAAGCCATCAACAACACAACAACCAACACATAGAAAGACCAGAGTGAGGACGGAGGCGGAGTCTCAGTCAGACAGTCACTATGTCTACACTTGACAAGTGACGAGAACGGAGGACGGACGGAGGCAATGGACTATCGGACGAGTGTTGTGAGATGGGTCGATGAGAGTCATTGTTCTCTCGTCGAAATGTGAGTTGTGAGAGTGTAGTATTTAGGGATTTCAATTTTCAGTCATGGGAGTTTCAATTTAGGGATTCCGAATTGAGAATTGGGTAATTCATAAGTGTGGGAGCTACAGTGGGTCTCTCCCAAATGCCAAATTGTCCAAATTTTAATGGGCTATTGACATTGGATAGGTTGGGCTGTAAGTGTAGTATAGTGTTAATGTATTAAAATTCGGCTTTTCAGTTAAATCGAATTAATTTTGTTTAAAATCGAAAACCGAACCGAATAACTGAAATTTTAAAACTGAAAACCGAAACCGATCGATCAAACCAAAATTAACAAAATTTCAATTCGGTCGGTTTTTGCAGTTTAAACCGAAATATGCCCAGGCCTAGTCACTCACAGTTTGCTACTCTTGAACAATGATTCAAACACATTTTTAAAAAGGATTCTTGTGAATAGATATACTACTCTATGTATCATATCATATCACTCATTGAATAGAGCGCTTAGACAAGATAAAATAGATACGCAAGCATAAAAAGAACAACTACTTCTGCTAACAGAGTACAACTACAAATATGCTCCAAATAAAGGGATGATACTGGAAAACATATCAAGAATGGTAGCACATTTGCGATCCAAATCAAAGGGACAAGTCGTGGAGCCAGATTCCACCAAAGCACAAAGACAAGGTTCAACGTTTACTTTGTAGGTCATACACACAATTATAAGTTTCTTTTCTTCTTTGTATATTGATATGGAGAAACAAATATAAAAGTAAAGAAACTGCACAACTACCTTAGGAAGGATACCATAGAAGCTGATGATTCCAATTGGAAGGAAAAACATAAATATTACCAAGATGCACCAACAAATGATTTCATCATCCAACCACCATAGTGCACACCGTCACGTGGACCTTTCTGGCTCTTTACACCAATCATCAAGATTGCTAAAATAGTGAAAAAGAGAAAGTTCCCCAGGCAAACTTGCAGTACAACATCTGTTTCAAACTACTCCCTGCTTAGTGTTGTATGAAAGCTATTAATCCCTGCAATATAATTGATATGTAAAGCTATCTTGTACGAGTAAAAAAGCCAATCCCAATTAATGAAAAATTATTAGCCAAATCAAGGTCAAGGTACCGTATAATCATCTTGATTTGGCTTATAACAAATTAACAATGAGCTATGAAAAGATGTTCACAACCATTAACTCGGGATGCAACGGATAATTAGATACATACATAAAGTCAAGCACGCATCTTATTCTCTGACATAATGATTCTTTGTGCTAACAATATAACATCGTCAAGGTTTCACATTTTGTGAAGTCTAGCACATTTGAGTCTTTTTTTGGGTAACTGAAAAATATCGTGTTTACAGTTCCAAGCCGATCGATAATGAGCCTCCACTTCTACTTGGTTCATGACAAAATTTAAACTCGTGACATGTGCCTACCATACAACTTCCAATGCATTACTCTTGCTATTGAACCAAAGCCCTAGGGGTAAGTATTTCAGCTTTTCCAAAACTCATAATATTGAAGATTCCAACTACAGAGCCATTCGGAAGAGTGAGCCCAGAGAAGCAACAAAATAAAACAATGCATGGAAAATAATTTTCAATAAGCAACGCAAACCGAAAATATAAAGAATTAAAGGCAAATTAATAAGCCAAATCTAATCTAAAACTCTATACACTAAATCATCTACTATATAAGTAAACAGGCACCATAAACGAATATATGATCAATTAAAACTGAATAAATATTTATTTTACAATAAATACTATATCTAAACATATGGTTAATAATATATATCCCAACAACATGTCAAGCCTTTTCATCACTAAAATCCAACAAACATAACTGAAAATCTAACAAAAGCAACAAAGCAAGTAAAATAATAATCCACAAACTCAGGTTTTCCTTGTCATCAAAAAATAATAATCCATAAACAAGTGCAATCAAAAGAGATTTACCTGGGATTTTCTCCATGAGAAAAGCAGCTACCTCCCTAAGAATCCAGGACACAATGAGTGACGGAGCAAAAAGTCCATTGTATGCAATCCTAGCTGAACGCTGGCTTATCCCTGACACCACCGTCTGGCAAGAAGCTGCACACATCCTTAATTCAGTTCTTTATGCTTTTTCCGACTCACTTAATCGCACAAAATTGCAAACTCGAACCCTAAATTCCAAAAATGAAACCTTAAGCTCACTTTTTTCTCCCCTTCATCAATAAGAATAATCAAAAATTGAGAAAACTGTTGAAAAAATGATTAATCTATGAATTCAATTATTTAAAAAAAGGTCAGGAAAAATTAATTACGGTGACTAGAAGGGTGATTACCAAAAAAGGGAAGTTCTAGGCACTTCCCTCTGTGACAAAACTTGTCAGATGCATGCATACACAAGATTTTTTTTATTTTTTTTTGTAAATGCATACACAGGAATCAGGATAAGTTTCTTATTATTGTTATTTTTTGGGTTAAGAAAAATAACTAATACAACATATGTATATGATCGACCATATTAAACACTCTTCATATAATACTTATACTAAGCTACTATAATAATTTATGATAGGATACGGTACAGTAATTTTGGGGTTCAGTTTTTAAAATTATTATATCATTATCATATTAATTTAATTCACTATTTTGAAGTTTGGTTTTGATATTTTGTGATATGATAATTTGGTAATCATAATTAATTTGTTCAATATATCCTTGATCTATATATCCTTGATGAATAGAAATCTCGATTTGTTGCCTGCTCAAGTGTCGTATCTCCATTTGAAGCACATTGTTGATTAGGACATCTTTCTCTACCTCTGTTGAATTGTCCTCAGTTTCAACATATTTTCTCATTGGAATGTGAGTCATGTAAATTTGCAAAACACCATCGCATCTGATCACTAGGTCCAACGGTTAATAATCGAGTTGAGTCTGCTTTTGAGTTAGTACATTCAAATGTTTGGGGACCATATCCTATTGTTTCTAAAACTGGGTATAAATATTTTGTAACTTTTGTGGATGATTTTTCTCAAATGACTTGGATTTACTTTATGAAGAGTCCATCTGAAGTGTTTACTCACTTTACTGCCTTCTATGCGAAGTCAAAACTCAATTTAGTGCCTCAGTTAGGATTCTAAGGAGTGATAATGCTAAAGAATATATGTTAGAATTATTTCGGTCTTACATAAGAAAACACGGTATCCTTCATCAGTCTTCATGTGTTTTTGATACACCTTCTCAAAATGGAGTTGCTGAGAGGAAGAATATGTATATATTTGAGACAGCTCTGACACTTTTGTTCCAATTGAAAGTCCTCAAACAATTTTGGGCTGATGCAATCGCTACAACTTGTTTTCTGATCAACTGCATGCCGTCGACTATGTTGGCAGGTAATATGCCTTATAGTGTTCTTTTTCCAAACAAATCACTATTTCTGGTGGAATCTAAGGTGTTTGGAAGCACATGTTATGTTCGAGATATTCGACTATTTGTTACTAAATTGGATCTAAAGGCGTTAAAATGTGTTTTCTTGGTATATTCTCAACTTCAGAAAGGGTATCGGTGTTATTTTGTTGAGCTTGGTAAATACATAGTGTCAACTGATGTGGTATTTTCAAAGGCTACACCATTCTTCTATGCATCTCCCATTTCTACAAGTGAGGTGGAGGAAGATGAGTGGTTGATGTATCAGGTTACTCGTGCTGTAACAAAACAATCAGATGATGATGTTCTTCCATCTTCTAGTTCATTCATTGAGAATCAATCAACTATTATGCCTCAGAACCTGCTTCATTTGTTCCAACAAGATTGCTAATTGTTCAAGTTTACTCAAGGAGGAGAGGTAATGATGATACTTATCCTACATCAATTCATTCATCATTAGTTCATTCTCTACTTGATTCTTCAGAAAATCTTAACCTTCCTATTGCTTTTCGGAAAGGTACACGTCAGTGTAAATCCACATATTCAATTGCTAACTTTGTTTCTTATGACCACTTATCTCTTGCATCTAGTTGTTTGATTAGCTCTCTAGACTCTATCTTTATTCCTAAATTAGTGAAAGAAGCCTTGACCAATCCTGGATGGCGTGATGCAATGCTTGAAGAGATACATGCTCTTGATGAAAATCATACTTGGGATTTGGTGGATTTACCCAAAGAAAAAAAAGCAGTAAGATGCAAATGGGTTTTTACAGTCAAAGTCAATCATGATGGTTCTATTGCAAGACTTAAGGTTAGACTTATGGCTAAAGGCTATGCTTAGACTTATGCGGTAGATTATTTGGACATTTTCTCCCTCGTAGCTAAGCTCACCTCTGTTCGTTTGTTTATTTCCTTGGCTGTTTCTCAACATTGGCCTTTGCATCAACTGGATATCAAGAATGTTTTCCTTTATGGTGATCTCTATGAAGAGGTGTATATGGAGCAACCACCTGGGTTTGTTGTTCAGGGAGAGTATGGAAAAGTTTGTCACCTAAGAAAATCTATGTATGGTCTAAAGCAGAGTCCCCGTGCCTGGTTTGGAAAATTTATAGATGTAGTTCAAGAATTTAGGTTGAAGATGAGCAAGTATGATCACTCAGTCTTTTATAGGCAATCAATGACTAGTATTATTCTTCTAGTTGTCTATGTTGATGATATTGTTATTACAAGAGATGGTTGTACTGGAATATCTTCTCTCAAACAGTTTTTACATGCCAAGTTTCATACCAAAAACTTGCGACAACTAAAATACTTCTTGGGTGTAGAAGTAGCTAGAAGCAAGAAAGGGATTTTCTTATCTCAAAGAAAGTATGTACTTGACCTACTTGCAGAAACTGGTAAGTTGGGAGAAAAACCGTGTGGCACACCAATGGTTCCTAATGCACATCTTACTAAGGATGATGCGGACACTTTTGATGATCCAGAAAGATACAGAAAGTTGGTTGGGAAACTAAACTACCTTAGTGTGACTGGGTCAGGTATTGCCTATGCAGTCAGTATTGTTAGTCAATTCATGTGTGTACCAACTGTCAAACATTGGGCTGCCTTGGAACAAATTTTGTGTTATTTGAAAGGAGCCCCTAGCCTTGGCATATTGTATAGCGACCACAGACATACTCGTGTTGAATGCATTGCTGATGCAAATTAGGAGGATCAAGAATTGATAGAAGATTGACTACTAGCTATTGTGTCTTTGTTGGTGGAAATCTAGTATCTTGAAGGAGTAAGAAACAAAATGTTGTATCTCGATCTTGTGTAGAGTCTGAATATAGAGCTATGAAAGAAACAAAATTTTGTATCTCGATCTAGTGTAGAGTCCGAATATAGAGTTATGGCTCAGTCCACATGTGAAATACTATGGATACAACACATTTTAGTTGAGGTTGGTTTGAAATCCTTCTTTTCCAGACTTTAGTGCGATAATCAGGCTGCTCTACACATTGCCTCAAATCCAGTGTATCGTGAACGGACAAAACATACTGAGGTCGATTGTCACTTTATCCGTGAGAAGATTCAAGAGAACGTAATTTCTACTGGCTATGTGAAGACAAAAGAGCAATTGGGTGATATATTCACAAAGGTTCTAAATGGAACTCGGGTGGAATATCTTTGTAACATGATTAATATCTATGCTCCAACTCGAGGGGGAGTGTTACAAAATGTACATAGTCATATCTACTCATAATATTCATAGCATAATCATATTGTAGAGATCTTTAGGGATCTTAGAGATATTTAGGGATATTTTCTGATTTTATTTCCTTAGATAGATTAACGTGTACACCTACAAATAGCTCTTATTCTTGAAATAATAGAATAAGAAAATTGATTCATTGGCTCTGTACTTTGCAATATCCAACCCACAATTGCCCAAAACCGAGCTTTGAAATTGTCTCTCTATACAAAAACAATGTTTAGGTGCAAATACACTATGATGAAAAGATACAATTTGCTACTCTTTGAAGAATGATTCGAACACATTTTTAAAGAGGATTCTTATGAATGGATACACTACTCTATGTATCATATCGTAACACTCATTGAACAGAACGATTAGACCCGATAAACTAGTTACCCAAGCATAAAAAGAACAACTAATTCAGCCAATAGAGTTCAACTGCAAATATGCTCCAAATAAAGGATGATACGGGAACATATATCAAGAATGGTAGCATATTTATGATCCAAATCAAAGGGAGAAAATCGTGGAGCCGGATTCCACCATAGCACAAAGCACGAAGACAAAGTTCAAGGATTACTTTGTAGGTCATACACACACAATTATAAGGTTCTTTCTTCTTTCTGTATTGTTATGTAGACACAAATGTAGAAGTAAAGAAACTGCACAATTACCTTAGGAAGGATAATGCTTACCATAGTAGCTGATGATCCCATTTGGAAGGAAAAACATAAATATTACCAAAACGCACCAGCAAATAATTTTCATCATCTAACCACCATGGTGAACACCATCACATGGGTCTTTCTGGCTCTTTACACCAAACATCAAGATTGCCAAAATAGTGAAAAAGAGAAAGGTCCCCAAGCTAACTCGCAGTACAACATCTGTTTCAAACCACTTCCTGCTTGGTGTTGTGTGAAAGCTATTAATCCCTACAATAAAATTGATATGTAAATCTATCTTGAACAAGTAAAAATGTCTCTCTCCATTAAAGAAAAATTATTAGCCAAATCAAGGTCAAGGTTCCACACAATCATCTTGATTCAGTTAGCAAGAAAAACAATGAGCTATTAAAGATGTTCACAACCATTAACTCAGGCTGAAACAAATAATTAGCTACAAACATAAAGTCAAGCGCACCAAAACAGAGTTCTTATTCTCTGACATAATGATTGTTTGAACTAACAATATAGCATTGTCAAGGTTTCATATTTAGTAAAATCTAGCATATGTTAGTCTTTTTTTGGGTAGCCAAAAATACGTTATTTACAGTTCCAAGCCGATCGATAATGAGCATGCACCTTTACTTGGTTCACGATACAAAATTTAAACTCATGACATGATACCTCTTGCAATGCATTACTCTTGCTATTGAACCAAAGCCCTAGGGGTAAGTATTTCAAATTTTCCAAAACTCATAATATTGAAGATTCCAACTACAGAGCCATTCGGAAGAGTGAACCCAAAGAAGCAACAAAATAAAACAATGCATGAAAAATATTGTTCAATAAGCAAGGCAAACCGAAAATATAAGGAATTAAAAGTAAATTAATAAGCCAAATCTAATCAAGTACTAATAATGTAACTACAATAACATTTCAAAGTCATTCACTTGGCTGAAAGGGAAAACAGATAGAAACATAACTCAAGCACAAACGAAACATGTCAAGCCTTTTCATCACTAAAATCCAACAAACATAGCTGAAAATCTAACAAAAGCAAACCCAAATAGGCAGAGATAGCAACAAAGCAAGTAAAATAATAATCCATAAACAAGTGCAATCAAACGAGATTTACCTGGGATTTTCTCCATGAGAAAAGCAGCAACCTCCCTAAGAATCCAAGACACAATGAGTGAGAAAGCAAAAAGTCCACAGTATGCAATCCTAGCTGAACGCTGGCTTATCCCTGACACCACCAACCGGCAAGAAGCTGCCCACATCATTTATTTAGTACTTTATGCTTTTTCCGACTCAATTAATCGCATAAAATTGCAAACTCGAACCCTAAATTCCAAAAATGAAATCATAAGATCACTTTTTTCTCCCCTTCATCAATAAGAATAATCAAAATTTGCGAAAACTGTCGAAAAAACGATTAATCTATGAATTCAATTATTCAAAAAAAAGTCAGGATAAATTAATTACGGCGACGAGAAGGGTGATTACCAAAAAAGGGAAGTTCTCTGTGAATTAGCGAGCCGAGTGACAAAACTTGTTAGAATGCGTGCATACACAAGATTTTTTTTATTTTTATTTTTTGTAAATGCATACACAGAAATCAGGATAAGTTTTCTTATTATTGTTGTTTTTTGGGTTAAGAAAAACGAAAATTACAGAAATCCGACATTTTAATTTACTTATCACCATTATCCCCTATAAGTTTTACAAATCTCCAAAATTTCTCATTTTCGCGCATCAGATTAGTGTATCTCGCGCATCAGATTAATGTATCTCGCGCATCATATTAGTGTTTCTCGCGCATCAGATTAGTGTATCATGTATAAAATGTAATGTATCTTACTTAACGATTAATGTATCTCGTGCATATTAGCGCTTATATTATTGTATCCGTTTGAGGTATTTCTATAATTATAAACTTTTAAGGGATAGATTGTAATTTTGCCTTAAAAGTATGTGATTTCTGTAATTTGCCCTAAGAAAAATTAGAGCCGTCAATATGGGCTAGGCCCGTTGGGTTGGTCTGGCCTAACCTGTAATTTAATAGGGTTAGGTTACGATTTTTGGATCCCATTTAAGTAAAGGGTTTTTTTAGCTCGACCTGAATAAGTCTGCCGATTTGTGGGGCTTGAGAAATATGGATAGGACCGGCCCGTGGGCCAAATAAAAATTAATTAAAAAATAAAAATAAAATAGAGTATTAAAAATAACAAGAGTCTAAACTCAAATTTGTTTAAAGTTTGAAATATTACAATTTAAATATAAATTATGTTTATAAAATATGTACTACATAAAATAAAAATTCCCGAAAATTTCTAGGAATCACTACATAGGTCGTAGCCTATGAAATATTGTCATAGTTTTTATGTTTTATTATGATCATTGAAAAACAATTAGAGTAATATTTTTATTTAGCTATTTATGCTTTCACTTGAAATCAAACTTAATAAATATTATAAAGATAATTTTATTTGTGGATTTGATTAACAAGTAGTAACACTAACACTATGTAATATTATCTTGTCAATATTTTTAAATTATAATTTAATTTAAAAAATTATAAAAAAAATATACTTTTAAGAAAAGAGGGCTGGTCCGGCAAGCCTGTAGCCCACATACGTGTGGATTGGGCCGACCATTTTCTTGCCCACACTTTTAATGGGCTAACCCGGCCTGACACGTCAAATTTCAAAGGTTGTATGGGTTAGCCCGGACGGGGTGGACCCATATTGAGAACTCTAAGAAAAATAATTAATACAACATCTATCTACTACTACTTTTACTACTAATATATACGTGTCAATAAGCACACAACTGAGGGTCAACATGTCTGCTTCAGCTGTGTGCTTATTTTGATATTCAACTATTTGTCTTACTGTTTTAGGCTTGACATTTAAAGTGCAAGGTCTGGGGTTCAAACCTTGCCAACATCATTTTTTATTTCTGTTTTAATTTCAGTGACAAGGGTATTTTTGGTATTTACTAGCTTTTGCTCCTTAAAACTTTTATATGCCAGTGCTTTATAATTGTACCTTTGCTTCTTTAGACAATAAAAACCAGTCAACATCTCCATAATGACACTTATATCCATCAAAAAGTTGTACTCTTTAATTAATTTAAGTGGGGCCCACCAACTTTATCATGTCGACTGACCAATACTATTGTGTATTTCTTTATTTTGATTATCATGTCTCGCTATTTTTCGTTGATTACATATTTTAAAAATAAAAATAAAGTAGTACTATATATTAAAATAATTAACAATTTAGTATACTTAAAAATAGTAAAAACTACATAAAAAGTACTACATATTACAATAATTAACAATTATTTGACACTTTAAATTCTATCAATATCATATAAATTGGGATAAAAAGAGTAACATATAATATTTAAATATATTTAAAATAATATAAGTAATACTATACATTACAATAATTAACAACTTAAATATTTAAAAGTTATATAAAAAGTTTAATTGACTCTCTAAATTCTATTGGTACCACATAAAATGGATTAGATGATAAACATATATTGTTTGAAATTGACGAAAAAGAAACTATAAATTACAATAATTAACAAAAAAAATCGCTCGACTCCAAAAATCTATCAATTAATGCCACATAAATTGGGACAAGGAAAATAACATATATTATTTTAAAATTAAGTTTAAAATGTACTATAAAATACAATAATTAACAACTTGATATATTATAGAGACATATAAAAAATGATTAATTTTGAAATCCTACATGTGCCACATAAATCGAAACAAAGAGAGTAAAAAATATTATTTTTAAAATTGTGTAAAAAAAATAGGTACTATAAATCACAATAGCTAACAATTTAAAATATATTTAATATCATATAAAAATTTCAATAACTTCTCAAATTTCATAATATGACATAAATTAAAATAAAAAAATAATATATATTGGGCCCCGTGCTGGCACGGGGTCCTATATCTAGTATGTATATGACCGACCATATTAAACACTCTTAATATAATATTTATACTAAGCTACTATAATAATTTATGATAGGATACGGTACAGTAATTTTGGGGTTGAGATTTTAAAATTATTATATCATTATCATATTAATTTAATTCAGTATTTTAAAGTTTGGTTTTGATATTTTGCAATATGATAATTTGGTAATCATAATTAATTTGTTCAACTTCTTCGATTAATATATACTCGTATAATAGAGTTTTATGACTTGGACAATTCAAAAAAAAAAAGTCTCAATTAAATCATACTAACACATTACATATGTAGATATATAGATGCAAAAGAAAATACCAATAATTTCTTTTGTTAATCAATTACATTTAAGATACATTTCAATCAAAATAGATTATTAAAATTTCAATTTCTAAACATTTAGTTTATACTATATATATATATATATATATATAGTGTGTGTGTGTGTTATTTATGTAACTATATACTTCGGTATATATAGTATTTGATATTTCGGTATGTTATTCCTAAATATCAAATCAAATATTAAAAAAATTAAAATATATACCATATATCATACCAAATACTATAATATCAAAATTACGATATAAAAAAAAATTAGTATGATATATATAATAATTCAGTATATACTCATATCATGCTCACCCCTAAATTAACATATTATTTTTAATGAAATAGAATGTGAAATATATATATATATATATATAGCAAGGAAAAATAAATTACTTTGTTTCTTCTAATTTTATGTGATACTTTTTGTTTCCAAAATTCAATTTAGCTGAAATTTGAAGTTAAAATTTAGGCATAATATGGAAATATATTTTTTAACTTGGCCTTTAATGTCTTCTGATTTTGGGTGTGCATAAATACATACTTCGATTTGTATAAAGTTGAACAAGTAGATACAAATGTTCTATATGTCATCATAATACACATAGGACACCATATATGATGTCATATAGGTGTAATTGACAAGTAGGACGTCAAGTTATTGGATGTGTATGTCAATTTGTTCAACTTTATATAAGTTTAAGTATTTATTTGTGCATATCTAATATTGAAGAACATAAATGTCGGAATAAGGCCAAATTAACGCCTAAACTTCTATTAGATTAACTCAATATTTAAAATTAATATGAAAAGTGTCCCGTAATATAACCTCCCTCCACTTTTAATTGTCATGTTGCGTTTTTCGAAAGTTAATTTGATTAATTTTCAATGTTAAATTAGATTATATTAATTCAATATTTTAAATCAAAAAATTTAGATATTCAAAAACTATACGAAAAGTATTATAAATTGTAATTTTTTTTGCATATCAATATGATAAAAAAAATATACCATAAAATGTTAAAGTTTTTAAAATTTGACTCTAAAAAGAAAACTATGACAATTAAAAATGGATGGAAGAAGTATGAAGTATTTAAGGACAAAAATATAGTACTCCCTCCATCTACTTTTAATTGTCATGGTTTTCATTATTAGAGTCAAACGATAAAAATTTTAACTATCATTTTGCCATGTACTATTTCATCATATTAATATGCAAAAAATTACAATTTATAGTACTTCTCGTATAACTTTTGAATATCTAAATTTTTGTTTATAATATTAAAATAATATAATCTAATTTAACTTTGAAAATTAGTGAAATGAACTTTAGAAAACCACGAACATAATAAATTAAAGTGGACATGGAATACTAATTGGTCAACTCATAAACTCTAGAGACTACATGAGCCTCGTTCATCTAAACATTAAAATTAAACAACCACATCCAACATGCATGGACAAAAATAATTACTCCTTATACAGATCTAAAGAAAACCAAATTACTAAGAAACATAAATAATAATACTCCATACCCTTAATTTCTCTCCTCTCTTGTAATAAAGTACTAAAAAATTAATTCTTCAATATATCAAAACTAAGAAACAATTAATATACCCCCTCACGTAACCAACATATAGATTGTGGTGCAATGGTGAGATTGCTCCAACTTTAATCAGAAGTCTCGAGTTCAAGTTCTGAGTACGGAGAAAAAGATAAAAATTCCTCAAGTTGATGACATTCAAACATCATAGGCATCACAAATGACTCTAAATCTCCAAAAATAATATGACTATCCTCCACAAAGCTACTGGAATCTTGGCAGTCAAAATACGTTTGTATGTCATCTGGGAAAGTAGTACTCCTCTGAGATTTCTCCACCTCCGGTGGTGTCTCCGGGCAGTCTACGGCGGATGATGTTTTTTCTTCTTTGGTGCTAGGCATGGGATTCATGTCATTAGGGTTTGGACCTGAACAGTTTCTGTAACGGCTGATGTCAAAATTTGTAACAGCGTTTGGTCCACGGTACTGTATAGCTGCCATATCATATGCCATTGCTGCTTCCTCTTCACTAGCTGCATGCATGCATCTTTATTATTAATTACGTAGAAAAGTATTGAAAACATCCTTGAACTAGCTTGGCGTAAATTATTAGTTTCATCCCGAATTATTGGCAGCATTAAAAGCACCCCTCTACTTAACTAATTAAACTTAGATACACATTTGATCTACCACATGACATAGCAAGTGGTCTCAATTTCTTATAGGAGCAGGATGTTCTTAATGCAGTAAAACCTCATTAAATTAATACAGGTGGGATCATGAAATATTATTATTTTATAGAGATATTATTTAATCTTCCTAATGTACTTTTAAAGAAATATTAATGGAAACATATATTTATATAGAATCTTTTGAAAATATATTATCTTATTATTTAATCGAAATTGGTGATTTTTTTCATTGACCCAAGTCAAAATCGGAGGAATATAATTTTAAAGAGATTATTAATTTAGTGAGGTTTCCATAAAAAGTAGAGAGAGCTTAATTAAATAGCAGATCTAGCAGTTGAAAGTTGGTGATCTGATATACCCAACGACCAACTAATATAATTAATCTAACTTCATACCTGTTCTTCTCTAATTTGACTTTACTTTAATTTGTAATCTATTTCTATATTTTGATTCTTTTGGGATAGTTAACATTGAATATATAGCCCCTGAAATAGTAACTGAACGTACACCATTTGGCACTATTATATACACAGCTATATATAATAGTAATATTATATAATATATAAGCTCTCTCTATTAATTTTTAATTGTCCAGTACTTTGGATTTTACATGTCTTTTAAAAACAATTGACATAATTTTATCACAATATTCATATTAATAGATGTTTTGCACGGATAACGTAATTAAGTACCATATGTTCCAAGGTAGAGATACTTATTTCCAAACACCCTGCCAATGCGAGCCTCCCATCGTCCATTGTGGTGGTGTCTACAAATATATATGCATGAGTAATATAAAATTTGGTTACACAAAGAATTGAAATAATAAAACATAAATAAAAATACATTAAAGAGAGAAAATAAATATATTTTAATTTTTTGTGTTAATCTTTTTCAGTTTACGTGGTGAAATTGTGAGCACATGTTTAGAAGAAGGCTTGAAAAGTATTAGTATATAAAAAAAAGTTCAAAGTCAAGATCAGGACGACATATCAAATGGCGCAAGAATTATGGGAAATGTTAGCTACAAGTTTGACAAAATAGGCTTTCCGATAAACTCACTTACTATTAAACACCATTCATGATTTTCAAATATTTAAATAATTTATAATTAAAAGTGATATAATAAAATTATAATTTTATTTATTATGATGTATCAAGTATAAATATTTTTTGTTACAATTTCCAGCTCAGTCGTTGGCCCTCCAAGATGGCCAAAACATGCAATAACTTCCCTTCACTTTTCAATTTAAAGGGTGGGCCTGTCTATGGCTTTAATAAAAGTGCAGAACATTTAGATCACCGCAACATGACTTTTTGAGACAAAGTTTCAAGTGCCGAATATTTGGTTAGATACGCTGCATAATATAGAAACTTCCTTCAATTTTAATTTATTTGTTTATTTCGCTTTTTACGTAAAATATTTATGATAATAAGATTAAAAGATGTATGTATATATTTTATATTTTTTTTGTTTAAATTTTGTATTAAACTAATCAAAATAAAAAAAAAAATGAAATGAATGGAGTATTTAATACAGGAAACATGACATGGAAATATTCACTCACAGTCAACTCTAGCCAAGAAAATGTATATACGCCTAGTTATAGCCTTATATGTATTACTTCTCCGTTCACTTTTTATAAGTCCACTATATACTTTTTATATGTTTATTCTTTTGTGTAAAGTTTGAAAAATTAAAAGGTAATGCATTAATTATAATATACATTTCTTAAAATGTTAAATTTATAATATTTATTAAGTGATATAGTAAAATTGTTATTTTATTTATTGCTCTTTATGAAATGTGTCAAATCAATACTGAAGGTAAAAAAAAAAACCTACTTCATTTTTTTTTCAAGATGTCAATTAATTAATGCATACCTAGCTACTCCTCTATATCTCGAGACTCCTCTTGAAAATCCGCTACTTTTCCTTCAAAATAAAACTCTCATTACTTACTGAAATTAGTACAAATATAAAGGGAATTAGCTTTAATTTGTTTCTATATATGGAGCTAGGTCGATATACCTTCTCAAAGAACCAATATATTCTTCTCTTGATTGACTTTCCATTTCCTTTATCTCTTTTTCATACGTAGACACCTACATTAATTATTATCCATAACCAAAGAAAATACAAATAAGAATTGGGATTAGTGATCATTGCACATAAATTTGCACTAACAAAGTTAATATATTGAGTTAATAGAAGATGGAAGATTAAATTACAGAGAAATTAAGAATTGTGTTTTGACCCCAATACTTTAATGCTGCCAAGTCATATGCATGTGCAGCTGCTTCTTCCTCATTGTAGGCCCCTTCAAAAAAATAAGATAAGATTTCATTGAATCACCTTATTGTATAGAAATGCTTAATTTCTTTTAAACAATTTGAACTTGATTAATTCCCTTTTTAATAATTAAAATCGTAATACACAGTATTGATTCGATATACACTGCGTATGCAAAGGTTTTTCATAATGAAATATTTCTTAATAATGCCAAAATACAAAATAAAATTTTATTTGAATGATAATGATAGAAAACTTACCCAAATATACTGCATTTTAATTGGATGTCATCACAACCACCATTTAAGCAAGAGCAATAAAAAAAAAACTCCAATCAGATGTGTTGAACAATATCATAACAAAATAATGATCACTAAATAGGAAACTAATTACAAATTAAGAAATAGTTTAAACTTTAAACTAAATACATCATATCAAATTATCAATATAAGAAATTTCCTTTTACCAATTATAGCAGGTAAACTTTCTTATTTTCGATATTATAACAACTCCCATTAGGAAATCAAAGGGACAAAAAAAATGAACCTTGTCTTCCTTTTTTAGTCTGCGACTCGTTCCAGCAATTTTTATCCCATAAATGAGCCTCATATCGACCCGTCCATCGGTGCCTAATAATTGTAACGGAAAAAAAAATACTGCAAACTTATCATCTCATAAAATGAATAGTAATCAAACTATATAATGAAAATGAAGATACATATATACCTGGTGACACCTCTGTAGATTGAACTACGTCGTTGAGACGGCGAATCTCTGGCTTTTCGCTTCCTCTTCCCTTTAGAAATGCCATTATCAGTATTGCTGTTGGTTAAACAAGTGTTTTGTTTACTCAGTTTTGAGGTTTTCGCCATATATGAATATATCTTGATTGCTAATTTAGTAGTGAAGTAAATAGGCAAAAAGAAGTATAGGAAGTGGACTAAATATAGTGGGGTTTATGTTTGTATATTACATATAAGTATGGATGGCCGGCGCTCGATCAAAATTAGTACGTTTATTTGTGTTTGCCTCTCTCATTCTTCTTTGTATTGAAAATAAAATATATTACCTGTTATAATAATACCGACCTGATGATATAAAAACTATTTAACTATGTAACAAACTGAAAGATTTTGGGTAAAATGTCAACTTTCAAACATTTTGAACGTTTCCGACTTTCTTTGCAGACATTTTTTTTCGAAAACCGGCCACTTACTTCCAAAAAAAGATTTAAGGTGGAAAATTAAGAATATCATATGTTGAAAGAGATGGTAAAAGAGATAAGGACTAAAATGTTTGAGCTAAATAGTAAGGATCCACTAATGAGTTAAGGATTGTGGCGTGTGTTGATGCAAGTAAAATTAAAGTAGGAGCACCTACTTGAGTGACTAGTCGTTGATCCACTTCTCTCTTGGCCCTTATTGACACATCGTTGTCCTCAATTATTTATATTTTACTAATTACTTTGCACATGATTTCATATTATGGTTGGGTCCTACTCCTACCCTAAGCCAAGGTACATCGTCTAGGGTGAGTTCGGTATGGATGAACGTGTCTTTCGCTTTTAAAAATATTTATATATAATCTAGATAAATATTATGTAAGGATATGGATGTGAGGTGGAACCGTGGAAGGGAATGAGTCCACATATAAGAAAAAAGAAGAAGGGGTGGTTAAGTTAAATATATATTTCGTTTTCCTCATTAAAAGTTAAGCATGCGCTCCTCAACTACAGTTAAATAGACAATCGGACAAACCCAATTGGGCTAGCAAATTTTCCGAGGATGACTTGGATAATCACATATTTTAGGGACATTGGTGTCCCTGCCGTCTAAAAACTAGAGCGTATATATTCTTTATATTAACGAACATACACGTGTTATAATCTTATCCATAGATCCGACATTTATTATATATAGGATTGACGGATAAGATTGTGCCACGTGTCCCTATTTGGTCTTCCGTTAGAGTGAAGGGCATATATGCTCTAATTTTTTTATGGCAGGGGCACCAATGTCCCAAAAGTATGACAGAGGGTATCTGCATATCATTTACGATAGTTTAGGGGTATATTTGTCATTTTTCCCTTCTTTTTTTAACTTACTAAAAAGGAAAGTAAATCACATAAATTGAGACAGAGACTCAGAGAGAGTATTATATATACAAAAACAAATATTAATTTTAATCATATAAAACAGTTTAAACTTTGCCGATTGCCCCTGTTGACTGGACGGTACAGGGTGGGCCGCGCCTAATATACAGATATTGAACAATTGCTAATACTAAAACCTCAAAAGTATTATTTTCTTGACCTGATTTATTGGTCTAGGAAGATCTGGACTTCATAATGCTAGATTAGGCCCAACCCAGTTATTTTGTTCATGGACCTCCCAGTTTGTTTCCAACCAATACCGGACTGAGCCCAGAGTGTGTCATAAATAGAGTTGTCAAAATGGGTCAGCTCGATTCCACCAATTCAAGCCTCAAGGATCAATGAATTTGATGGATTAGGATTGACCGATCCTTTATTTGAAAGGGCCTGAAAATGATTAACCCAACCCAATCCTAAAAGAGTGGATTGGGGTAGGCTAGCCCTTTATTTCTTTTCAAACTTAAAATTTTGTAAGAGATCGTTTGGTAGGGAGTCTTAAGAAAAATAATCCATGCATTATGTATAGTATTATTTAATACTATATTCGATAAAAATTTGGGCATATATATAACTAATCCATGAATTAGTTATACACCCTACATGGTATTTATTAAGTTTATAACATGTTTACCAAAATTATATGAAAGTACATACTGAATACAATCATAACATACACTATACATATGATTATTGGTGCTTTTAATTACAATCCAAATATATAACATCAAAAAAAATAAAAAGATTTTCAAATCAAATATAACAAACAATGATGTTGTTTCAAGAATTCTAGCAATTAAACAATATAATAATATTTTCTTAAACAAATATATAAGTAAAGAAAATTTTTTAAAAATAAAATTGTAAATTCAAAAATATTTACGCCTTACAACTTTAGTTATTAGTTTTATTTTAATTAAATTAATATTTTTGGTCCATGAATTGATCTTAACCCGACCTCGATCAAGCCTTAGGAGTCGGAGCCCAAAGCTTATTTGAGCTGGGCTTATAAACTCTAATAGGTTTGAAATTTGGGAATATTATGCGGTTAAGCAAACATATACTAGTTAATTAGCTAACATAGCTATTGTTAGCATTAATTACAATTCGGAACTTACTTCTAGCTATAATTACATCCTCTCTCTCCTCTCTCTCTGGAATCTCCCTCGCTACTCTCCTCTTTTCAGTCATCTCTCCCTGCCTAGTCTCTCTTTCACTTCACTTCTGTCAATCTCTCTCTCACTTTATATAAACACAAATGTATAATTTGTGTATATATAAATCGAGAGAGACAAGATATACAAATACATATATCTCCGTCCTATACACTTATAATTATACAAATACAAATCTTTCTTTGTCTAGTTCTCTTTTGCCTTTCTCTCTCTAGCTCTTTATACAAAGACGAATTATACAAATATAATGTATAATTTGTGTTTATATAAAGCGAGAGAGATTGGATATACAAATACAAATATTTTAACTCAATTCAATTGTATACGAATTCAAATTGTATGCAGATATACAAATACAATAATTGGTAAATATACATACATATATACAATTATTTAACCGATATACATATACAATTCACCTCTCTCCACTCTCTCTCTCCTTCCTCTCTCAATCTCGATGGCCACTCTCCTTCCTATAACATGTAACTATGAATCGTAATTAGCAAACTATAACTATAAAGCATAACTAAACTATTTTTGGGTGGCTATATGCGAAATCTCCCTTAATTTTTTTTTTATTCCAACTCTACCACCGGAGCTAAGTCCATTTTAACGGTGGTAGTCACATAGCATGGGTGCAGGGAGGCTACTAGCCTCGGAGTCATCAATTCAAAGGAGAAAAAAGTTAGTGAAGGTAGAGAGAGAAAAATGCACGAAACAAAGAGAGAAATTGAAGCATGTCATTTTGAACCTTTATTATATTCAGACGAGCTAAAAACCTTAGCACTGAAGTCAACACATCGATTTGCCCGGTTGCTCGGCCTGCGTTTTTCTTCGTCTTCGTGTTTCACATTCCGTCAAGTTGACTTCACCAGTTTCCGATACCCAATGCACCCTAATTCAGTTCATCATCTTTCTCGAATTCCGAATCCTCCTTTGATCGCTCTATAATCCTCCAGTACTGCGTAGAGACTAAATTTTCAGATCTGAATCTCGTCAGTTGTCATCGGAACCACTTCAGTAATGGGACAAGAAGATGCAGTTTCATTTGAAGGCCAACTTCACAGAGACAAGAAGCCGAAAGATAGAATATTAGATCTGATTTCGCGGCAATTTTATTGGTTAAGAAAGCTAATTGATGAGCTACACTGGAGCTTTGTTTCGTCTGTGGTTATTTTGTATGGAATCAATCAGGGTATGAGTTTGGGGATGAGCAGAATTAGTACGCAGTATTATATGAAAGATGAGCAGAAGTTACAGCCATCTGAAGCACAAGTTTATTTTGGAATAATTCAATTGCCTTGGGTTGTAAAGCCTCTTTGGGGGCTTTTAACTGATACTCTTCCTATTTTAGGATATAGGAGGCGGCCATACTTCATTCTTGGTGGTAAGTTCATGATTTGAAAATGAAATCTGTTTTAACTTTTAGCATAAATAAGTCAATTTTGTGCTTTATGCTTCTGCAATAGTCTATCTAGTGGATTATGCTAGCTGACAATGCCATTTAGCAGAGATGCAATTTTGTGATATGTTTCGAAGTTGATGTTAATCTTCACGTTGACTATTCAATCATTTTTTTTTTTTGTGATTCCTCTTTCAAGATTTGAGTTGTGAGCACTTGTGTTTGTTTGCTTAGACAAGACTTTTCAATCATTAAGTAACCATATTTTGATTAATTTGTTTTTTGGTTCAATCTGTTTCTTGTTTCTGTATTCAACATTTATGATTTTATCCTTCGTAAAGTAATGGTAGTATAATAACACTGAAATATGTTTCACCATTGATCAGTAGTGAAACTATCTACTTAGGAGCAATTGCAATGACCAGCTGAAATTCCTAGAGTGTTAGGGGTTCCTTATGGCTGTAAAGCTATATTTGGTGAGTGATTTATTATGCTATTATATGCATTACAAATATGACTTGACTAGACCTTTGTCTTCGTGTGTTAACTTTCCTGTATATGTGAAGGAGCTTCAATTTGGTGATATGAGTTGTTCATACTAGCTGCACAATAGTAACAATAGCTTTCAGAAGCTGGTCCTTCTCTGGAATCCATGGTAATGATGATGCTTAATACATCATTAATATGATGTCACTGGGAGATGGAAGAATATTTTTGTGTTTTCCCGATAGTGACACTTCTCATTACCTTCTTATTGTGTTTCTCTCACCAATAAGAAAAATAGCGTGAGAGAGATGCAACTGTGTTCTGTTGTCCAGATCAAGGAGGCCTTTAAAAAAATTGAATGCTAAAGAATTTGAGCTCTCATTGAGGTCAGACCGGCTCTAGTTTTATGGAGCTTGCTCATGGAAGCTGTGAACATCAAAAAATAAGAATATTTGTCCAATTCATATGCTCTTTGGGATGATAAGAAGAATTTAGATTACAATTGAAGGTCTTCCTTCTTAATGAAGAGTACATCCAAAGACTTTGTATGCAATTAGAAGGAGAAAGGCGGAAAAACAACATTCACTAACTGACCTAAAATGCAATTCAATGGGTATAGCTTCTTTACATCATACATTAATATATCTTAAGATATAGACTGTTTGAAAGGCTAGTAGAGAACATTATTAAGAAAGAAAATCGAGTTCACATTTTTCTTATTGAGTTTTCTTTAGAATCATAAATTGTTATTACATTTTAAACCAAAAGGATAACAACTTGGATTGCTAAAAATGTAGCAATACCAACTTGCACTTGTAATGTTTGTCTATAGAAATGACTCAATGAGCCTGATTCACAAAGGCCGGGACGTTAGTGCATCATGGTAACTTTGATAAACTTTTGGTGCTTGGAGAGTAATATAGTTACAAGAAGAAAACGTTAACACCGGAAAGCGGGAGAGAAGTCATTGGCTCATCGCTCAAAGTAGTTCAATTCCTTCTTGTCAAGAGTTATTTCCTCTCTTTCTTTATACCACTTTCTGCTTAATTGGCTTGTGAAAATTGGGGTTCAGCTGTTCAAATTTGCCAACATCTAAACTAAGCTTTTGGTTCTGTATAAGGGTAATGCTTCTAATACATTTGCAACTAACAAATCAATGTATCTCCCAAATACAAAATGCGGGTGATATAAGTTCATGTCGGGGTGTTTATATGCTTTGTCAGACATAAGTAGACTTCATTAGATTACATTCCACAAAACAGTCCTTGAACAGCGAAGATATGCAAAAGTTTCTGAGGCCATTCATTATAAGAAATATATTTGATAGTTCTCCACTTGGTTTAGTTTACCGAAGAAACGAGAGATAAAGTTCCAAATTTTTAGTTTCTGAAAAATCAGCTGAATGACTTTGACCATCACAAAAATAGGTAGTAAGGTGTCAACATTGAATTATCTATTTGCTGTTAAAGAAAATCAGTCACATCATGTGTGGGTGAGTAGTAAATTATATTTTTCAAATTTTCATTTGTTGGATGCTCTCTTTCCAGCAAAACAGCCTTGCAGCAGTCAATTGTGCTGGGAGAATGAGGAACTCTTAATTATGTGAAGTCTCCAAAGCATGAAGTAGAACCATTCAAGTCATTAGTCTAGTTACTTTATTGTAAAACCTATGTAAAGCCAAGTGTGAAGGATGAAATTGATAAGACGAAGAACCATGTTTACGTTTTTTCGTCTTATACATGGAATCAAAAAGAGAACATATCCTTGGTGCTTTTTCTAGTTTTTGTCAGCTGGTCTTAGTTTGATGTACTTTGTTTAACCACTTATGAATTCAATAATCTCCAACTTCCAGATGCCGTGTAATTGAAATGGGAAACAAAAAATCATTCTTATGACCTACCTCCCTTTGTTCTTTAGGTTTCATTGGCGTTGTCGCTATGCTTAGTCTGTCAATCAACCAGAACTTACACCTCGCATTTGCTTTGTTGTGCCTAATGGCTGGCAGTGCGGGAGTGGCAATAGCAGATGTCACTATTGATGCTTGTGTGACGGAGAACAGCATAAGCCATCCTTCTCTTGCTAGTGACATGCAAAGCTTGTGTGGTCTGAGCTCGTCAGTGGGGCAACTGATTGGGTATGCAATCAGTGGGGTTTTGGTACATCTAATTGGATCCAAGGTTTGTTGACTGAGTTCTTTGTTCTGTATGTAGTATTCTTTCATCTTTTCGTTGAGGTTTGAAATTGATCAAAACATTTGTTAAGCCTGAGACTCTTACATTAAATTAGGGCAGTGCTATCTCAATAAATTTTATTACTTCCTGATTCATATCGGAACCTTAAACTACTCTAGATTACTTTTTGATCATACTGAACCATCGTGTTGCATGATTAGCTGACTGTTCAAATACCAGTCACTGTTTTACTGTCACTGGTATATTTCCCTGTTTACTGATAATAATGTTACTCTGGCCAGGGGGTATTTGGAGTTTTAAGCATCCCTGCTGGACTGGTCATTTTGGTAGGAATGATGACACGTGAAGCTCATGTACACAACGTTGCATATAAGCGTGTAAGTTGCCTTCGCTCACCTTAGAAATCTTTCATCTTCTTTTAGTTATCTCAGAGGCAGATCTAGGATTAAAATTTAATTGAATTCAACTTTTAAGATTCTTAGTAGTGTACTCATGGTACTGTTAAAATTATGGTTTCTGATCTAATATTTCTTGATATTTTAGTAGAATTACATATATATTCATACTCCTTATCGACATTTATGAGTTCAGATGAACCCGTAGCCAAAGGGCTACATCTGCCCCTGATTTGTCTCATCTATTTATGTTTCTGAGGCAGGCAAGTCAAAAGTTCATGGATGCTGGCAAGTCTATGTGGATGGCACTGAAATGCGAGAATGTTTGGAGGCCATGTATATACATGTACATTTCTCTAGCATTGAGTTTGCATATTCATGAGGGAATGTTTTACTGGTATACAGATGCCAAGGATGGTCCATCTTTCTCAAAGGTATTTGTATTATATCTCTACAACCTATTGTTGACAACTTTGAAAATGATTCAAGACCTAACTTCTAGCTCATTATTTGAAAATTGGTCATTATCTTCTTTTCGTGTAGGAAAAAATCATCTTAACATGAGTGTGAATTGTATTGTTATGTTTGTGCAGGAAATGGTAGGGTCCATATCTTCTGTTGGTGCGGTGGGCTCTCTTCTTGGCGTTCTCCTCTACCAGAATGCCTTTAAAAACCATCCTTTTCGTGGTGTACTTTTCTGGACTCAGTTACTGTATGGTGCTTCGGGGCTGGTAGATTTAATATTGGTCTCACGTGTAAACTTAAAATTTGGTATCCCTGATTATGTTGTTGTTGTAAGCGATGCAGCATTCTCTCACATGATTGGGCGTCTCAAATGGATGCCTCTCCTTGTACTCAGTTCGAAGCTTTGCCCCTCAGGCATTGAAGGAACTTTTTTTGCTTTGCTAATGTCAATTGATCATATTGGTATGCTCACAGCATCCTGGGGTGGAGGCCTCTTACTTCATGCCTTCAATGTTACAAGAACACAATTTGACAACCTTTGGATAGTGATAGTAATCCGGAGCATTTTAAGAGTACTTCCAGTTTTCATTCTGTTTTTGATACCCAGCAGTGATCCAAATGCTTCTATTCTCCCAACTGAGATGTTGAAGAGTAAAAAGGCGGATGATATGTTGGAAAATCAGAGCATGGAAATGGCTCCTCTTGTGAGCAGTGTCGATCAGCATTTAGTGGATACATGATCACAAATCGCAAAACCAGTGTGAAACAGCACATGTGCTGCTGAATTTTTATGCGCGCAGCATGACAGAAACTATACAAGATGGATGTACCAGCTTTCTGGTAAAAAGAAGTTGAGTTGACTGAGCCAAGTTATTCATCCGGTAAGGCTTAGATTTGTTGTATACTTGTATTCCTTCACAATACTTGAGGAAAAATTGACCTTGTGAAATTGTATGTACCAGTATTTTGTAGTTTCTTGGAATCTTTTTGCTAGTACAGTTGGCTTTGGTCTTACTGTTATAGCTAGAGGAGCAGAAAGAATCTTTTTGTGGCTGGTGGGCTTAAGATTAGCCATTTCTTTGTACTTTAAAAGGGGACAGATATCATTCTCTTCCCATAACCCAAAGGGCCATCAGCCATGTACTCAGAAAACAGAAGAAAGAAAAAAGGAAACGACAACTGGCTCGGTTATCGAGACATTCCAGTGTTGGCATAATGAATGTTTTTATATTCTTGTAAAACTGTAGAGTATGCCAATTTGTGACTTAACCTCATCTGCACAATGTTCTTGAAGTTTACGAGATGATTAAGCATCAAGGAATTTCATCATCTTTTTGTCAGTAGGACTAGTATTGTACAGTATAAAGATGTCTTGGCAACAATGTAAAAACATATCATGACTTGTAAGAATTTTACTTTTAGGAAAATATAAAAATAAATAGTTCCATTGAAACGTTTTAAAACCTGTTTATATTAGAAAAATAATCACTCTTAAAATTTCATTACCAAAAAGTCACATTATTGACTTCCTTTTGAGAGGATGAATATCAGGGGATAACTTTATCTTATCTGCATGATGAAAACTCAGAAACTACATGTCTCTTTTGCAAATCCAACTTGTGATTGTTTTATGTCATATATAACCCTAGTATTCTTCTGCTGATAATTTCCAATAATTCCAATCTCATCATCATATTGGAGGCTTGCTAGAGCCAAACAGACTTGTGATGCATCACTTTTTACAATAAAAAGAATCCCAGTAACATCAACTTCCATCTCACCACCACCCTCAAACTGCATTTTAACAGTGGGAATGTTCACTTCTTCATATGCAGAAAGATCAAAACAAGTATCAAGTATTGAAACTCCTTGTTTAAAAGGGTACCCTGAAAATTGTTTCAAGAACTCTTCTTTAACACCTTTGTATACTGTTGGTGGGAGCCTTGTAATAACTGTACCAGAATCAATGATCATCCCACTTTTTCCAAAACCTGAATCTTGAATAGCCACCCCACCGATAGTAACCCCGGTTAGATTGAGAAAATAGAAGGTAACAAGCTGTGGATTTGCTAACATTCTAGTGTAAGAAATAGGTGTAGAGTTCTTGAAAATTGAAGTGTTACTGTCACCTCCTAGTACTAATGAGCCAGAGGACTTGGCTTCAGCTGAAGGTAAACAATAGGAAAAAACACCACCAAAAGTCTCAAATGTTTGAGATATCAAAGAAATATCACTTCTTCCAAGTCCCATAAGCCCTGATGCTAAACCAAATAGACCTTTGTTGTTCCTTCCACAACCAAAGACGAAATTCTCAACAGAAGTGCTTCCAAGAACCAAATGATCTTGACCAAGTTCGCCTCGAGTGTAGGATCCATCACCATAGCTGACAACATAATTACAATCTTGTAAATCATTCCCACATTGCCCTGAATTTCCGGTTGCAGACTGAAGAGTTTGACAAACCGACGAGTTGCATACAACTTTGTGATAAGTAGGAGAAACAGAGGGGTTGAACAGAGGTTCTGGTTGATTGTAACATAATCTACAAGGTTGACACTGAACCCATGTGAGATCACTTCCTGTGTCCACAATTACTGTCGTGTTTCGACCACCTAACGTTACTGTGACAATGTAGTTTAGACTATGCAGTTTGACACCAGAAGAAATAGGAATTTTGGTTTGTGATAAAGTTGCAATTTTTCCAGAAATGATGTTCTTGATACTGGCTTGTATTGACCGAACTCGAATATCATCATCAACTATCAGTTGTTTCTGGTGATTTCTGTTCATGTTGGTAACTGATCCAGAGCAGTAATCTTTGTGCTGCATTTCCAATATTGTTGCTCCATTTTCACTTTCTGAAAGAAAAAAATGTTTCTAATTAACACCAAAGTTCAAATAGGGAATTTTATGTGTTAGGGAAAAGATCATACACTATAAAATTATGCTATACCAACAAAAAGTTATTACTGTAGTACAGAGTTCTAAGAACCTAAAGATTGGCTTGTATAGCAACATCACATATTGACATGTTAATAGAATCACATAGAAAACATTGTAAATACTCCCTCCGTTCACTTTTACTTCTCCAGTTTGGATTTTGAACACCCCTTAAGAAACAATAATCAATATGAGTGATTTACCATAATGCACATATTAATTGATGCTTAAATTTAGGTCTTGGAAAATGATTTGGAGAATAAGTAATTAATATTAATGATAAAACACAAAAAAATGTATGTTTTTCTCTTGATACGCTAAAAGTGGAAATATATTTTTAATATAATCGATAAGTAAAAGTGAACGGAAGGAGTAGTTTGTATTCCACTACTATCTTTTTGCCTAGTGAAGAATAAATTAAAGGTGACATATATAGCATATAAAAGCATGAAAAGAAGCAAAACTATTAGGAGATCCCCATAAAAGTGTTGATAATATCAAAACAAAAACTAAATGCCTTCTAATAATAAATTAATGATCAATGACTAGCTAGTTAGCTCTACAATCTTGTTTATGCAAAAACTCACTTGATTTTTGAGAATAACAACTTGGGCTATTGCTCTGATGTGTTCTTTGAAGTCTTTTGAGGTGAAGCCTTTGTTCATTGTTTGCATTACTTGAAGTGAGCAGAATGAAAAGAAGAAGAAAAACTGAATATGGCCAAAGAGACATTGTTTATTAAAGTTTACAACTTTTGAAGATGGAATTTGAAGGTATTTAGGAATGAAGGGAAAATAAAAGAAGATGGGAAGAATGAGAAGAGAGAATGGAGGGGAGAGAGTCTAGAGTGTGGATGAGATTCTTATGAGTTGGAATTAAGCATGAGAACAAAAAAATAGAGGCTGGCGATTGCAGAGCCCGCTGAGTCAGAATTTAAAGTTTATGAGTTTTGAATTTGCTACGTACAAACCCATAACTCATTTTCGTTAGTGCTATTGGAATTTAATATTGATGCATGTTTAATGAATTTTCTAATACAAATATGTAGTATCTCGAATAATTGGTAAAATATTTATCTAGTTTCTCCGTAGCGAAAACGGATCTGCAACAACTACGACTCGTGTCACACGGATTGTCAAGAATCCTCACAAAAGAGAATGAACTCCCTTTAACCACAACCTAGATATCCTCAATAGATGGAGATTGTAAACCCTAGCCATCATACTAATGTAAAAAAAATTGTTCTTCCAACACGCATAATGGTGTATTTATACATTATAAGCTAGGGTTTAGGAACTAATGTACTAATTAAAGTAGTTCTTATGAGTTATGGATGGATATGATCCAATAAATTTCCAACATAATATATGATCTAAGCAAAAGCTACTGAGTTCATCTAAATCTGTATCTAACATGGTAACTCCGGCCCCGGCTGACAAGGATCTAGGACCCACAAATGCATGAAAAATTATTGAGAGTTCACGTGCAGATACTAGGGAAGACAAAGTTAATTGTATATATAGTTGGAGTATGTATATTAGCAATGTCATTGGTTTGCTTAGACAAACATAGATAAAAGAGAGTACTCTCACTGTCCCTTCACGGAATCAACTATGACAATACCACACACTAGCTACCAAAGTGAAACAATGCAGTGTGGAGTTTTGAAAGAAAACAAAAAGAGGCAGTGGAATGGAGTTACTTATGCTGGTGTTGTCAATTTTTTGTGTCTTAATTTGTCCCTTTTCCTAAGCCTACATTATTATATGTCCACACCATGTAGGACACACCAAGAGTCTTTCGATAATCTGTGGAAATAGCCACTGAACATTTTTTAACTGAAAATTCAGTGGGGAAATTGTGATTTTTTAGCACTGACATGTCTGGAAAAGGCTTAAATATGCCATCGAACTTTGAGAAAAGACTTATTTATGTCATCTGTGAAAAGTTTGACTCATCTATGTGATTTCCGTTTGAGAAAAGGCTCATCCATGTCATTATTTGTTAACTGAAATGACATTGATGAGTCAAAACTTTTAACGGATGACATAGATGAACCTTTTCTCAAAGTTCAATGCCTATTTGAGCCTTTTTTCTTTGAAAAAATAATTTAATTAATGACGCAGCCGAATCATAATTGACCATGTGTAAAAAATAATTTTACAAAACTAGAACTATTTTTTGTTAACAAATAATGGCATGGATGGGCTTTTTCTCAAACGGAAATGACATATATGAGCTAAACTTTTAACGAATGACTTAGATGAGCATTTTTTTAAAGTTCGATGGATCCGGTAAGAGACTAACAAGTTGACAAGTCTTTGTCGCTGAAAGCAACTTTGCCATATATAAAACGAAAAAGAGGAACATGCAGGATCACATCAAGCTTCTACCTCTAATTCACATCAAAATTCTTTTTCTTGTTTCGAGCTAGCTGGTGTCTAGGGTCCGCATTGGAGCTCCGATTAAATTCATATCAGACACGGAAGGCACCCTTCGGAGATGGCGGTTCAACATGATTTTATTCATACTCAGAACTCGAACTCGAGATCTTAATAATGAAGCAGTTCCACGACTACACCCAACTCATGTTGTTAGTCACATTAAAATTCATATATTGTAATCTTTCTGTTTTATATTACTTGATCCTTGATTTACCATATTCCTTTAAAAGTTTTAATTAAAAGTGTATTTTATTAAAGTATCCTTATTAATTATGTTTTGAAACTGAAAAGGGGTCTTTTAATTTACTAAAATAAACCAGTAAAATGAAATATGTTTATTTTAAATATAGAAGACAAATAAAATTAAATGAAGGGAGTAGCTTGATTCTCTCCAAGTAAAATAGGACAATTATTTTGGGATAGGAGAAACATCTACTTATTTCCCTCCTAAAGGGACTGTTGGGTGAGCATTAAGATATTTATTTTTAATTATCTTGAAATAACCTTGCATGTTTAGAATTACACTTATATATAATTCAACATTGGGAAAATGCATAAGTACCTCCCAACCTATGCCCGAAATCTCAGAGACACACCTAATCTTTACTAAGGTCTTATTACCCCCGAACTTATTTTATATATAATTTTCTACCCCTATTTCGGCCTACGTGACACTATCTTGTGGGCCCAGCGCGTGTTGACAATTTTTTCAAGGATAGTGCCACGTAGGCCGAAAAGGAGTAGAAAATTGTATATAAAATAAGTTCGAGGGATAATAGGACCTTATTAAAGGTTAGGTGTGTCTCGGGGATTTTGGGCATAGGTTGGGGGTACTTATGCATTTTCCCTTCAACATTTTATAATTAAACATATTTTTAATCTATTTTGTAAGAACCACGTACAGTTTAAGCAAAAGTTATTTGACTTGCTAAACAATAATAGTGAATGAGTAGTTAACTTCTCGAAATTTTTTTATCGGGATAAGGGTTTGAAAAATACCCCAATTTTGGTCGAATTTGTTGTTGCGATACTAAACTTTCATGAGGACCTATTACCTTCCTAGACTATTTAATACCGTATTTTAAACATATATATTTTCCCACGTGAACATAAAAAATAATGTAAAACTATAAATAGTAATGTGTCCATGTGGGCACATATATACATTTAAAATACACTATTAAATAGTTCAGGGGGCAAAAAATCTGGTATTAAATAGTCTAGGTAGGTAATAGGTCCTTATGAAAGTTTAGTATCGCAACAGTAAATCCGACCAAAGTTGGATATTTTTCAGACTCTTATCCCTTTTTTTTTCTAAGGAATTTTCGAGTCCAAGCATAATATTTGTAGAAATAGGGCTATTTTGATGGTTGCACCAAATCTTTATTATGATCTTTAATTATTTACTTATTTTGATAAAGTATTCACAAGTCTTATTGGATGGTAAGAACCCCTCACTTTCAACCCGAAGGTTGCCAGTTCGAGTCACCAAGGGAGCAAAAAGGGGTGGGAGCTCCTAATGAGGGTTAAAAAAAAGAATTTTTTTTTTATTGGATTGACAAAATTTGTATGTTCAAATTTCAATTGTTTACAAGTTATTAGTTAGAGATGCATCATTAATTAGCTTTGGTACAATTTTCATCACTCCTATCTTACTTAATTATGCATGTATAAATCTTTCAAAATTAGTAGAATTTGTTTGTGTTCAATTGATCACAAGTTAGATCGATATGTCATAACTTTAGTACAATATTCATTTTATTATCCTGTTCAATTGTTAATAAATTTTGCCGAAGTGATTGAATTTGTGTGTGCAATTGTTTACAAGTTTTGATGGGCACGTTGTGATTTTAGTAATTAGTATTGGAACCTTGATTAAATTCGAATTGCACACTATAGGGCCCATTCGGGGGTAACATTTCCAATAAGATTTTTTTTTTTATAGTGAGAACTCAAATACGAGAACTCTGGTTAATGTGATACTTTATGCAAATTTCCGAACGACATGAATTGGGCCTGTAAGGGCTTATCGCCAAAGGTTGTAAAGGTTGTTTCAGTTCCTTCTACAACAATGAAAAAATAATATAGGAAGTAATAAAAGGAAGACTTTCATTTAAATATAGCTAAATGTGATTGTTGATTGAGTCTATTGGTTATCGAATTGTAAATATGCTAAATAAAATGAAATACCGATTAATTGATTAGTCATTCTTAACAATTTAATTATTGAATTAATCGATAAGAAAATGTCTTTTAGGGGCCCCGACCAACCTGCTCCTTTAGATATAATTTATTCGTTTCCTTTATGTTTTCATTTGTTACTCCCTCTGTCCACTTTTATTTGTCATGTTGCGATTTTCGAAAGTCAATTTGACTGATTTTCAAAGTTAAATTAGATTACATTAATTCAATATTTTAAACAAAAAATTTAGATATTTAAAAACTATATGAAAAGTACTATAAATTGCAATTTTTTGCATATCAATATGATGAAAAAATACATCTTAAAATGTTAGTCAAAGTTCCTATAGTTTGACTCTAAAAATAGAAATCATGACAAACAATAGTGGACGGAGGGAGTAGTATGCACACTTTCTTCAATAATAGTAATTTTTGTGTCAAATTAATTATCTTCGACATTGACATTTAACATGTGTTACTACAACAAACAACTAAATGTAAAACTACAACCTTAGCTTTTTGCATCAACTTAGAATTAGCTTCTTCTTTGACTTTTTTTTCAATTTAGTTGATGTTGAATCTAGAAATTCAGTGTTGCAAAAATGTGACACGTAATAAGGTTGATTTCACAGCTTTTAGCTATAAGCTGAAATTTAAGTAAAGCATATTGTTGAAAATTCACTCGTGCACATTCAAAATTGAATGTCATAAATGTTCATTGATGTCAAGTTAATTAATAACAAACTATTATATTATGTCTAAATTAAAATAGAAAGGGCAGTATATTATCATCTATTTTGAATTTTCAACGTTTTTTCGTCAGAGTTTTCTCCTTCTAAGAGGACATCATTCATCTCCTTATCAATAATTATTTCAAACAAGTAGTATTTTAGTACATTATTTATAAACATAGTCTAACATATTTGGTCCTAAGATCATTACATTAATTTTGTTGGCTCATTAGTTTTACTAGTACGTAACATATATATACAAGCAACTTGTACATCATAAATTCATTTTTATCTCTTTTTTTATTATTATATTAGATGACATTATAGGTGTTGACTCTTTTGAAGCTGTCTCAATCAATTTGCTGACATTTTTACTTCAAGAAAAATGTCAAACATGGAAACGTGAGCGAATAATTTTTTTTTTAATTCTATTTCTCACGTAATGATACTAGTCAAGTGAGACTTCTTTTTTATCTCATAAATTGATGGATCCAAATCTTATACTTTTAAGTTCACAAACTTTGAATTTACTAAATTGTTAGATCTAAATAAACTTGACACAATTTTAATCGTACAAGACATAAAAATAAACCTTTTTTCAAAACAAATGTTACTAAGATGATAATGTGTTACAAGTACTACTTCACCTTTATGAATTTATATTTCGGATTTTGGACGAATCAAATTTATAAATTAAAGAACTTGAATAACTCGAATTGTGACTTGTGTCCTTGTAGGCATGAGTTGCTTCATCTTAATTATTACTCCCTCCGTCTCATTTTATGTGAGATAGTTTGACTCGGCACAGAGTTTAATGAATGATAGAAATTTGTGTGGCTATAAATCATTTCATTCAGAATAAAATTAATATTTTAAAGTTAAATTGTTACTTAATATATAAATTTATTATTATTTTAGAACGGACTAAAAATAAAAGTAAGTCATATTAATCGTTCTTATTCATTTCATTTACTTCAACGAAATCTATTGTCAACCTTAATGATATCATTATTACCAAAACACAACATCAATGACAGTTTAACACATTTTCCTATCAGTGTAAGTTACTTATGTTCAGTTGGAAATACTTATTTATGCTTTAATCTCAAATTCCTATCATTTTACTCTCGTTGGATGTGTTTTGAGTGAATAATATTTGATATGCCTAAATGAGTATAAAGTATTGATTTATTTGAGATAATATTATAGATAGTCACTCAACTTTATTTTATAAAATAATTCAAAAATCACTCAACTAAGAATATTTCTTTTAAAAGTGTCATTTTATTTTATTTTACAACACAAAAACCACTCAAATAGGATAATTCTCTTAACAAAAATCACTCAAATAATCATCTAAGCTATTATCTCAAATTAACTTTTCATATAATATAAAATTTGTAATTTTAAGTAAATAAATAAATTACTTACTATAATAACTAAATATAAATGAATGTAATAGTTAAGCTCTTAGTATCTCTATCTCATATTAGTTAATAATGTTGCTAAAAATATTTATTCCAGAATACTTATTATTTACCAAAATCAAACAAGAACTGATAAAAAAAAATCATTTTCCCTAATATTATTTGTTCGTGAAAGTGAACAATATTAATTACATAGCTTAGAATTTATGACTTTTTAAATATCAATAAGATTAGCTTAACCTTATTTTGAATAATATTAAGATATTTTCTCTATAAAATCAACAATATCAATTTAACTTTGGTTTAAATTTTTTTAAAATTTAAATTAAATTTAAATAACTCATAATTAATTTAATTAGTTTAATTCGATTTTATGCTAAACCGTGATGACAACGAATATAAAATCGAAAGAGTAATTTTTTTTTAAACGATTCTATAAAAATCAACGAATAGACTGTTTCTTTCTTAATCAGAGGTTTCGGGCTCAAATTTTAGATGTGAAGAAAATCCTTAATAATGAGCATTTTTGTCGAATGGGGACTTATGCCATACGAATATGAAATAGTCACTCTCTATTGCGGATAATGGACACTAATGGTCCGTTTGGCCATGCGATATGGAATCATATATGATATTATAATTGAAATCATGAGACGAAGTTGAAGTTTTGTTTGGACACGCGATATGAAATTTTTGTATTGTATATTTTCTCATAAACATAAGAATATCATAAGTTGTGACTATTAAAATAGCCCCAATTGATTATTCAATCTTATCAAATAAACAAAAATTTATAAAATCGCATGATAAATTATTACAAAGTTATTTGTTCTCTACTTATAATTAATTGTTTCATCTAACTTCAATTGATCAAACTTTAATTCAATAAAAAAAAAATGAACATAAATTGTAGTGTACTGATTTTTAATATAATCCTCTCACATAGTACGGACAATCTTCTCACGTTGAACTTGCATTTCTCGATCATATGACCGAGAAGACAAGCCAACATTGTTACTTTGAGTCATTTGTTGTCAATATCATTCGAAACTATATTTTCATGCTCATAGACCATAAATATTTCATCACCCCTTTGGTATTATCGCAAATAATTATGTAAGTGTACAAGTTATGACAATTTTCATTTGTGTGTCAATATCATATGGTTCATGTCTTGTTTCACTTGTGTGTAATTGCACATTTTCAGTGCATTAAATTAGTGCTAAAATCAAACATATTAGAAGTAGTGATTATCAAACATACATCACGAATTTTGTCATTTTTCATATTAAATTGCTTTAAACATTTTCATATGTAGCCGAAAGAAAAGTTTTATTATTATGAAAACCTAAAAATGTATTACTCCCTCTGTTCTTATTTATATTCACCAAATCAATTCTTACTTTATCATTTATATTCACCAAATTGAAAGCATTAATAAATTTTATGTTGGTGAGAATAATAAATTTTAAAAGTAATGATGTGATTATTAATTTTATTTACATATGTAATAAATGTTTAGTAGATATAATGTGGGGTTATTTTAACAAAATATTTTGTATGTAAAAATTCCAAATCATGATATAGAACTTTCATATCATGGTTTTTGGAGAATATGGAATTTCATCCCATGATATAAAATTATGAGATGGAATCAGCGTGAAATTGCATGTCCAAACGTTGATTTCATCTCACGATTTCATATCGTGATATGGTATCGCATGACCAAACGCCTATTAAATCATGCTGATTCCATCTCATGATTTCATATCATGGGATGAAATTCTATATTCTCCAAAAACCATGATATGAAAATTACATATCATGATTTGAGATTTTTAAATACAAAAATTGACCCACAAGTTTACATTTTGCTAAAACAACCCACATTTATATCTACTAACCATTTATTTCACATGTAAATAAAATTTATAATCACATCATTACTTTTTAAAATTTATTATTCTCACCAACATAAAATTTATTATTACTTTAAATTTGGTGAATATAAATGATAAAGTAGAAATTGATTTGGTGAATATAAATAAGAACGGAGGGAGTAATACTTTTTTTATTTTTCATAATTAAAAAAAACGTCTCTTTCAGCTACATATGAAAATGTTTAAAGCAATTTAATATGAAAAAAGACAAAATTGGTGATGTATGTTTGATAATCACTACTTCCAATATGTTTGATTTTTAGCACAAAAATTAATGCACTGAAAATGTGTAATTGCACACAAGTGAACAAGACATGAATCATTATGATATTGACACATAAGCGAAAAATGTCATAGTTTGTGCAGTGTTACATAATTATTTGCGAGAATACCAAATGAGTGATGAAATATTTATGGTCTATGAGCATGAAAATATAGTTGCGGATGATATTGACCAACAAATGACTCAAAGTAACAATGTTGGTTCGTCTTCTCGGTCATATGATCGAGAAATGCAAGTTCAACGTGAGGAGATTGTCCATATTATGTGGGAAAATTATATTAAAGACTAATACACTATAATTTATGTTTAATTTTTACTGAATTAAAATTTGATCAATTAAAGTTAGGTAAAACAATTAGTTAAGTGGAGAACAAATAATTTTATAATAATTTATTATGCGATTTTATAATTTTTTATTTTATTTCGTAAGATGGAATAAATAATTAGGGTTATTTTAATAGTTTTACAACTTATGGAATTCTTTTGTTTATGAGAAAATATACAACACAAAAATTATATATCACATGTCCAAGTAAAATTTTAATTTTATCTCATAATATGAAATTATGATATCATATCATGATTCCATATCGCATTATCAAATGGGCGGTAGCTATTTTGCCAACTCTCCCTAGTCACTCTCTATAGCAGATAATGGACACTTAATAAATAAATAAATAAAAAAGGGTGTAAAATCACATATGATTGGTCTTAAAAAAAAACAGTAAGGCCGCCGAGTTTTTATTAAGGAAGAGATCACGTGCCGACACGCGTGTTTTTTCCTTGATCCATAAGACGACAAAAAGAGAATGATCCAAATATTATCCCATCTGTGAAGCATCAATTCAGCATCTTACGTGTCGATCTCTTATCGTTCCCTGTCCTTAAATCACAGCCGCAAATCGTACAAATACACGAACCTTTTCGGATCTGTGGGCTCCCACGCATTTTATCCAGCACGTGGGTGGGGGAATGCTCTAGTGCCCCGAGGGGTGAGAGGTTGACAATGACTGATTTTAAGTAGAGTAACAAGGAGATGTGATTATAACATAACACAATTTCAATTTACTCAGGACATGATCTTAGTCCTTGAATAAAAAGTTATAAAAAACATAAATTAAGGTATGCGGTTAGTTAGATATCATTGTTTCACTTATTCTTTTATATGATATTAGTCATTTGTATTATATTTGTAGTTTCTTATTCTTCGAGTTTGATTGTTATATTTATTTATGGGTCGATTGTTATTTTATCTTGTTATGACTATTTATAGTCATTGAAATTTTGTGGGACTTGTGTTCACTTCGAGTTGAGACTATGTTTTCAATTCCAAACATAATTCTTGGAGGCTATGCAATCATAAGCACTAGTTCATGCCTATATAAAAATTATTATATTCTCTTAAAAAGACATCTCGAATATTGCGCAAATTAATAAAATATTCATAAAGAAATCAAATTCAAATCATCCTAGTTCGAGAAATACGCCACTAACGGCCCTCGGAAATAAAATCATGTTTCTTCCGATTTTGCTTGTGGTTGATTTATTTTCCATATGTTTAAAAATTCTTGCAAACACTATTATTTAAGATGATTTGATAAAGTGCCAATGATATTTTGTCAGGATTTTCTCTATTATTTTTGTTATCTCTTTTTCTATACCGCTTTGATCTATTTTTTCTTTAAGTTAAGTGTCTATGGAAACTCATCTCTACCTCAAAGATAGTGATAAAATTTGCGTCTAATTTAAAGAATTACCCTAAATATGTTATTATTATTCTACCTTCCTCATTGATTAAGTACCAGAATTATATCTTCTATATCTAAGACTACATTAATATGGATATTACTATAAATATTAACATTAATGAAGTGACAAGTAAAGAGAACTGAGGGAGTACATTGTACTTCTGTCCTAACTTATATTTTAATATTTACATCTTAGTCCTAATGACATTAGTTTACGCTTATGAAAAAACTTAAACAAATATTTCTATTTTTAATTTATTTTTCCAAATGGTCAAACTGTTTACGCAAACAAACGTCACTTTATGTTTCAATTGACGCAATGATTTTTGCACAAGAAACATGTAAAATTAATCCTATTTTTTGAAGAACTTGACTCTAAAATATATAATTATAGTATTTACGAACTTATAGGGTATCTAGAACTATAGAATATAAATATTTTTAAAAAAGTTAAATACATATTTAAAAATTAAGTTATATTTAAATATGTATTTATAATTTATGATTGAAAAAATATTAACCTAAAAAATTGCTCAAAATCACTTTTTCAAAAAAATCAATCTAGAAATTAAATGTTGTTATAAGACTTTTTCTTAAATAAAATAGTACAACATAATTAACATAATCTCACGAATTAAGATTTAAAACAAGATACATTGTAAATAGACCTTATCATAACTATTTTGAAAATAAATATTGTTTCTATTAGACCATCGAGTCAAACACCCCTCCCTTTGGTCCAACACAAAAAATCTAATTTTGAAAAATCAATCCAGTAATGAAATGTTGTTATAAAACTTTTTCTTAAGTAAAACAGTACAATATAATTAACATAATCTCGAATTAAGATTTAAAAGAAGATACATTGTATGTAGACTTTATCATAACTATCTTAAAAATAAAAATATTATTTCTAATAGACCATCGAGTCAAACACCTCTTCCTTTGGTCCAACACAATAATTCTAATTTTGAAAAGGACAAAAAAGTATACATTATGAGTAATTAATTGAATATAACATGCTTTATAATAAGATATCTTATTCCCCCTGCCATAAAAGTAAATTAATTTATATATTCTACTTATATTTATTTGATAAAAAAATAATTAAAATGTTAATTGAAACTCAAAGAGTTTGACTTAATTAAAATGAAACATGGCAAGTAATTTATGATGGAGGGATTTGGCAAAATTTAGTAAGAATTAAGGGACTATAAAAATAAATAATTATTTTCCTTACTATAAAAGAAAAGTGAAGTAATTGTCTGCTAGTAGTAGCCAAAACACAAATTGCTCTCTTTCATCTCACAAGCGTGACTTTCACTGGAATTTTCCAACTCTACTCAGCACGGCTCTGATATTTTTGGTATTTGTCTTACTCACTCAATCTGAAACTTTTTTTTTTTTGTCGTTTTCTCATGCATCCGTCGAGGAATTACACCGGCGAAGCGCCATCGGATTTGCGGTGGCAGAGGGGGAAAATGTTGCCGGTGAAGAGGGAGGTAGACCTTGAAAACTTTCCAGATGAAGAACGCTGCCAACTCGACAAGCGATCTAAGCTTTCCTCTTCTCTGCAAGTAGGTTTTTCTCTCTTTCTCTTTGCTGTTCTAATTTTAAAGCGATGTTTCTCTATTTGATCTGTAGAATTTTGTGCATTTTTTTTCGTTTTAAGACTTTTGTCTGTGTGCATCTTGTTATCTACTAACATATGCTCTGAATTTGACTACACATAGAGTTTATGATGTTAGTTTGACTTACTATTGAATTGCATCAAACATTTAGGGACTTACCAAATTAGGAAGTGCTTAGTAATAAATGAAGTAAAGGAGTATAAATAGCCATTTTAGAAATGTTTGTAGGAGAATTATCAATTACCAAATTGGGAATAAGAACTTGGCTTATCAGTATTGATGCCTTGATATTGATTAAGGAGATGCCAGTGAATTTACGTCTATTGTTATCTTCTAAGGCATTTCCTTCAAACTGTTCTGAAAAACCTCTCTACCGCACGAAGGTGGGGTAAGGTCTGCGTGTACACCCTACCGGTAGGACAATACTATGTAATCGTATTATCTTCTCTGAGATCTGAATCAAGGATATTTTGCAGCAGCAACTGGGTGAAGGAGCTTGTGATTTTCCTGTTTCATCATCGTTCGTCTCGTTAGATGAACCCAGTCCGTTAGGTTTGCGGCTAAAAAAGAGCCCATCACTGGTGGATATGATCCAAATGAAGCTTGGGGGCACCTCCATGGTGGAAAGTCTTGGGAAGAAGGAGCAGAAAAGAAGCACTGCAATGATAGAAAAGCTCAAGGCCTCGAATTTTCCTGGTTCAGTTCTGAGAATTGGAACCTGGGAGGTATACACAGTTCCCTTTTTTAATGATTTGTAAATAATGTTCAGTCTGAATGTTCCACAAGTGAATTGAATATTTTTTCTCTACAGTATAAGTCGAGATATGAAGGAGATTTGGTTGCAAAATGTTACTTTGCCAAGCATAAGCTTGTATGGGAAGTCCTTGATGGTGGTCTCAAGAATAAGATAGAGATCCAGTGGTCTGATATTATAGGGTTGAAGGCAAATTACCCAGATGATGCACCAGGAACCTTGGATATAGTGGTAAGGGGTAAAACAATTTTGTTTTTGCTAGTCTTTATGGAGTTATTTCCTTAACTGCATTAGCAGAATAGGCTCCAGTGTTGCTCTCCTTTTTAACCTTAGTTGATGAGGGTGCTATGTATCCTTGTATTGCAGCTGGCAAGGCAACCTCTTTTCTTTAGGGAGACAGATCCACAACCCAGAAAGCACACACTTTGGCAAGCAACTTCAGATTTTACTGACGGACAGGCTAGCATACACAGGTCTTACTATTATCCCTGTAGTTCTTTTCTTCCTCAAGTAATAATTACGCCATTGTTAGTCGTTAGCCAATTTTATCTTGTTTTCTTGACATCTCCGTGGACATCTATTGTCTAGCCTTTTCCCCTTCTTTTTTTCCCCACTTCGGCGAGTATTTCAAATCACTTGTTTGATCTACTTAGTTGATGCATGAAGATAATGAGAGAAAGCTAAATCCAGAAAGAGGTTTGCCCGGCATGACTCAACTCTATTGACAGAGTAAAGTGCTCTAGATGCTTCATGGCTATCACAGGGATTTATATGATAAGTAGTGGTCTTATTAGATTTGGAATTTCATCTAGCAAGTAGTAATTGTTGATATGGAGAAGGCCAAGAAACACCATTTTCTTAATTTGAACTTTTTAAAATGGCTTGGGGTGGGGGTCTGGGAAGGATGATAAGACTGTAGAATACATTATTCAAGCAGAAACTCTCTCTTTCCTATCTAGTTTATTTTACGTTAGGCGAGGCGAGACAGAAACTTGTGATCGAGGCTTAGTTATTTTTGAAGAGGAGAGAGGCAATACTAGAAAGATAAGGTAGAGTGGGTTGCTTGCGCACTCAGTTTAGTGCCTAATGGTTAATGCTTGTAGGGATGGCAACAGGGTGGGGCAGGTTAAGGTTATGCAGGAAGTATGGGTTTAAACTTATGGGTAGAGGGTGGGTTCAAGCGTGTTTTTTAAAACTTCAAAGCCGTTGCGGGTTAGCACTTTTGACCAATTACAAATTAGATAAATTTCTGCAACTACAATCAATCACTTATTGCAGATGTCTGGACTTACAAAATGTTGCCATAAAAATTTTCAGACACTTTTTATGACTCTGCCAAGTTAACACTTTTTATATGTTAATTGAAAACATGAAGAAGGAAGCAATTTTTAGGAGGCAGTACTCAGTCAGGGAGGTGGGGGCAAAACTGAAGAACAGAAGTGAGAAAATATAAATGAAATGAATGCATTACTCTTCATCGAATTTATTCATCCAAGTGTTGAATGGAAGAGCTTGACATTTCTTATGAATTTTTTTGCTTATCGTCAGGTTTTATTATCTTAGTTCCAAACCAATCTTTAAGATGTAATAACAGTTCATTTGTTCACATTCTTGGGTAATAAACATAACAAGTGACAAATATTTTGAACTATCCCATGCTTAGAATTAAGTGGCTATGTGGCAGGGCAGGTTTATGTGGGTTGGGGTGGGTAGGGGCAGGGACAGGTTTGAAATAGAAAGTTTTCTATGCGGAGCGGTGCGGCATGGGTTGAAGTCTTTCGGGTGAAGGCTGAACCTGCATGGCAACCTCCCTGCCTTTCCCCGTTGCTATCTCTACTTAATGATTATCCTTGTGGCCTAATGCAGTTTTGAAAGAGCATTTCAGTGTTGCAACCGAATGGAATGTCTCAGCTTTGAATCTAAAAGCCCAACTAAATTTCCCAATTTCAGTTTAATCTGTTGTAAAAAGCTAATTTTTGAAGCATGTTGCACCTATAGTAGCTTTTATATTGTATCATAGTGATTGCAAGTATATTAGGTTTTTAAGTTCTGCTGGTTGTAGGGTGTGTTTGGTCTGTTTACAATTTCTAGCATTTCCTTTCTCGTCTTAATGTGGTTCAGTTTTGATGTTAAAACTCTTCAAATTTTCTTTGGTTGTAGGCGACATTACTTAGAGTGTCCGCATGGATTGTTGGGAAAACATATTGAAAAGCTTGTGCAATGTGATCCTCGTCTTAATTTTCTGAGTCAACAAGCAGAGATGACTCTAGATTCTCCTTATTTTGAATCCCAGATGTCGGGTTTTGAAGACACACATGAAAGGGACCGTGAATTTGATCTGAATAATGAAGGGAGTCCGAATTTTATTGACTATACTTCACCTTCTGGAGCTCAGTGTTCCTCCAAAAATAAGCAAGATCCTAGACCTTTGGAATGTATTCACCAAGAAAAGCCATCCCCAAGATCAGGTAATTATGTATTTTATCTGAGAAGTGCATTTAAGTTTTCTTGAATTGAGTTCTATGGTGAGTATGTCTTTGAAGACGTCGATGATCATCCCTTATCCCCCACCTTTTTGAAAAAGTGACAAATTGATTGTCATTTCCTTTTCAAAGAGTGGAGAGGAAGTTTGCTACCCGTTTCCTTGATTTTATTGTAGTCATGTCTTGGTGGTACAGTTGTGTGTTTCTTGAACATAATCCACATTGAGGGGGTTGTCTCTGTTCAAAAAGAGGAATATGACCATATTGCAGAATCGGGTTATGGACATGTTATCCTATGTTATTGTTCTCAACCATTCTATGGCCTATTCTAAGTGATCAGGATTTGCTTCTATATTGCTCTCTGGATGTATATTGTTCTCGTTAGTGTGCTGTTTCTCTTGGATTTGTTTTTTATTTTTCTGTAACTTCACATTCAACGTGCTGTTATTGATACAGGGGCGAGTGAAGATATGGAAAGTAGGGAAGTGGAGCAGCGGAAAGGGCTCAGTAACCTCAATCAACTCAGAGTGTCTGGAGTACATCCCTCTGTGTCAATGAGTGATTTAGTGAGCCAGCTTGAGCAACGTGTATCAGAGCAGACGACATCTAAAGTCATCAACCTCGCCAATGATGAACGACGAAGCTCGGAAATCCTGGAAGAGATCTCCAAATCCTTGCTTAGTGACACTCAAAATGTGTCATCATCAGATGAGAAATCTCTTATGTCAAGGGTCAATTCTCTGTGCTGCCTTCTCCAAAAGGATCCTGCAACAGCTCATGCGAGTGAGAACGGTGGTGATGTTGTGTCGGATGAAAGAAGAGTTAATGAAATAAATTTCATTCCCACCGCACCGCTTGGAAGAGAAGATGTAGAAGATCCTTCTATGCCAGAGGATGAATCAACTGATCTCTCTGGTTGCAAGCCGACTTCAACAATGTCAAGGAAGGACTCTGTCGGTGATCTGTTGCTGAATCTTCCTAGGATAGCATCACTGCCCCACTTTTTGTTCTTATGCGATGATTCTGCAGGTAACCAGGCTAGATAGTCTTAGCTCAAGTCTACATCAGGTAATCATTGCAAAGGATGGCTGTAGTTCTCTTGTATATATTGAAAAACTAAGTTTAGCAAACAGTACTGTGTTCAGCTTAGGACTTGAAACTTTGATGCATCGTTATAGAACTGTTCATGGATAGAATTAGACCCTTTTTGTGCTTTTGTACAAAACTTAGTGCTGTGAAAGTTTTCCAATGCTTTCCTGTTTGTCACTACTGCATTATTTTGCCAAGTATAAAGTTACAGTGAACATGATATTCAGATTTTGCCCAGTGAACGCAGGATAAAACATGAGAATTAGACAACACAGGACAAGATTTTAACGTGCATGACAAAAAAAACCGAAATACTGGAACGGTTTTGAGATTCCCTGTAGTTTATTCGGGGATTAGTTGTTCTGGGCATTGTAGTGTTAATTTTTATCTCTCATTGTGGATGAATTACCAATTTTGGGTAACTTGTTCTCCGACCAAAATGAGTCCTTGATGTACATTCCAAGTGTCCTAACAAAAATAAAATAAAATTCAACAACCCACTAGATTATAGTGACTGACATTGCAGGTTGACCATTGGGTGTCTAATCGAGTCAAGATTGTACTGTTACACAAGTGGAATCAGTCAACTTATCAGACCCAGTATGAACTTAATATCATAGTCAATGTCAACCACTTTAGGCATTTCAGTATGATTTTTTTGTATTCCTCGGGTACCCCGTACCTATATCGGAGTTCGACAAATTTGGGTTCTTCCTGTGTGGGGACCCATTTGAGGGAAAATACTCCCTTCCAAGGATTAAGGTTGGGCATCGGACCGGAACGGACCGGTACCGGACCGAACAGGACGGGTTGACCGATTTGTTGACCTGTACCGGGATGAACCGGATCGGAATTATCGAGATGGAGACTAGGTTCCGTCCCATCCCACTATATACCGGGACCGAATCGGACCAGAATGGAACGGGATGGGATAAACGGGACGACACATATAGCTATTTCAAAAAATAATAATTTTTTTTAGTTATTTTGATTTTTTGAATTATGAAAATATGAATGTTTGTTTATTTTTCTAAGTTTAAATTAACTGTATTGAAATTTATAATGTAATTTTACTTAAGTTTATTTTAAAGATATTTTTTAAAATTTTTACTTATTAAATTTGCAAGTTTATGTTTAATAAAGTTTTTTTGTTTTAAAGTTTTTAAGGTTAAGTTTTCAAGATTTGAAATTTTGAATCTTTTGAAGTTTATAAGTTATTTATTGTTAATATGTTATAAGTTATACTTATAACTTGTAATTTAAATAACTTAAGTTTGTAATTTTAAAAAATTAAATAAAAATAAGGATAAAACAATGACACAAATTAAAAAAGGGTGATTTGGTAAAGCTCTCCCTATCATTACTGCTTCTAAATAATTGGATGTGCTCAACAGGCAATTCAGTGAAAAACAAAATTTAAAGACCACACATTCGGCCCCTACTTGGTCTAGCAAAGCACAGAAAAAAGTGATACTTTTGATATTTGATATATAAATAAACTTTAGTTAGCTTTACGAAAATAGTTTAATCTATATTATATGTAACAAATTTAGTCATGTTCTTATTTCGTTTCAACACTTAAAAACAAAATTAAAGTGAACTAATAGATTAAAGATGAGAATTTTTTTTTATCTTTAATATATAGCTTTAATTAGATATGAGTTGTCCTCAATTATTGTAGGCCTTAAACACATCATTTCTATCATTTGTGTGATCAAAGTAGGTACTGTTTGCTTTATAATTTAGGTGAGTACGTGTTGAAAATTGTGGATATTTATATTACAACTAGTAGCAAAAAGATTTATAAATATTCAAATGAGACAAGGACGAAACAAGTAGCAAAGAAAAATACAAGACTTTGACTCCTTACCTCCTTTTTTGAGCATGGCCAAGTCAATGTTTTAATTTAAGAAATGTTCTGAATGAAGTTTAATCATTTCACACTACACATGCACCTACTCTTTGTTTTTTTTAAATAATCATAATTGTTCGAGTTTATTTGCACATCTCGATTAATTCTACGAAATATTTGGCTACCTTTTACTGATACAAGTATTGGAGTTACCTGTCCATCACAACTCAAATATAGATGAGATTTAAAAAAAATCATTCAGTATTTTTATTTTCGTTAAATTTGAATCTGAAATCTCATGATTCTCCTAAGACCGCTCTTTTAAGCAATATACCTACTCCCTTCAAAACAACATCTATAAATACCCCTTTGTACTGCTCTAGTACTTAACACCAATATAGTAGCTAGTGTGTTATTACTAAAATTGAGAAACATGCAAATAATCATTACTTGTACATTCATTCTCATGGCAACATTCCTTTGTTTCCAACAAAGAAGTGAAGCTAGAATTTTAGCAAGTCATGATGACAATACAATCATACAAATCCTCATGACAAAGAAAATAATTGAAAGGCCATCAATTTCATCTCCACCACCACCTAAACCATCACCAAATTCCAAACAAATCTCAGAGGTCTCTCCTCATTGGGCTAATAATTAATTGGCTCCCAACAAAGGAAATAGTTTAGGAAGAAGTCCAAAGTCCCCTCCACCACCTCCACGGCCAGCCCCATCCACTGGCCATTTGTTTTCATCTTGAAACCGGGGATACTCTTTCAAGTCGCGGGTGCTGTTACAACTAATTGGTTCGATTTTGAAGATGGAGCATACATGCATGTTAAGATTAATTATGCTAGCTAGTTGTTACATGAGTAATGCTAATGTAATTTTATTTAATTAATTTGTATGTGCTTGATCAAGTAAAATATATTACTACAAAAATGACACACTGTAATATATTTCACTATGATTTCCTTTTGACACTCTAATACATGAATGTCTTTAATTACTCCTTTTGTCCTAATTTAGTTGTCGTATTTTCACTTAAAAAATCATAAATATGTAGTAGTATTTTTTTGCTAAGTTACCTCGATTTTTCTTCAATAAATGTGCAATCTATTCAAAACTTGACGGATAGAGTAGTTTGGTTTTTAAAGAACATATGCTCTACGAGGCATAAGTTCAGTTGATCAAGGGAAAAAATTAAAGATCAATCCATTTTAAGGTCAATCAGTGCCTTTTTTTTTTGACAATAGGTTGGCACTTGTAATTTTCCTTTCATGATCAAGTTTGTTTCCTTTAGTTTATGGTTCCATGGATATTCTTTCTGTCAGATAATTGATAAAGACACGTTCTCCAATCCCTTTGATTTTTCATGGTTGGACGTTTAAAAATATTCTGACTAGATATTGCTACTTTGCTGCTTTGTCAATATATACATACTGCTTTGAAAAGTAAACCCCCACCCCCCACCCCCACAACCATTATAATTCACATTCACATTGGCACTTTCATGTCCATTGAGTCTACAACTCAGAATGATTTAATCATGAAAACCTTTAAAATAAAATATATGACTGTGGTACAATGGATGGGTCTGCTTCTCCCTTAACTATAGGTTTTTGGTTCAAGCTTTGAATATGGAAAAATCCTTGGTAAGGTTGGGCACCGGATTGGGTTGTACCGGTACCGTTCTGGTACCATTCCGGTCCATTCCGATCCAGTAGTCTTCGGGACGGAATGGGACACCGTGAACCGGTACTCGGAACGGAACAGTATCACGATTTGATACCGGTGTACCGGTACCCATTTTTCCCGGTTTATTTTGGTTCCGGTTAATTATTTTTTATTAATTAATTTATATTTTATAATTTATATGTAGGCATATTTAAAAAAATAAAAAATTGGATTGGATTGATATTTTTTTAAGGGTAAATCACATAAATATGTTATATTAAAGAAATATTTACCATCTATGACAATATAATTTTTCTAACTAAATATAACAAATTTTTGGAATTAAGAAATTGTACAGTCGCTTGCCTCTTTCTCTACCCTTTTTCATCTTCCTTCGCTTTTTTTTATTCTTCTTTTTCTTTGTCTCTTTTTCTATCATTATTATCTTCCTCCTCTTTTTTCTTTCTTTTTAAAAAAAAACTTATTCTTCTTCTTCTTTGAAATTTTCATATAAATAACTATCTTCAAATCAATTTTTGCCCATATTTAATTATTTTTACCCAAAAATACGACGGAAAAAGAAATGGAAAGATGAAAATTTGTACAAAATCATATTTTCAAGCAAAAATTTCAAATCTGTAAAATTATAGCAACAAGAGTTCACCATTAATGGTCATTATAAAGCTTCAAATTTTGAATTCATTATTTGAAATTTTACGAATTTGTGATTAGCTTGGATAGATTGTTCCTACAAATAATTGAAAATGTCGTTTGAAATTTATATCTCAATTTTAAGAGGATTTGGTTAAGTTTATAATTGATTTTAGGAGAAATATTAGATTGAAACTCGAAAAAGGTGAAGTTTATGGAACTGTATGACAATTGAATTAAAGTTGTATTAGATATGTTTCATAATTATATTAAAATTATAGTAAAATCATGAACAATACATTTATAATACATATTACAAACTTCACTCTTTTTTAGTGGCCGTATCAGCCAAAATAATTTAAGTAACACACTCGTAATACATTTATAATATAGGAACAATACATTTGTAATACATATTGCAAACACCGCATTTTTTCTTAGTGATACAAATCAAAATAATTTATAAGATATATATAATACATTTTTTCTTCATGAATAGTACATTTATAATACATATTGCACACTTCACTCATTTCTTAGTGATACCAACAAGAATAATTTAGGTAACACACTAATAATACCTTTATAAGACACCCACATTACATTTTAATACATATTGCAACCGTCACTCATTTTCTTAGTGATAAATTAAAATAATTTAAGAGACACATATAATATAAGTTTTATTCATAAGCAATCCATTAAAAATACATATTGCAACTATCACTTATTTTCTTAGTGATACAAATCAAATAATTTATAAGACACATATAATATAATTTTTATTCATGAACAATACATTTCTAATACATGTTGCAAACTTTACTCTCTTCTTAATGATACCAACCAAATGATTTACGTAACACGGTTATAATACATGCACACTACATTTTTAATACATATTGCAAACATCACTCATGTTTTTAGTGATACAAACCAAAATAATTTATAAGATACATATAATACATGTTTTATTCATGAATAATACAAGTTTAATTCAGTCTATAGATTATTATCTTGTTTTTCATTAGTAATGTTTTTTTTTTATTCTTAATTTTCTCTTCTAATTCAACTTTAATATTGTGTAATACACTTTTAATGCAAATTTAATTCATTTTGTAGTTTATTAGTTGTTACTATTAGATTACTTGTTTAATTCATTATTGATATAAGTTTATTTATCCCTTTCCTTCTTTCTTTCTGTTATTCTTTCTCCATTTCTTTCTTGCTTTCTTTCTGTACGTTATTCTTTCTCCATTTCTTTCTTTCTGTACATTGTTCTTTCTCCTTTCTTTCTTTATGCTGCTCTTTCTCCCTTTCTTTCTATTGTTCTTTCTCCCTTTCTTTCTCTCTCTACTTTCTTTCGTATAGTAGTCAATAATTCGTAGATAGAATAAAATTTGTATCAATAATTAATTGGATAAGTAATCTAATCGTAACAAATGAAGAGATATAATAAACTGCAAAATGAATTAAACTTGAATTAAAAATGTATTACACACATATTAAAGTTGAATTAGATGAGAATTAAACATTAATGCAAAATATAGCAAACGAAAGAGCATTCTATGATCTGTAAACTGAATAAAACTTGTATCAATAATGAATTAAACAAGTAATCCAATTGTAACAAATCAACCAATAAAATGCAAAATGAATTAAACTTGTATTAAAAGTGTATTACACTAGTATTAAAGTTGAATTAGAAAAGAGAATTAAGCATGCATAAAAAACGTAACTAATGAAAGACCAGACAACGGTATGTAGAGTGAATTAAACTTGTATCAATAATGAATTAAACAAGTAATCTAATAGTAACAAATCAACCAAAAAACTGCAGAACAAATTTGCATTAAAATTGTATTACACAATATTAAAGTTGAATTAGAAGACAGAATCAAGAATGAATGAAAAACTTAACTAATGAAAGACAAGACAATGATCTATAAACTGAATTAAACTTATATTATTCATGAATAAAACATGTATTATATGTGTCTTATAAATTATTTTTGGTTTGTATCACTAAGAACGTGAGTGATGTTTGCAATATGTATTAAAATGTATTGTGCATGTTTTATAAGTGTGTTACCTAAATTACTTTAGTTGATATCATTAAAAAGGGAGTGAAGTTTGCAATATGTATTATAAAAGTAGGATGTATTATTCATTATTTTAATACAATTTTAATACAATTATGAAACATATCTAATACAACTTTAATACAAACGCGATATAGTTCTGTAAACTTCATCCTTTTCGAGTTTCAATCTAATATTTCTCCTAAAATCAATTCTAAACTTAACCAAACCCTCTTGAAATTGAGATATAAACTTCAAACGATATTTTCAATTATTCGTAGGAACAACCTATCCAAACTAATCGCAAACGAAAGAGCAGAAAGTAATCTAATCGTAACAAATAAAGAAACATAATAAACTGCCAAATGAATTAAACTTGAATTAAATTAAAAATGTATTACACACATATTAAAGTTGAATTAGAAGTGAATTAAACACGCATGCAAAATATAGCAAACGAAAGAGCATTCTGAGATTTGTAAACTGAATAAACTTGTATCAATAATAAATTAAACAAGTAATTTAATCATAACAAATCAGCCAATAAACTGTAAAGTGAATTAATTTGTATTAAAAGTGTATTACACAAATATTAAAGTTGAATTAGAAGAGAGAATTAAGCATAGATAAAAAAATGTAACTAATGAAACACCAGACAATGACCTATAGAGTGAATTAAACTTATATCAATAATGAATTAAACAAGTAATCTAATAGTAACAACTAATAAACTACAAAATGAATTAAATTTGCATTAAAAGTGTATTACACAATATTAAAGTTGAATTAGAAGAGAAAATTAAGAATAAAAAAAAAACATTACTAATGAAAAACAAGATAATAATCTATAGACTGAATTAAACTTGTATTATTCATGAATAAAACATGTATTATATGTATCTTGTAGACACGTATTTTTGACCGAGCTTAAAATTTTATACCATTTTTAGAGCTAAAATATTTTTATAAATATAAATTAAATATTTTGACTGTTATCTTATTTTATTAAGCTTATTTTTAAAAGATTTGCAAACAACAAAATAGAATCACTTTTTAAGATAAGTTTTATTGTCAATTGTTTAAAAAGAAATGAAAGATTACAAAAAAAAAAACTATATTTGAAATTAAGTTTTTATAAATAAGCTAGTATTATTTAATTGATCTTATCTTATAGCTAGTTGACTTTTTCTTAGATTTTTATTAATTTTAAATAATTAGTTGATATGCTATTCTTTTAAGATTAAAATAAAACTAAAACTAAAAAGTAAATAAAAAATAACCTAATTAATCTAACAAACCTACCCCACTCCTATACCTACCCAAAAACATACTACACGTAAGGAAAAGAAGAGCAAAAACAGTTTGCTGCTTTTTAAAATAAATAAATAAATAAACAACAACAATACCATACACCCCCACACTCCCACTTTCCCACAATTCTCTACACTCCCACTTCACATGACTAAAGGAAGAAAAAGTCAATAACAAAAGGAGACCCACACACACACGTACCAAGAAAATTGGCAAAAAAGCAAAAAACCTATCCTATATATATAAGAACACAAACGTACAAAAGGGGGAGATAGAGATCACCATCATCAGTTATATGGAATAGAGTGCACACAAAAAAAAAGCATATACACTTTAAGTCAGATAGATTTTTGTTCGTGGATTCAAGTTCGTGGCTCCTTAAAGTTAATTATAATTAACTTTAGAAATCAGTAGATTGTAGCGGTTTCTTTTGTTGGAATTAAGTTTTACGAAAAGGTAATTCTAATCCCTTATATAGTTCAATGAAATAATTGTTCTGAATTCGATTATGATGTTATGAAGTCCTTAAAATTACATGTATTGTTATATGCCACTATTTTATGACGCATATCATATTGTTGATTGCATGAATTGTTACTGTTTAAATTTGCTCATCGAATTATTTTTACACCTGACGTTAATTTAATCAACTAATTTGATCCAAAGATGGTTGTTGTTTACTCCTAGTTTTATTTCAACATGTTTATGTACATTTATTTGATGGTACAAATTGACAACTTCGTTTATGACTTTAATTTAATTACGTGTAAATTGGTTAGAGATTCTGTAGTAGTTATCATTTAGAGTTTCTGGAGTTTAATAAATAAATAATATTGCCATACTTATGGAGACAATTAATTATTAGAATAATTTTTATCGTATCCGAAATATTAAAAATGGAGGAGATGAACATTAGTTCATTTAAGTGAGTCATTAATTCATCAACGTGAGATAGTTCTTTTATTAGTAATTTCACACTATCATCATTTGGTGAAGAAAAATTATTATATCACTGCGTGTATTATTTTTCTCTCAATTAGTTTAAAGGAAAAAATTAATTAAAAAATATTATACAAAAAATAAAAAAAGAAAACGTGAGCAGAGAAAAGTATAATAATAAAACAAAATAGTGCAGAATGGAAAGATGAAGATAATAAAAAAAAGAAGAGGAATAGATCATTAAAAAGAAAGTTAGAATAAAATAAATAAACATTTAAAACAAAAACAGAAGAAACAAAAGATGAAAAGTTATAAAGAGCAAAAAATAAAGAAAAGGTAAAAAATAAAAAAGGGGAAAACAAAACTTAGCCAAAAAATTATTTAAATAAAAAAGAAGAAAAACATTTTTGTTAGATAAAAACAACAAATAAAAAAAAAGTAAGAAGAAGAAGAATGTAAAGAAAAAAAAAAAGTAAAAACTACAAAAAAATAATAACGTGCAAAAAATAAATAGAAGAAAATTAGAAAAAGAAATATTTTGTTAGACAAAAATCAAATAAAAATAAAATAAAAGTAAGAAGAAACAGAATGTTAAAAAAAAATAAAATGAATGAAAGTAAAAACTACAAAAAGTAACGTGCAAAAAAAAATAGAAGAAAAATAAGAAAAAGAAAAATTTCAAGAAATTGGTTTCAACCTCTTTAACATTTTCTTTTTCTAAAATTAATCCTAAATCCCGTAGAAGTTTACCTTCTATTATAATTCAAATATCGACTCCCACTAAAACGACAATACTAAAATTCTCCGGACTCTAAAAAATCTAAACAAGATAGTTACAATAAATCAAAGAAGGTGGGACATAAGTAAATGTATAGCTGATAAGTATACTATATCCAAAAACTAAGTCAAGACAAGATATAAGTCAATGAAACAACTGTGCTAGAAACACGGGACTCGAGGGGTGCCTTACACCTTCCCCTTGGTCAATAGAATTTCTTATCCATATTTCTAGTTCGCAGACCATTAAAAATTAGAGTCAACTTCTTTTTGATTAGGGGTAAAAATTAGGTGACTTGGAACACCAAAACTCGATTCCAAGTGGCGACTCTGAAATAAAAATAATCCCTTTTCAAAATGTCACTTTAATTGGAGAAACTCTATTTTTCAAACACTTCGTTTGGGGGAAAAATAGGGGTGTGACAGATGGCGACTCCCGCTGGGGATAACCAGAATTCGAGCTTCAAAATATTGACTTGTGTATGGCTTTGATCTTTATTTTTATTATTATTCTTTTTGGATATTGTGTTGTTAGTATAATGTGTTATTTGCTACTTGTTTATCGCTTTGATATTATGTGAATTGTTATATATTTGTCTCTCCTCGCGAACCCATCTGAGTCTTCTGAGATACTTTATTCGGAGATGCGATTACGCTCCCGAGCCATGAGATACCAGAGACGCGGCAACGCTCCTGGGAAGGATTCTATAGTAACACATGTCTTAAGATGGGAAGGACTAATAGTGAGGCCGGAAAGCCCTGCTACCGGTAAGCTATCCCTTCCCGACTCGAGTAGTCCACTCGTTTTACAACCAGTCTAGACACTCATTCCATTAGGTTGCTAACTTAGTAAAATAAGTCTCAGCGATGATTATTCCTAATAAGATTCGATTTATCTGCATCATGCATATTTGTAAACTAATAGGGCTCGACACAAGGGTCGAGTCCTTCTAGGACAGGTACCCCCACTTAAGACCATCATGTACATTTTTTTGTTCTACTTGTTGCACTATTAGGAAGGCTATACAAAATGTCGACCGGCTTTGGATGAATTAATTAAAAAAAAAAAAAGAAGGAAAATTCTAAAAATACAAAGGCCATAGTGTCCTTCTTTTATTAAACACTTTTACTTTGTCAAAATTTGTACTTCTTTCATAAATATAAGATTATTATTTTTTTTAGTTATTATTACTGTCATTTTTATTTTTTTAAGGGGGTAAAGATAAATTAAGAAAAAATAAAATAAAACCAACTATACTATTTATTTTTTGTTAAAAGTCTAGCAGGATTATCTAATAAGAGGGGTTCAAACTACAACAAAAAGGTTGAGTGCTTATTTTTCTTATGTGTTTTTTTTCACTCTTCTTATAATAATAATTATTTAGAAAAAAAAAAGAAATTTATATTTTTCTCCTTTCAACTTTACTCAGATTATTTAATAGGAAATTTTTATTTTTATTTTTATTTTAAAATAAATAAAATGTGATGATTTGTTTTCCTTAGTATCCAATCATGTTTTTACTATTGTATACAATATTTTTACTTTATTTTTAATTTTATAAAAAAATAAAAATGTGTTTTATTAAGTCCTAATTTGTCATTATCGTAATATAGGAAAATATGAATCCATATGGAAAGGGAGATAAGAGGCCAAGGGAGGATCAATCACCTCGCGTCATGATATTAGATAAGGCTCCGACACTTTTGAAGGCATGGTATGAAATATGACGAATCATGGGAAATGAGTGGTGTTCAAACGCTTGGGATTTCTGCGAAGCCTTTTGTATGTTGAGCCGCGACGGGATTTGATAGAAGCACTAGTTCATTTTTGGGATCCAATAAAAAATATATTCCACTTTTCTGACTTTGAACTCACTCCCACACTAGAGGAGATAGGCGCATTCATAGGAAGGGGTAAAAATCTTCACGAAGGAGAACCTATGATACCAAAACATATCAGTGGTAGGAGGTTTTTTGAGTTATTGCACATAAATGAGAATGAAACAGGTGGTTGCCTTGATAACGGATGGGTTCCATTAGAATTTTGTACAAAAGATATGGGCGAAAGGATGGGTTCGAGTTATATGGAAAGAAACTTCGTAATAACGGGTGTCGTTTGACCTGGGAAGCACACAGTTATGACGCCTTCACAGTAGCTTTTTTGGGGATCATGGTGTTTCCGAAAAAGGGAGGAAAGATCAATATAAATTTGGCTGCAGTCATTACAGCTTTTGAGAAAAAGCCTAATATCACCCTCGTACCCATGATTCTAGCAGACATCTACCGCGCTTTGACAATTTGCAAGAATGGAGGAGATTACTTTGAGGGATGCAATATGTTACTACAACTATGGATGATTGAGCACATTCGTCATCACCCTTATGTAGTGGACTTCAAAGTAGAATGGAATGATTACATTGGGGGTCACGAGGGAAGAATCAAAGATCATAGTTTTCCGAAGGGTATTGAGGCTTGGAAGAAATACCTCAATAATCTGACTGCTGACAAGATTGTGTGGAATTATCATTGGTTTCCATCAGCCGAGGTGATATACATGTCTACATTTCGATCGTTCATCGTCCTAATGGGCCTTCGAGGTGTCCAACCTTACATGCCACTTAGAGTTATGCGACAACTTGGTCGACGCCAGTTTTTACCACCTAATGAAGATATGCGGGAATTCATGTATGAGTTTCATCCCGAGATTCCTTTAAGGAAATCAGAGATATTCAAGATTTGGGGGGATGCATGCTCTCAAGTCCCCACGATAGGGTGGAGGATCGCACCAGGGGTGAGGTGGACCAAGCATACTTAGAATGGGTTCATGATCAACCCCCTCCTAAGGTATTGCCAGAAGGATCGGTGAAAGGACCTGTAGATCGAGAAGCAGAAATTGAGGTTAAGATTAAGCAAGCTCGCCTCGAAGTTGAAAGAAGCTATAGATCTACTCTGGATGTCCTGAGTAATGACTTGAAGAATGCTAAAGAGGAGTTGGCCCAACGTGATGCTATATTTGAAGTGAGAGTTAGAAAACATCGTTCTACCATTCTGACCTTACAAGAAGTCTTGGGCATTGTCACAGGCGCTATGGAGCAACAAGAGGAGGAGTATAGAAAAGAAAAGGCCCAGCTTATCTGCACACAGTCTAAACTCCAGAATCAAGTTAAGGCTTCTATGGAACGGGAAAGGGAAATAGCAAGGCGTTTTAGTGTATATCAGGCAGAATGTGAAATTGAGAGAGGTCAAAGGATAGCCGAGCGAGATGCACTCCACCTTCAAATTGAAGAGCTCCAAGAACAGAGGGAGAATTTGACGCATGAAGTCAATACTACTCGACATTGGTTACAGAATTGTTATGACAATATGAATGAAGCCAGAGATCGAGTTCTTCAACTCAGGGATGCACTTAATGATGTTTATGCTGGTTATCTCCACCAGAATGATGAGAGGTTGGGCCGCCAGGCACGTGTTCTTGCTCCACATCTACCAAAGGCCTTGGCTAGGATTTATAAGGGTCTTGGGGATGATTGAGATCTGAGGATTTAGTTTCTTTCCGAGTCTATTTTCTTTTCTTAGTTATTAGTTGTTGCTTTTATTTATTTATATTTTCGTTAATCATTTTGAGTCTATCTTAGTCTTAGCTATTTCTATTCTCATGTTTTATTCAAATCATTGTGTTAAGAATATTTGAAAATGAATGAAAATGATTTACTTTTGGTCAACTCATGTACATTTATTATTTTAAAGAAAAAAAAATTATTATCTTTCACGAACTACGTAATGATCTGATTCATGTTCAACATGATACGTAGGCAACCCTCAACGGGTTCGATCGAAATGCGTTTCAAAATTATTCAAATAAGTAAAATATAAGACTAAGAGACATAATCAAGTCGTTTAAAGCCGGGATGAAACATGAAAGCCTTCCGAAACTCATTTTAGAAACATAAATAATTTAGGTGCATAACATACAACGTGTGATTATCGTTTGCAAAACACTAAACCCTAACATGTTTTTTTTTTGTAAAAGAAAAGAGAAAAAGAAAAAAAGAGAGAAAGAGTTTAAGGTGGTTGGTTTGTGATTAGAGCTGGCATCTCATCAATACAACACCAGATCAAAAGGGAAAGGGAAGATGACGCGCAAGGAGGGAACAGAGTCGGGAAATGACGACGTCCAAATAGTTGCACAAGAATCGGTGTCTGTGGAAGAGGTAAAAATGTTGCGACAACAAATGGCCGAAATGTATGAAGCTTGGATGAATGGGCAAGCTCCTCCATCTTCGATTCGGGAATACCTGAATGCGAATATGCCATTCCCTATCCAAGTATCAACCAATGATCCAATTTATCCACCTGGATTCGGCCCCTACACTAACACATCGAACGTCGCTGAAACTTCTACAGTGCGTCCCTTGAATACTCCTATGATGAGTAACCCGCTATTTGTGCCAACTGCGCCGACTAATAGCACTTCAAATCCAACAGTGGTGCCCAAATCTAACAATGATCCTTCATTCCAAGTTCTTCATGACCATGGCTACACCCCTGAAGAGGCCCTTAAAATTCCAAGTTCTTATCCCCAGACTCATCAATATAGTTCCCCTTTCAAAATTGAGAAAACAATTAAGAATGAGGAGCATGAAGAAATGGCTAAGAAAATGAAGAGTTTGGAACAGAGTATAAGAGATATGCAAGGACTAGGGGGCCACAAAAGCATCTCATTCAGTGATTTGTGCATGTTTCCCCACGTCCATTTGCCTACTGGTTTTAAAACCCCGAAGTTTGAGAAATATGATGGTCACGGAGACCCCATAGCTCATTTGAAGAGATATTGCAATCAATTGAGAGGTGTCGAGGGCAAAGAAGAGTTGCTCATGGCCTATTTTGGGGAAAGCCTAGTGGGAATTGCGTCTGAATGGCTCATAGATCAGGATATAGCCAACTGGCATACGTGGGATGATTTGGCTCGATGTTTTGTGCAACAATTCCAATATAATATCGATATTGTGCCAGACCGCTCCTCACTTGCTAACATGAGGAAAAAGACCACAGAAAATTTTCGTGAATATGCCGTTAAATGGAGGGAGCAAGCTGCTAGGGTTAAACCACCAATGAAGGAGTCAGAGATGATTGACGTTTTTCTCCAAGCCCAAGAACCTGATTACTTTCATTACTTGCTTTCTGCCGTCGGGAAGACATTCGTCGAAGTTATCAAGGTTGGGGAAATGGTGGAAAATGGCATCAAGTCTGGGAAGATCGTAAGCCAAGCTGCTTTAAAAGCCACAACACAAGCACTTCAAAATGGTTCTGGAAATATTGGAGGGAAGAAAAGAAGGGAAGATGTAGCCACCGTTGTATCAGCACCTCGAACTTATGCCCAAGATAATCATACACAACATTACTTTCCTCCCCAAATTCCACAATATCCTGTCCCATATCCTCAATATCCCATTTTTAGCGCACAACCAATTGTTCCCCCTTCTTATCCGCAATGGCGTGCACCACTTCCTCAAAATCATCCATCACCCCCACAAATTCACCAAAATACAACTAGAATTCCTTTTCGTCCTAGAAAAGAATACAAGAAGGGAAATGGAGCTAAGGATGAGTTCACCCCTATTGGAGAATCATATGCTAGCTTGTTTCAAAAATTAAGAACGTTGAATGTTTTGAGTCCTATTGAAAGAAAGATGTCGAATCCTCCTCCGAGAAATCTTGATTATTCCCAACACTGCGCATATTGTTCTGATGCCCCAGGGCACAACATAGAAAGATGCTGGTACTTGAAAAAGGCAATTCAAGATTTGATCGATACTCGTCGAATTATAGTTGAAAGCCCAAATGGACCGAACATCAATCAAAATCCACTGCCCAGACATACTGAAACAAACATGTTAGAGATGATGAATGACCACGAAGAAGTTGCAGTCCCATACAAGCCAATCCTTAAGGTTGAAACTGGCATGGAAAGTTCAGCAAATGTCGTTGACTTAACAAAAATGATGCCTTCAGGGGCGGAAAGTACGTCTGAAAAGTTGACCCCATCAAGCGCACCCATCCTAACTGTAAAAGGAGCACTTGAAGATGTTTGGGCAAGTCAGAGAGAGGCAAGATTGGTTGTTCCAAGAGGGCCAGACAAGCCTATCTTGATCGTGCAAGGAGCCTATATTCCACCTGTGATCATTAGGCCAGTGTCCCAACTTCCAATGACTAATCCCAAGGCTGTCCCTTGGAATTATGAGCCTACCGTCGTGACATACAGGGGAAAGAAATCAATGAAGAAGTAGATGAAATAGGAGGAATGACTCGTTCGGGAAGATGCTATGCCCCGACTGAATTAAGGAAAAATAAAAATGACCAAATGCAAGTTAAAAGTCCAGTCACTGAAGGGGAGGCAGAGGAGTTCTTAAGAAAGATGAAATTGTCAGACTACTCCATTGTGGAACAGTTAAGGAAAACTCCAGCCCAAATCTCTTTGTTGTCATTGTTAATACATTCAGATGAACATCGTAAAGCTGTAATGAAGATTCTGAATGAAGCACATGTTCCTAATGAAGTTACAGTGAGTCAATTAGAGAAGATTGCTGGGAGAATCTTTGAGGTAAACCGCATCACCTTTTCAGATGATGAACTACCAGTGGAAGGTACGGGACATAACCAAGGCCTCCATATAACTGTAAAGTGTGAGCTTTCATATGTCACTCGAGTTCTAATTGACGGAGGGTCTGGGGCAAATATTTGTCCCTTGTCAACTCTACAAAAATTGAATGTTAATGTTGAAAGGGTACGACCAACAACGTATGTGTTAGGGCTTTTGATGGGACCAAAACAGATGCCATTGGGGAGATAGAGCTCATACTAAAAATAGGGCCTGTCGATTTCACCGTGAATTTTCAAGTGCTGAATATAATGCATCCTACAATCTATTGTTGGGAAGACCATGGGTGCATAGAGCTGGGGCAGTCCCTCTACGTTGCATCAAATGATTAAGTTTGAATACGATCGACAAGAAGTGATTGTTCATGGTGAGGGGGATCTGTCAGTCTACAAAGACTCTTCCCTCCCTTTTATCAAGGCAATAATGATAATGAGGCATGGTTTATCAAGCTTTTGAGGTAGTGGTTGTTGAGCATATCCTCGAGGGGAATCTCATTTCAAAACCACAACTGCCCATGGCATCCGTGATGATGGTAAATGAAATGCTGAAGCATGGTTTTGAACCAGGTAAAGGCTTGGGGATCTTCTTGCAAGGGAGAGCTTATCCGGTGAGTCCACGAAAGAGTCTTGGTACTTTTGGCTTAGGATACAAGCCTAGAGTCGAGGACAAAATGAAAGCCAAAAAGCAGAAGAAGATGTATGGTCACTTACCAAGCCTATACCACCCATATACAAATCTTTCCTCAAAGCCCGCACAACAGAATCTTCTGAGTCACACTCCCAGAGCCAGTGCTGGAGGTTCACGAAGAATTGATCAATTATTTTCAAGATTTATTTGTCGAGGCTGATATGTTGAACTCGGAGAAGGCACTAGCGACAGAGATGTGCAATTCATTGGTCCTGATGTCCAGCTGAACAATTGGGAGGCCACTCCTCTCCCCACTAAGAATGAGTCTTGGTAGTCTGTCTTGTTTTTCTTTTTGTCATCCGATTTATTCAAGGGTTGTTTTCGGATTTTGTCTCGTCGTTTTATTTCAAACTCTCTATTTTCCTTTTCAATAGGATGTAATTGTGTTTTTATTTCAGTCTAATATATTTATTTTGTTTTCTTCTATACAGTTCTTTCTATGCCGATTCTAGTGATATGACATGCATGCAGAATTTTCACCGGATCTTAAAATCCAATCTAATCTTCGACCTAATCCTGAAATACTAAGTCAAGAAATCGAATATGATGAAGACGAAGTATTTGAAGAAGTAAGCAGGGATTTCAAATCTTTTGAGAATAAATCAAACCCAAATATGAGTGAAACTGAGACGATAAATTTAGGGGATCATGAAAATATTAAAGAGACTAAGATAAGCGTACATGCTCGACATCAAAAGGAGGATATAATCCAGGCTCTGTTTGATTACAAGGATGTTTTTGCGTCATCTTATGATGACATGCCTGGATTAAGCACTGACATGGTGGTTCACAAGTTGCCGATTGATCCTAAGTTCCCTCCAGTAAAGCAAAAGTTGAGAAAACTTAAAACTGACATGAGTGTAATAATTAAAGAGGAAATCACAAAGCAACTTGAGGCCAAAGTCATTCGAGTCGCTCAATATCCTTCTTGGTTAGCCAACATCGTACCTGTCCCTAAGAAAGACGGCAAAGTTCGAATGTGTGTTGATTATCGTGATTTGAACAAAGCAAGTCCAAAAGATGACTTTCCTTTGCCCAACATCCATATTTTGTTGGACAATTGTGCTAAACATGAGATTGCATCTTTTGTGGATTGCTATGCGGGTTATCATCAGATTATTATGGATGATGAAGACGCAGAAAAAGTCTTTTATCACACCATGGGGTACATATTGTTATCGAGTCATGCCATTTGGGTTAAAAAATGCGGGAGCAACTTATATGAGGGCAATGACAACCATGTTTCATGATATGATGCATAAAGAAATCGAAGTTTATGTGGATGATGTGATCATTAAATCAAAAAAACAGTCAAATCATGTGCAAGACTTAAGAAGATTCTTCGAAAGGCTTCGCAGGTATAATCTCAAGCTTAATCCTGCAAAATGTGTATTTGGAGTACCGTCAGGAAAGCTTTTGGGTTTATAGTCAGTCGACGAGGTATCGAGTTAGATCCTTCAAAAATAAAAGCCATTCAGAACTGCCACCTCCAAAGAATAAAACTGAGGTTATGAGCCTTCTAGGAAGGTTAAACTACATCAGTAGATTCATTGCTCAACTCACAACAACTTGCGAGCCCATTTTTAAGTTGTTAAAAAAGAATGCCACAGTCGAGTGGACCGAAGAATGTCGAGAGGCTTTTGAAAGGATTAAGAATTACTTATCGAATCCCCCTGTGTTGGTTCCTCCCGAGCCGGGCAGACCATTGATATTATATATGTCAGTACTGGATAATTCTTTTGGATGTGTATTGGGTCAGCATGATGGCACTGGGAAGAAAGAGCAGGCCATTTATTACCTCAGCAAGAAATTTACCGTTTATGAATCGAAGTACACCCTTCTCGAAAAACGTGTTGTGCCCTAACTTGGGTAGCACAGAAGTTGAAGCACTATCTTTCATCTTATACTACTTATCTCATTTCTCGTATGGATCCGTTAAAATACATTTTTCAAAAGCCCATGCCCACGGGCAGGCTTGCGAAATGGCAAATATTAACTCACAGAGTTTGACATTATCTATGTGACGCGGACCGCAATGAAGGCTCAAGCCTTGGCAGATCATTTGGCAGAGAACCCTATTGATGATGAATATGAACCACTTAAGACCTACTTTCCCAGACGAAGAGGTATCATGTATCGATGAAGTTATTCATAATAATGATCAAGATGGAAGTTGTTCTTTGACGGTGCTGCTAACAAGAAGGGAGTTGGGATAAGAGCAGTTCTTATGTCTGAATCAGGGGAATATTTCCCTATAACAGCCCAACTTAGATTCTATTGTACCAATAATATGTCAGAGTATGAGGCTTGCCATCTTGGGTTTGAGGTTAGCTGCTGACATGGGCATCCAAAAGTTGCTAGTGCTAGGAGACTCAGACTTACTGGTCCATCAAATCCAAGGAGAATGGGAGACTCGTGACCCAAAACTCATACCATATCAACATTGTTTACAAGATCTTTGTCAACAGTTTGTGTCAATAAAGTTTAGACACATTCCTAGAGTTCATAATGAGATTGTTGATGCATTGGCAACTTTATCTTCGATGCTCCAACATCCTGACGAAGCTCATATCGACCCTTTGTACATACAATTCGTGATCAACATGCTTATTGCAACTTGGTGGAGGAAGAATTTGATGGTAAACCTTGGTTCCATGATATTAAAACATATCTTCAGTCCGGAGAATGTCCTACTAATGCCACTAGTAATCAAAAAAGAACTATCCGGCGACTAGCTAGCGGTTTTTTCTTAAGCGGAGGAGTATTATACAAGAAAACACCTGATTGGGTCTTCTAAGATGTGTAAATGCTAAAGAGGCTTCAACAATCATGATTGAAGTACACTCAGGAGTTTGTGGACCTCACATGAATGGATATGTTCTGGCAAAGAAGATACTTCGAGCAGGTGATTATTGGCTCACCATGGAGCGGGATTCTATACGATTTGTTCGTAAGTGTCATGAATGTCAATAACACGGTGATTTGATACATTCTCCTCCCTCCGAGTTGCATGCGATGTCTGCTCCATGGCTTTTCGTGGCATGAGGAATGGATGTGATTGGACCAATAGAACCAAAAGTGTCGAATGGTCAAGGTTCATCCTGGTGGCCATTGATTACTTTACAAAGTGGGTGGAAACAGTAACTTTCAAGTCAGTGACCAAGAAGGTCGTGGTGGATTTCATTCATTTCAACATCATCTGTCGATTTGGTATTCCAAAGGCAATTATTACCGATAATGCTGCAAATCTAAACAGTCACTTAATGCAAGAGGTATGCCGTCAATTTAAGATTGAACATCGAAATTCGACTCCTTATCGCCCAAAAGCAAATGGGGCTGTAGAAGCTGCCAACAAAAATATAAAAAGATACTTCGTAAAATGGTGCAAAGTTCTGACAATGGCATGAAAAGTTGCCTTTTGCTTTGTTGGGTTATCGCACTACAGTTCGTACGTCAGTGGGTGCCACCCCCTATTCGCTGGTATATGGGACTGAGGCAGTTATACCTGCAGAGGTTGAGATTCCATCCCTGCGATTGTTGTAGAGGCTGAAATTGATGATGATGAGTGGATCAGAACACGCTTGGAGCAATTAAGTTTGATTGATGAGAAGCGATTGACATCAGTATGCCATGGACAATTGTACCAGAAAAGAATGGCACGAGCATACAACAAAAAGGTGCGTCCCAGACGTTTCGAAGAGGGTCAATTAGTGTTGAGACGTATTCTGCCACACCAGGCTGAAGTCAAAGGCAAATTTTCTCCAATTGGAAAGGACCATTCATTGTAAAGAAGGTATTATCCAATGGTGCTCTTTACTTAGCAGATATAGAAGGCAAAATGACAGAAATGGTCATCAATGCTGATGCTGTGAAGAGATATTATATATGATGTGATTTTTCGGTATTAGAAACCCTTATGTTTGGACTTGACATTTCAAAGGTTGATGTAATGGAAATTCTTGGTTCTGTGTCTAAGTATTAATTCATATGTTGTCACCCTTGTTGAGAGTTAATTTACTTCCTTGGTTCTTCTGCTTCTTGGCTCTTCCAAAAAAAATAAAAAAAAAAAAAAAAAAAAAAAAAAAAAAAAGAAAAAATCAATCACATGAACTACGTTTGACCTGATTCTTGTTTCGATAAGATACGTAGGCAACCCTGTATGGGTTCGGTCTAACCAAATAAAAAATCCAAAATTCCATATTTGTAAAAAACTGGGGCAAAGTCATTTTTTTTTTTTTCCTATCCCAAAGCTAAAGTCATCCCATCATTTAAAGTCGTATTTGAGCTTCATCTTGTCATTTCTTTCTAACCTTGTATAAAAGTTGTGAATCAAAGACCCTTTGGATCAACCTTTGAATGTCAAGAGTAAGTATGTTAAGGGTACAAATGATGAAACCATGAGAGAGTCTTATTGGTGAAAACCCTAACTGGGCATCATAAGGCGAATGAGTTGAGAGAAAAAAAAAGAGTCTTATTGGTGAAAACCCTAACTGGGCATCATAAGGCGAATGTGAGTTGAGAGAAACAAAAATGAGAGAGTCTTATTGGTGAAAACCCTAACTCGGCATCATAAGGCGAAAGTGAGCTGTGAAAAAAAAAAAAAAAAAAAAGTTTATTGGTGAAAACCCTAACTGGGCATCATAAGACGAATGTGAGTTGAGAGAAAAAAAATGAGAGAGTTTTATTGGTGAAAACCCTAACTCGGCATCATAAGGCGAAAGTGAGCTGTAAAAAAAAAAGAAAAAAAAAAAAAAGAGAGAGTCTTATTGGTGAAAACCCTAACTGGGCATCATAAGGCGAATGTGAGTTGAGAGAAATAAAATGAGAGAGTTTTATTAGTGAAAACCCTAACGGGCACCATGAGGCGAATGTGAGTTGAAGGATTCAAAGTGAAAGAGTTTTAGTGGCAAAAACCCTCGTGGACATCATAAGGCGAATAAGAGTTTGAAATTAGTTTGACTTCGTCAAATAATTGGAACTCCACATCAAGATTAGATGATCAATAATGGTTGATAAATAGATTGGATGGACAAATCGGGTAATCAATTCAAATTGCATGTCATGATCAGTAGAGTCGGCTACCACACTCAGATAAGTTTTTCTTTCTTTCTCTTTCTAAAAGAGAGTCTTCATTGAATCATTTTCTGTTATTCTCGTGTAGTATATATTTTTCTTTCACTTTTCATCGCTTTGTTTCATATGTCATTGAGTCGAGTTAATGTCAAGAAAGTAAGAAAGGATTCCAAGACTTGTTACCAACTCTAAAGTTGTTCAATGCAAAGCATCAGGCCAATGAGTTATCATCTGTCGGCAAGTTTTGGATTCAGAAGAAGTCCATGATTTGATGAAGGGTAAACAATGAGTGTTATGACATAAAGGCAAAAATTGGATTTAAGTCCCTCAAAATGAGCAAATTTGGGTGGAAATACAATCAATCAATAACGAGCACTGGGCATTTGGAAAAAGTAAACCACGATGAGTACTGGAGCAATCCTTGTCAAAGGGCAGAACCACAAACCAACCACCACGTTTTTAAACTCACAAATTTTCTTTGTTGAAGCAGGGGCACAAGTTATTTCGAGATCAAAGATCCAAAAACCTGGATGTTCAATTTAGTCTACGAAGAGCTAAATGGCAACATTGCACACGAATTATAGTCCATATTGGGTAAGTGTTTGTTTGTCTTATTAGTCTATGGAACATAGTGTAGCAAGGACCCTCCTGAATAATGGGACGTAGTGTAGCAAGGACCCTCCTGAATAATGGGACGTAGTATAGCAAGGACCCTCCTGAATAATGGGACGTAGTGTAGCAAGGACCCTCCTGAATAATGGGACGTAGTGTAGCAAGGACCCTCCTGAATAATGGGACGTAGTATAGCAAGGACCCTCCTGAATAATGGGACGTAGTGTAGCAAGGACCCTCCTGAATAATGGGATGTAGTATAGCAAGGACCCTCCTGAATAATGGGACGTAGTGTAGCAAGGACCCTCCTGAATAATGGGACGTAGTGTAGCAAGGACCCTCCTG